>NC_052328.1:18317026-18659526 GCF_016432855.1 Salvelinus namaycush | reverse complement strand
AATCGCTAGTAATTACTATCTTGTCTCATCGCTACAACTCCCGTACGGGCTCGGGAGAGACGAAGGTCGAAAGCCATGCGTCCTCCGAAGCACAACCCAACCAAGCCGCACTGCTTCTTAACACAGCGCGCCTCCAACCCGGAAGCCAGCCGCACCAATGTGTCGGAGGAAACACCGTGTACCTGGCCCCCTTGGTTAGCGCGCACTGCGCCCGGCCCGCCACAGGAGTCGCTGGAGCGCGATGAGACAAGGATATCCCTACCGGCCAAACCCTCCCTAACCCGGACGACGCTATGCCAATTGTGCGTCGCCCCACGGACCTCCCGGTCGCGGCCGGCTGCGACAGAGCCTGGGCGCGAACCCAGAGACTCTGGTGGCGCAGTTAGCACTGCGATGCAGTGCCCTAGACCACTGCGCCACCCGGGAGGCCCACACACCAACATTTTAACAGAATTACAACTAACAGTCCAGTGCAAATGTGAGTCCGCTGCGGCCACCCACTACTCACCCCAGTCCACTCCTGGCCATCCTAATTCAAGCTCTGATGGGCATTTTTCATCAAGGTAATGACTTTGTATAGGGCCTGCCCAGCCTTTACCAGAGGTCTAATCAAATCATCTTCATTTCAGATCAGAGAGAGAGGGAGGCCCTGATGGAAGCCAACAGACGACGAACGTCAGCGGGCACGACGGACGCTGGCACAGGGACTTGGCACGGCTCCCTACCTGTTTGAGACCAGCTGGTACTCCTCCAGTCAGCGGAGCCGCCCTCTTTCGTCTCTTCTCCCAGTCCTCCCAGCTCGGATGCTGTGGCCCAGTTCAGCCTACACTGGGGAGAGACACAGGGAAAGAGTTGGGGACAAATTTGTTCATAATTCTGCTTTAAGAAATCATGCAAAGGACTGTTAATTTGAATGAGTTATATTTTAATATTCAACAAGGTTCGTTCTATGAGGGGGGGTATCCGACAAAGACATTAGCATACAGAAACAATGATGACGACGAAAGGATATGTAAAGTATAGAATGTTGTGATGCTGTGTCAGCACCCTTGTTATGGTAAAGGTCAAAGTTTGTGGTAAAGCAGCAGTGTGGTGATTAAACATCATGGTAGTAGGAAGAGGGGAGTGGGAGGTAGAGAGGGAGGGATGAGTGGAGGGATGGGAGGTAGAGCGGGAGGGAGGAGAGGAGGGATGTGAGGTAGAGAGGGAAGGAGGAGAGGAGAGATGGGAGGTAGAGAGGGAAGGAGGAGAGGAGGGATGGGAGGTAGAGAGGGAGGGAGGAGAGGAGGGATCAGGAGAGGGAGGGAGGAGAGGAGGGATCAGGAGAGGGAGGGAGGAGAGGAGGGATCAGGAGAGGGAGGGAGGAGAGGAGGGATGGGAGGTAGAGAGGGAGGGAGGAGAGGAGGGATGGGAGGTAGAGAGGGAGGGAGGAGAGGAGGGATGGGGAGAGGGAGGGAGGAGAGGAGGGATCAGGAGAGGGAGGGAGGAGAGGAGGGATGGGAGGTAGAGAGGGAAGGAGGAGAGGAGGGATGGGAGGTAGAGAGGGAGGGAGGAGAGGAGGGATGGGAGGTAGAGAGGGAGGGCGGAGAGGAGGGATGGGAGATAGAGAGGGAGAGATGAGAGGAGGGATGGGAGGGAGGGAGGGATGGAGGAGAGGAGGGATGGGAGGTAGAAAGGGAGGGAGGAGAGGAGGGATGGGAGGTAGGAAAGAGAGGGAGATAGGAGAGGAGGGATGGGAGGTAGAGAGAGAGGGAGGAGGGATGGGAGGTAGAGAGGGAGATAGGAGAGGAGGGATGGGAGGTAGAGAGGGAGGGAGGAGAGGAGGGATGGGAGGTAGAGAGGGAGGGATGAGAGGAGGGATGAGAGGAGGGATGGGAGGTAGAGAGGGAGGGAGGAGAGGAGGGACCCTCCCTCCCATCCCTCCCACCCTCCAACCCATCCCTCCTCTCCTCTCCTCCCTCTCTACCTCCCATCCCTCCTCTCCTCCCTCCCTCTCTACCTCCCATCCCTCCCTCTCTACCTCCCATCCCTCCCTCTCTACCTCCCATCCCTCCTCTCCTCCCTCCCTCTCTACCTCCCATCCCTCCCTCTCTACCTCCCATCCATCCTCTCCTCCCTCCCACCCTCCCTCCCATCCCTCCTCTCCTCCCTCCCGCTCTACCTCCCATCCCTCCTCTCATCCCTCCCTCTCTACCTCCCACTCCCCTCTTCCTACTACCATGATGTTTAATCACCACACTGCTGCTTTACCACAAACTTTGACCTTTACCATAACAAGGGTGCTGACACAGCATCACAACATTCTATACTTTACATATCCTTTCGTCGTCATCATTGTTTCTGTATGCTAATGTCTTTGTCGGATATCCCCCCTCATAGAATGAACCTTGTTGAATATTAAAATATAACTCATTCAAATGAACAGTCCTTTGCACGAGCATGCACCCTCCCCCACAATGCCCCTGCGTGGGGCGGTGGGGCTCCCCTGACCCACTTAAACACATCTGGGTCAGCAGCCCTCACCTCCTCTCACATGCACACACGCACACAGGCACGCACACACACGCTTTATAAACACAAACACTTAGCCATACAGGACTGAAAAACTCATACAAATGCATCTATACACATACAGGAAACCTGTATCAAGTATCAATTCATAATTTACTCTAGTTTATTCAAGATGAAGAACTATCTGTGATTATTATTTATGTTGACCACATCCCTGTAGCATTTTTGACTTATTTTAAATGGCAGAGCTCCAGAAAAAGCCTAAATACACAGCATATGTGAAGAGTACTGTGTGAAGTAGATACCTTTAAGAGCCAAAGGTTGTTTTGGTAGTTTTGTGCTGGATGTTAACTGGTGGGTTTGAATCGCGGAGGGGCATACGAAGAGGCAGGAGGCATGCAAGGGCACATGAAGAGAACGATTAGGCCCTTGAAACAGGGGAATACTATCGCCCATATCGCTTCCAAAAATAAGACACTTTTGAAGTGTGTTTATGGCTAGGGAGCAAAGTTGTGTGTTTGAGTTTCAGGCGAGAGGCAATAGTGAGTTGGCTTGTCAGGGTGTTTGTGTCTACGTGTGTGTGTGTGTGTGTGTGTGTGTGTGTGTGTGTGTGTGTGTGTGTGTGTGTGTGTGTGTGTGTGTGTGTGTGTGTGTGTGTGTGTGTGTGTGTGTGTGTGTGTGTGTGTGTGTGTGTGTGAGAGAGAGAGAGAATGTGTGTGTGTTGAGTTGGAGTCCCTCTTGTCTGAATAAACATACAAAAGCCAGGTAAATAACATGGCGTCTTCTGCACATGCCCAGTGGCTCTCATCTTTCTTCACAGAGTGAGTTCAGAGTGCCAGTTAGCATTGCATATGCTGGACCCAACAGTCACACACACACACACACACACACACACACACACACACACACACACACACACACACACACACACACACACACACACACACACACACACACACACACACACACACACACACATGTACACGCACTCACACACACACACACACACTATAAGCCTGTGGCTACAGCGTTCAAAGAGGCGTGATATTGAAATCCAGAGGCAGAGGCAACAGTGGGGTTTGCAGGGTCCATGGAAGGGTATTGATCAAGGTTAGTTTACTGGAAAAACGTCTCCCTCCCAACTGGGCTGTGGCTGAGGGGCATAAGAGCAACACTAGGCAAGGGTTTGTGTGTGTGTGTGGCAGCGTGTTTGCGCCTCTGTCTGTGTTTCTATGTGTGTATGTGGTTCTTTGTGTGTGTGTGTGTGTGTGTGTGTGTGTGTGTGTGTGTGTGTGTGTGTGTGTGTGTGTGTGTGTGTGTGTGTGTGTGTGTGTGTGTGTGTGTGTGTGTGTGTGTGTGTGTCATGGCTTAAGGACATAGTAACTCCAGTAGGTGTCTATTAGATTGGAATAACACCGCTGAGGCAGGTTTGGTGGGTTGGAGAGAGTACGTAGCAGGCAGTACGTAGCAGGCAGTACTGGGCAGGCAGTACTGAGCAGGCAGCTCAGTCATAATTAAGGAGAGGAGACAAGGAAAGAAAGATTTCTAAGTCTATTGGAACGCAGGCGGCCGGTAGTGATAACTATTCATCTCATTGGACTGTGGCGCTGTGAGTGGAACCTATTTGGTCAGGTGTGAGTTTTAAAGGAAGAAGAGGGAGAATTTACACTCTCATTCATTGAGGATGTGGGACCACTCAGGGGTTTCATGTGCTGTGTAAAACTCAACTCTGCCAAATCTGTCTGCTAAGCAAATCTCTCTCTCTTTCACTATCTTTCTCATACAAAGACTCTCTCTTTCTCACACACACACACACACACACACACACACACACACACACACACACACACACACACACACACACACACACACACACACACACACACACACACACACACACACACACACACACACACACACACACATACACACACACACACACCTAGCAGAAACAAGGATTTGTAAAACCTGTCTGTTACTCCAATCAGACCTGAGGAGTCAGGGAGAAAATGACCTTCACATGGTAAAAGTTCCAGCACACACTGGAATACAGTCCTTCTATCAATGGGAGAGGTGAGAGAGAAATGGGATTGAACAGAAATCACATACAAACTCACATGCACACATACAGCAGGTTAACAGAAATCATGAATATTTGTGTTGTGTTTTTTGTGTGTGTGCATAACATGGTATAGAGGGCTGTCAAAGAAAGCGTAACACTCTCTCTCTCCTTTAATCTTCTCTCTTTCTCTCTTTTTCTCTCTCTTCCTCTCTCTGGTCAGTCTAATGGATGGTGAATTCCCTGCTTACTCATGCATACCGTTGGCAAATTGTCCCTCTCAGATCGCGCCCTGCTTCCATGTGATTTGTGAAAGACGGAGTGACAGGGAGAGTCGCAGGCTCATATTGGAAAAGGGCACGGAGGATATATAGACAAACTAATCCGAATGGTGAAGACAATTCTATATTTGAGGGCTCACAGGCCGGTGAGGCTGGAATTGGCTAGAGAATGTCCATGTAGAGAGAGAGAGAGAGAGAGAGAGAGAGAGAGAGCAAAAGAGGGAGAGAGGGAGAGCGAAAGAGAGAGAGAGCAGACAGAGTGAGAGAGAAAGATTATAGAACAGTGAGAGCTGTGACCTTGCTTGTTGTATGCATGTGTGTGCAAGTATTTTTGCCGTCATAATACCAATTGGGTGGAAGAAGAAAAACACAAACAACCTTCCCCAGAAGCCCACTATTCCACTTCCCGATGTACAATAACAGCTCTCTGCCTTGTGTTGTTTCGTGGGAGAATTCAATGTCAGGTCACTGCAAGCCATAGTTTCACTTCTGTATGTCTATATCTAGAACAGAGCACTGGTTATTCAAGGTAATAACAGCTTAGAGCGCCCCCTGTTGGTTGTGTGATACGGACACAGCGTTAGAGCACAGGTCAGCTTGGCGAATCGGGCACAGATTATTAATGCCTGGCCCCCAAGATCAGGCATAATAGCCGAGCCCATCGGATAGTTGTGAGTGAGAGCAATTAGACAGTGCTCTTAAGAGAGCTTCTAGTGTTATTAATGTCTGGCGCTACAGGGGAAACACTCAGCTTTGCTAGCGGTCTGGAATAACAATGAGACAGGATTACACAGCAGGATACAGTCTGATGTATCAGCTTTTAACCTGTTGAATGATGGAAGAAAACTTCTAGGTGATCATGACTGCGATGAGAGAACAGTGCAAACATGCATACAGTACATGCACACCAATGGATCACACTCAAATGCAAAACACACTCACACAAGCAGAAGCACATCATTCTAACCCGTGTCTGTCTCTCGCCAACACACTCGAATATAAACGCAACATGTGCACACACAGGCGCAAATACACACACAAACTCACACATGTGCAAAGAAAAATGCGCGCACGCACGCAAGGCTGAACAGTAGAGTTTTCATAAATGTGCCTACTTTAAGGCAAGCCGCAAGCTATTACCAAACAAAATAAAGAATAAAAGGAAAAGCAAGGAGAGGGAGAAAGGCCTTGGCTAATTCAGAACACTAGGTGCAGAATGTGCCAAGTCTGCCTTCCCCTTTCAAAAGAAGCGGCCGCTGCAGCTTTCCAGCCATAAACATCTAGTGGGGAGGTCTGCTAGGGACTAGCCAGATTAAACATGCTTATTTATAAAGGAATTTTGGCACAAAGACTCCAACTTCAATTTTTTTCCTCTCTCCTCTCCCTCGCCATGCCTCCTTCAAATGTCCTGATCTTTAATCTGGGGGCCAGAGTCTGCTAGACAGATTAGGACAGCAGCTACTGACAAGGCCGTTAAATCTCTGCTGGCTGACAAACCTGGCACTGGAGATGTTTAGGAACGATCCTCCAAAGGGCTGCACAGAAGAGTAATGGGGTAAGAGCAGAGAGAGAAGTCACAGGTTCTGGAACGGGAGACCAGCATTGGGACGTTTTAATGGGCTCAATCATGGAAAAGGCCTGAGGAAAATCATGGGATCCACTATGGACTCAGTGTGCCGGTTTGGAATGCTATGTTATCCATGGGGGCGAGAAATGTATTGGATAGAAGATAGGAATGCAGATAAAAGTGTGGCACTTATATTAGGTGTGTGTGTGTGTGTGTGTGTGTGTGTGTGTGTGTGTGTGTGTGTGTGTGTGTGTGTGTGTGTGTGTGTGTGTGTGTGTGTGTGTGTGTGTGTGTGTGTGTGTGTGTGTGTGTGTGTGTGTGTGTGTGTGTGTGTGTGTGTGTGTGTGTGTGTGTGAACAGTATGTGCTCCAGAGGGAGTCGCAGAGGCGATGGTCTCTCAGCATGAAAGTGCTGATTTCACATCACTTCAGATTTCAGATCCACCGCTATCAAACTACACAGCACCATTCACCATAGACACAGTATACATACACAATATGGTGCCCATATGTCTGTGACATTCAGACGAATGGCTTCCAGAGCAACTACTGGAACTGTGGTGAGGATCCATTTTGGATCAGCCCCTGAGAGAACAGAATCTGAGGGGGATCCATTTTGGATCTGCAATTTCAGTCAGACAGCAGGGACTAATATAGAATGTGAAACAAAGAACAGGTCTGTGAGCCTCCTCTGTGCCCTCCTTCCAGGTTGCCCCCCCTCGGGTAGATTAGACTGCTTAGCGCTCACTGCAGGCTAGCTAATCACTTGGGGGGTGGGGGGGCTCTCATTCATCCCCCCCTCTCTCCTCGACCCCCAATCCCACCCCCACATTGCCCGCGGGGCATCGTCACGGTGACAGCAGTGACAGTAATCTTGCAGTGACAGTTTGGACGCGTTGTCATTAAACTGCCACCATGACACGGAGACGATTGCCCTGAAGAGGCTGGCCACAATGCAGGAGCCAGCCAGCCAGCAGGAGAGAAACCATCCCGGGCTAAAAATACTATTACACAATACATCTCATAATTGGTTTATGCAGTGCAATGCTGTAGCCGCTGCCCCTATCGCATAAACAGCCAAATGATAGACAATGGGTTGAGATGGGTGGAGAGGTGGATGATGTTGGTGTGCCATTCCAGAACAGTGTTCTCAGCACTCTAAGTCATGATTCAACAACCCCCCCTAATATATTATGAGTTATTGTCGCTTTTTTATTGAATAGGTACATGTGCTAGATATAAGTCTATGCTGAAGACAATGAAGAGCAATGCCTCCGTGCATGTGTCAGTAACAAAAGGTATGGATCTGGACAAAAGGAGTGAGATAGATTTAAGACCACTGTCGCTAGGTCTGTGCCCAACATCTCCATAAATCCTAATACCGAGTCCTTCCACGTGAAAAAGAAAGAAAAGGAAAGAAAGTAAATGCATTTTCTCTCCATCTCCTCTCTCTCTCCTTCCCTTCAGTGTGCCGGTGTGGCCTGACAGAGGAGCAGATGGTGGTTTAAGCAGAGAATTTATGAGCGCCACAATCTTAATGTTGCAGAAAGAAAAGAAAAGGGCTTGCATCAAACCAACTGACAAATGCACTTGCTAATATTAATGCACTACTCATTCATCCAATATGCTTCCTAATTGCTTTTCTGTACACAGTAATATGGCACCTGCTGCTCAACTCCGGCTCACGCGTCAGGAGAGGGGAGAGAGAGAGAGAAAGGAAGGGAGGGAGGGGTGGGGGAGAGGGAGAGGAAGGGAGGGAGAGGGGGTGAGATGGAGGTAGGGAGGGAGAGCGGCTACAGATCTACACCCTACATCTCTCTCTCTCTCTCTCTCTCTCTCTCTCTCTCTCTCTCCTCTCTCTCTCCACTCTCTCCTCTCTCTCCTCTCTCTCTCTCTCCTCACTCTCTCTCGCTCCTCTCTCTCTCTATTCTCTCTCTCCTCTCTCTCTCCTCTCTCTCGCCTCTCTCTCCTCTCTCTAGTGATGGATACAGGGCCTTGGATCATGTGCTGGACCTGTCAGCATTCCTAATTAAAATGGTATACTTACAGCAGGGAAAAAGGGGATGCTGCAGGAAAAGAGGAAAGCACTCAGTAAACAGTCAGTAATACACATCAGACACCGAGGGAGGAAGAGGAGGAGAGAGGAAGAGGGAGAGGAGGAGGATGGACCTCTCCAGAATCAGCCATATCTCATACTAGCTCTTGTTGCTTCATAGAGACAGAATGGGAAACAGGACACACTCAAGAGAGAACACAGAATGGGTCAAAATGCACACTGTTCAACGTATTTTATGTATATCCTACATTTAATTGATGTTGGGTATACACATACATACAATAACTCACACATCTAGTGGAGTACTATTGGTGAGGAAAGACCAAATAACACAACCTCAAAATCAAATGTCCTGTACACTCTGAGCATTTCCCCCCCAAAAGGGTTCTTTGGCTGTCCCCATAGGAGTACTCATTTTGGTTCCAAGTAGAACCCTTTTTGTTTCTAGGTAAAACTCTTTTGGATTCCATTTACAACTCTCTGTGGAAAGGGTTTTACAGTGAGCCCAAAACCAAAAGGGTTCTACCTGGAACCAAAAAGGGTTCTTTAAAGGGTACTCCTATGGGGACAGCCAAATAACCCTTTTAGGTTTTAGAAAGAACCGTTTTTCTAAGAGTGTAGTAGTGTCCAATCCCCAAATAGACGAAAAACACTTCATAACAAATGTCATAAAAGCGCAATAGCTGGAGCTAGTGAATGGCTATGCCACCTTCAAAGCATTACTCTTTGATGGCCGCAAGTGATTTTGCAGAAACGTTGGACCCCACTATAAAAGTGTCATGCATATAGCCACTTTTCATTTCTTAGTGTTGGCACGAATACAATGTCAGTTATATTGTTCATACAAGCTTTTATCACACATTCAGAATGACTTACTATGAGGTCAGAGATCTAAGTTTGGTCTAGAGATTAATGTTTATCTTTGGAGGGAAAATAACTAGTCTTTATCACAGAACTACCAAATTAATTACACTAGATAGGCTAATTTGTCTTTATCTTCTACTTTCTTGTAATATATTTTTATATTGAGAGGGAACTTTATAATTGATCTCAAAAAACGTAATTGTTTGTCGAGTTCCACCTTGAGAGGACCCGTTTGGGACCAGCACTACCCCCTATAGCCCTACCATTATCTGCAGACCAGCTGCTGTTAAATGCACTAAATTGTAATATAATGAGCATGTGAATTGCAAGCAATTACAGAGTCAAATTGAATAAATCCTTAGAGCAATAAATTCTCCTTTCTCTTTACATCATACTTAATTGATGCATATTTTATGGAGAATAGCGCATATTACCTTGTCTGGAGGATAAAGTATGCTTCAATTTGTTGTTTGATACATAGAGGCCTCAAAATATGCTTTGTATTTTAGACGGCATAATGGTAACAGACTGAACACACTGTTTATACCATTAGTATCACTCAAAAGTCAGGATTTATTGCTCGCTTGAATGAACATGATAGCCTATAGCCTAAACAGTAGGCTACATCATATCGGGTTATGAGTAATACTTACAAGACACTGCAAAACAAATATGTGTCATAACTACACTAATAAAAGCAAGTTAATAGGAGTTTGCACCCAAACTTAATTCACATCAATGAAATATTTGACCTGTTTCTAGAAGCTAGGCTTATGTTGCACATCTCTACTACACAGGAGAGGCATTTGAACGTATACTTTTTTTATTTGATCAAAATGTGTTTTTTGGCAAAAATGCCTTCTGGAACATGTGAACTTTCATGTGCCATAATAACAAACGTGTATGCCATCTATAAATACAAATACAATTATTAAATTAAGAGCCTAGTTGGTTTAGCCACGGAAAAAGTCAGCAACCTTCCCACTAGCCATGCTTGGCTGAGATAATGGATGGGCTGGACATGCCAAGAGATGAGTTTGGATTGGTCTGCCATGTAGCACACTTCTGCCAATAACATGCGCCGCTCAGTATGTGTAGATAATACTTGCTACCGCAGCTTTTTTTTAAAGATATAACATTAGCCATGGAGAACTGCAAAAGGGTTGCTACTACTCTCAACATAATTTCTGACATGAATTTAGCAGGCGCTATTGACAAAGATCAGTGGGAAAAGGTTGTGATGGACTACTTTCTGCACACAGTCACTATGAACAGGAGTGACTTGACACAACGGGTCAAAAAAGCTGTAATGTACGCTAACCCCATTCCGTACAAATGTGCACAACCGCGACATTCAAACGAGGCTGCAAAGAAAACTAATGGGACTGTAGCGACTGTGTTGACATCAAAATCTGGGGTGTAAACTACATTTCTATTCAGGTGTTGATTGACATGGCAATGGCTCTATAGTATTGGAGAAAAGTTGAAAAAAGTGACCCCTCCAATGCTGTACGTTACATCGTGACGTGTCATGGCGTAATGTACAGCACGCTTAAAGCAACTAATTCTGTCTTACAGCCTCTCTCCACCAGGTGTAGCACTTCTCTCACCGTTTAAAAACAAGAAAGGGACAGGGTAAGGGGGGTACCTAGTCATTTTTTGCATCATCACTGCAAGCTATCATGACTCTCAAAAGCCGCTGTTTACTTCTGAAGATCACTTTAGCACCACCCTAAAAACCCGATTCAAATTCGACACAAACCTTCAAATAGGTATGTAATCACACATTATATAAACTCTTTATAGTGTTTTATTTACATTTTAGAGGCGATAAGCTGATAAGTTGGACAGATCGAGGGAAAAAAGCGGTTTCCCCACACGACATCTCTCCTTCTCACTATCAAAAAGACCCGACGGAGCTCATTGCCTTCTTGAATCCTGCAGAGATGGGCATCATGAAGGGCTCGTCATTGATTTTGTTGGAAAGGGGAGAAAATGTGCTTTACATTGGTATTGCTATTACAGTTGATCTGGAAGTATTACGTTTTTTGAGCGCTAAAATAAGGTCAATTGTACGGACCAGAGCGATGTACAAAAGCGAGTGAGTTTACGTTAGCTAAATACAAACAAAACGGAAAAGACACCCTGCCGTTTTCAGATAATATATGTTTCTAATTTAGTCAGAAAGTCATTTGCATTGCAAGTCACTAACTAGCGAACATTAGCATGCTGGCTCGCTAGCTAATATTGCATGTATGATCTGTGTAGTAATATTATTTGTTTCTCAGAAATCCATTTGCATTGCTAGTTATAGCCTAATGTTAGCTAGCTAGCTAACATTGAATCTATTTGGTTAGCTTTAGCTACCTGCAGATTCATACTACAGTATTTAATGTATGGAGGCTAGCTATGACATTCCGTTTGTACTGAAGCTATGGGTTGGGATTATGGTTAATTGTTTAGCTAGCTAGCTAGCTACATGTCTAAACAAAACTATACACGTCACCAGATAATTACATTACACATCACGTTAGCCAGGTGTGTCTGGGGGTGTTTACGGCCATCTACAGTATTTCATGTACATGTGTACATGTCTAGAAAATAGTGGTCCATCTACTATGCTAGATGTGGCTGGGGCATGGTTATAGCAGTTCTTTCATATGACAGATCAATTTAGACAACCTTGTCTGGGTAAGCATCATCTAATAATTCAAAAATATTTATACCATATTTTTATCTGGACACGTTCTATTTTTGATATTATACTACGCAAATATGCAAGTAACCATTTCACTGTACCGTTTACACCTTCTATATCCTGTGCATGTGACAAATACACTTTGGTTTTATTATATATAGTGTATGTTTACCAGAGACAGTAATGTGAAATACAACATGACCTGCACCAAAGTCAGATTAGGATATAGGCCAAAGACTAGATACAGTGTATTTTTACCTAGGGTGTTTCCTTATTGTAGGCTACTAATTTCATCACTTTTAGTATTGAAATCTTTGGTTGTTTACTACAGGACCTTACTCACTCTGTTTAGCACATGGCGTCACATGTGAATCCTTAAAGAGATGGGTTGGGCTAAGGCTTAAGAGTGAACGATGCTGATTAGGTGTAGACAAAGAAGAGTTCTCCAGTAGGTCTACCAAAACATTAAGGGTAATTTTCTCAAAAGTTGGGTTACAAGTTTACCATTTTAAAAGCGGAATTACTTTCCCATTGTTCCTCAACTGCAGTGTATGATATACCATGTTGCAGCGCTCAGTATATACTTTTATACAATGTAAAAAACTCAATTTCAAATTAAGACCGAAGGCAGTCGGTCACATTTGTGATGCAACATAATGACTCTATAATTTGAAAATGAAAAAGTATGCCTATACATATCACTAAGAAAAATCTTGCAATGTCAATCATAATCATAAGTGGTTTAAATCATTCCACTTCACAGGTGATGGCTAAGGGGTTTTACGGAAATGTGTACTATAATATCTACGAATAAATTCATAGAATGTTCTAAATTGTTCATGTAAATTAACACCACCCACATAAGAACGAAGTGCTCATCCTTATTTTCAAAGTTCAATATTCTGTATCAAGCAAATGATCCAGAATACTGAACCTTTGCTTTTATCAAATCAAGGAATTATGTAAAGCAGTAGTTTAAAATAGCAATGATTTGCAGTGACATGACTGAAGACATTGAAAGTGTCACACCCTGATCAGTTTCACCTGTCCTCGTTATTGTCTCCACCCCCTCCAGGTGTTGCTTATTTTCCCTAGTGTATTTATCCCTGTGTTTCCTGTCACTCTGTGCCAGTTTGTCTTGTATGTTCCAAGTCAACCAGTGGTTTTTCCCGTACTCCTGCCTTTGCTATTCTCTTTTTATAAGTCCTCCCGGTTTTGACCTTTGCCTGTTCTGGACTCTGTACCCGCCTGCCTGACCATTCTGCCTGCCTTGACCACGAGCCTTTCTGCCACTCTGTACCTCCTGGACTCTGATCTGGTTTTGACCTTTTGCCTGTCCACGACCATTCTCTTGCCTACTCCTTTTGGATTATTAAACATTGTAAGACTCCAACCATCTGCCTCCTGTGTCTGCATCTGGGTCTCGTCTTGTGTCATGATAGAAACACTTAAGATAAGCCCCCAAAATCTTCTTGGAGTGATTGACACATGCACACACACACACAATATTCTCCTTAACATGTTTGTATCAAGTAATTACTGTATAATGCTAAACCTTTGTTTTATCAAATCAATAATTTATCTAAAGCATTAGCCTAAAATTAGGTAGGATTTGTACAACGCAACTTTTAAGGCACGTAGCGTGTTGCCGTTTGAATGTTTTACAGAGTGTGTCTTTGTCAGTCAAACTATGCATAAGTGAAACCGAAACTAACCTCAACGTTAAGGCATTATTTCAGAGAATTTGGTTAAGTTTAGGCATTTGGGTTAAATTTAGGTAACGAGTGCCTAGCACTAAGATTGCGATGTTTAGAGATGTAGCTTGCGGTTTAAGCCCATCCCCAATACCCATTCCCACCACACTAGCTCAGCGTTTTCCAAACTCAGTACTAGGGACCACAAGGGGTGCACATTGTTTTTTGCCCTAGTACTATACAGCCGATTTAAATATTCAACTCATAATCAAGCTTTTATTATTTGAATCAGCTGTATAGTGCTAGGGCAAAAGCAAAATGTGCTTTTTGTGGTACCGAGTTTGGGAAATGCTATCCTACTGGACCCTACTGGATGATAACAGGCACTCGTGTTGCCACTAGCGGACGGTTGGCCTATGGAGATAAAACGCCAAGCCATCCCACAACTTCACCAGTCTTATAACGTCGGGACAGTGGTACACTACTGCAGTGATATGACTGAAGGACAGTGGTACACTACTGCAGTGATATGACTGAAGGACAGTGGTACACTACTGCAGTGATATGACTGAAGGACAGTGGTACACTACTGCAGTGATATGACTGAAGGACAGTGGTACACTACTGCAGTGATATGACTGAAGGACAGTGGTACACTACTGCAGTGATATGACTGAAGGACAGTGGTACACTACTGCAGTGATATGACTGAAGGCTTTGAAACACTGAAGATAAGCACACAAAGTCCTTGCAGTGATTGACACACACACAGGCAAACACACAGACGTGCAAATGCACGCACACATACACACTTGCCTGTTCTCCTTGGCCGTGTGTGTGTTTGAGAGGTAACTCTGTTATGCATGAATTGGAGAGCAATGTGCACCTGAAGGCACACGTCAACACAGAGTCCCAAGAGCAGTCATCAGCCAAGGGCCTGAGTCACAACCAGCTGTTCTCACACAAACACACACACACAGGCAAATATATTCTCATTATGGTAAGTCTACCTACTGTCTAGGTCAAATATGCTGTTTTTAAAATAATTAAAATGTTTACTACAGATGTCGCTCTTCACTCATGAGCCTCGTGAGTGACAAATCACCATTAGTCTGTTCTAAAAGGACTAAATTGTTGAGATGACAATGACAACCAGGGGGCGAACATATTTTGAAAGACTTTGGTTGCAAGCAGGACACCGACATCATCTTTTTAGGGAGTGGTAATGAGGTGACTATTAATGGTTGCAATTGAGATCAACTGTGCGGGTCAATTCATATTGATGGTTCAATGAGACAGCAGATGGCGATAACAAGGATGCAGCCTTTTGAGGAAGAATTTCTAAGCAGGACGTCAAAATTGGCATGTCCCAACCCCGTGTATCCTTCGCCTGGGAGGCTATCCCATAACAGCTTGCGGTGCAGCAAAAAGTTTAATAATTTCTGAATTAATAGCGGACAGAAGTCCCCACTTGGGACAACATTTTCCAAAAGAATAAGGAATAACGTTGCAAAATGTAAGTATAACTGTTATAACTTTAATGGGTTACAAAGTTAACGTTTACAGTTAATTCATTGAGATGCATCTAAAGATATTATTTACAGAGCATTCGGAATGTATTCAGACCCCTTCACTTTTTCAAAATGCTGTTATGTTATAGCCTTATTCTAAAATGTATTAAATAAATGTTTTTCTTCATCAATCTACACACAATACACCATAATGACAAAGTGAATACAAGGTTGAAGACCTGGGGAAGGGCACCAAAATAATTCTGCAGCATTTAAGGAGCTCGGATAAAAGAGAAGCATGGAGAGGCCAGAGATAGCCAGACTTGTATATTTGGCTAAGGAGCAGAGGTTGGCTTTTGAATAAACGCCATCAGTACGTGTTCTGCGAGCAATACAGCAGATGAAGGTGTGGCAAGAGCGTGGTGAACAGATAGACGTGGTTATGGACAGTGATGAAGAAGGAGAAGAGCCGAGTGCATTGGGAAGATGAGTTGAGGAAGAATGTCGCCAAGTACAAACCGCATTCTGCTGTCTCTGATGGCTGAGATATTGAACCTGAAGAGAGTGAGGATGAATTACCTGTGGTGGCATGTCTGGTGAAGACCCCCGAGTCCGAGCTGTGTGACTTGCTTTGCTCTCCAGAGCAGGGCACTTTTTTGGAGTTTTGAAGCAGAGTCTTCACCTGATAAAGTCATGTTAGGATATGTCAGTTATCCAGTGAGAGCTTTGTGCCAAACTCACCAAGGTGTTTCAGATGCCAAGCTTATGGTCAGGGTCAGAGTAGAACAGAAGGTTTCGTATGCTGAGGCAGTGGAGAGCGTAGAGCGTAGAGGATGATGGGTCGGGTCAAGGGTGAGTAGTAGGCCTAGGCCAAAACAGTGTGATATGAATTTGTACTTCAGTAAGGTTGGCTTCTTAGCATTCATTGCCATGGTCATCAACTCTACCGCAGAAATGGAACGTAAATCACAGAAAATAAATGTTGTGGTGGCAGCTGCAGAGAATTACTTGGGTGTACAATGTTTTACTGCTGAAGAGGTACAAGATGTGTTGAACGAAATAGTAGGATCAGGTAGGGTCAAAGTAGTGGAATGGAGTTGTGGTTTTTAATTTTCATGAAAAAGTGGTACAGTGCATTAGGAAAGTATTCAGATCCCTTGACTTTTTCCACATTTTGTTATCTTACAGCTTTATTCTAAAATGGATTAAATACAAAAAAAATACCACATAATGACTAAGCAAAAACAGGTTTTTAGACATTTTAGCAAATGTATTAAAAATAAAATAAAAACTGAAATACCTTACTTAAATAAGCATTCAGACCCTTTGCTATGAGACTCGAAATTGAGCTCAGGCGCGTCCTGTTTCCATTGATCAGTCTTGAGATGTTTCTACAACTTGATTGAAATCCACCACAGTTAACAGTGCATGTCAGAGCAAAAACCAAGCAATGAGGTCGAAGGAATTGTCCGTAGAGCTCCGAGACAGGATTGTGTCGAAGCATAGATCTGGGGAAGGGTACCAAAAAAATTCTGCAGCATTGGTCCCTAAGAACACAGTGAAATGAAAGAAGTTTGGAACCACCAAAACTCTTCCTAGAGCTGGTTGCCCGGCCAAACTGAGCAATCGGGGGAGAAGGGCCTTGGTCAAGGAGGTGACCAAGAACCCGATGGTCACAGAGACAGAGTTCCAGTTCCTCTGTGGAGATGGGAGAATCTTCCAGAAGGACAACCATCTCTGCAGCACTCCACCAATCAGGTCTTTATGGTAGAGTGGCCAGATGGAAGCCACTCCTCAGTAAAAGGCACATGACAGCCCACACCTAAAGACTCTCAGACCATGAGAGACATGATTCTCTGGTCTGATGAAACCAAGATTGAACTCTTTGGCCTGAATGCCAAGCTTCATGTCTGGAGGAAACCTGGCACCATCCCTACGGAGAAACATGGTGGTGGCAGTATCATGCTGTGGGGATGTTTTTCAGTGGCAGGGACTGGGAGACTAGTCAGGATCGAGGGAAAGATGAACGGAGCAAAGTACAGAGAGATTCTTGATGAAAACTTGCTCCAGAGTGCAGAGGAGAAAAGACTGGGATGAAGGTTCACCTTCCAACAAGACAACGACCCCAAGCACACAGCCAAGACAATGTGTCAATGTCTGAATGTCCTTGAGTGGTCCAGTCAGAGCCCAGACTTGAACCCGATTTATGGTAGATTGGCCAGACGGAAGCCACTCCTCAGTAAAAGGCACCTAAAGGACTCTCAAATCAAATCAAAGTTTATTTGTCATGTGCGCTGAATACAACAGGTGTAGACCTTACAGTGAAATGCTTACTTACAGGCTCTAACCAATAGTGCAAAAAAGGTATTAGGTGAACAATATGTAGGTAAAGAAATAAAACAACAGTTAAAAGACAGGCTATATACAGTAGCGAGGCTATAAAAGTAGCGAGGCTACATACAGACACCGGTTAGTCAGTCTGATTGAGGTAGTATGTACATGTAGATATGGTTAAAGGGACTATTCATATATGATGAACAGAGAGTAGCACTAGCAGTAGCTAGTTCAAAGAGGGGTTGGCGGGTGGCGGGTGGGACAAAATGCAGATAGCCCGGTTAGCCAATGTGCGGGAGCACTGGTTGGTCGGCCCAATTGAAATAATATGTACATAAATGTATAGTTAAAGTGACTATGCATACATGATAAACAGAGAGTAGCAGCAGCATAAAAATAGGGGTTGGGGGGTGCACACAATGCAAATAGTCCGGGTAGCCATTTGATTACCTGTTCAGGAGTCTTATGGCTTGGGGGTAAAAACTGTTGAGAAGCCTAGTAGAGTAGAACAGTCTAGTAGAGAGAACAGTCTATGACTAGGGTGGCTGGGGTCTTTGACAATTTTTAGGGCCTTCCTCTGACACCGCCTGGTGTAGAGGTCCTGGATGGCAGGCAGCTTAGCCCCAGTGATGTACTGGGCCTTACGCACTACCCTCTGTAGTGCCTTGTGGTCAGAGGCCGAGCAATTGACGTACCAGGCAGTGATGCAACCAGTCAGGATGCGCTCGATGGTGCAGCTGTAGAACCTTTTGATGATCTCAGGACCCATGCCAAATCTTTTTAGTTTCCTGAGGGGGAATAGGCTTTGTCGTGCCCTCTTCACGACTGTCTTGGTGTGTTTGGACCATTGATGTGGACACCAAGGAACTTGAAGCTCTCAACCTGCTCCACTACAGCCCCATCGATGAGAATGGGGGCTTGCTCGGTCCTTCTTTTCCTGTAGTCCACAATAATCTCCTTAGTCTTGGTTACGTTGAGGGATAGGTTGTTATTCTGGCACCACCCGGCCAGGTCTCTGACTTCCTCCCTATAGGCTATCTCGTCGTTGTCGGTGATCAGGCCTACCACTGTTGTGTCGTCTGCAAACTTAATGATGGTGTTGGAGTCATGCCTGGCCATGCAGTCGTGTGTGAACAGGGAGTACAGGAGGGGACTAAGCACGCACCCCTGGGGAGCTCCAGTGTTGAGGATCAGCGTGGCAGATGTGTTGCTACCTACCCTCACCACCTGGGGGCGGCCCGTCAAGAAGTACAGGATCCAGTTGCAGAGGGAGGTGTTTAGTCCCAGGATCCTTAGCTTAGTGATGAGCTTTGAGGGTACTATGGTGTTGAAAGCTGAGCTGTAGTCAATGAATAGCATTCTCACATAAGTGTTCCTTTTGTCCAGGTGGTAAAGGGCAGTGTGGAGTGCAATAGAGATTGCATCATCTGTGGATCTGTTTGGGCGGGATGCAAATTGGAGTGGATCTAGGGTTTCTGGGATAATGGTGTTGATGTGAGCCATTACCAACCTTTCAACAAGATTCTCTGGTCTGATGAAACCAAGATTGAATTCTTTGGCCTGAATGCCAAGCGTCACGTCTGGAGGAAACCTGGCACCATCCCTACACTGAAGCATGGTGGTGGCAGTATCATGCTGTGGGGATGTTTTTCAGCGGCAGGGACTGCGAGACTAGTCAGGATCGAGGGAAAAATGAACGAAGCATAATACAGAGAGATCCTTGATGAAAAACTGCTCTTGACCTCAGACTGGGGTGAAGGTTCACCTTCCAACAGGACAATGACCCTAAGCACACAGCCAAGGCAATGCAGGAGTGGCTTCGGGACAAATATCTGGATGTCCTTGAGTGGCCCAGCCAGAGAATGGACTTGAACCCGATCGAACATCTCTGGAGAGACCTGAAAATAGCTGTGCAGCGACGCTCCCCTTCCAACCTGCCAGAGCTTGAGAGGATCTGCAGAGAAGAATGGGAGAAACTCCCCAATACAGGTGTGCCAAGCTTGTAGCGTCTTACCCAAGATGACTGGAGGCTGTAATCGCTGCCAAAGGTGCTTCAACAAAGTACTGAGTAAAGGGTCTGAATATTTATGTAAATGTGATATTTATTTTTAATACATTTGCATACATTTATAAAATACGTTTTTGCTTTGTCGTTATGGGCTATTGTGTGTAGATTGATAAAGGGGAAAAACAATTTAATCCATTTTAGAATAAGGCTGTAACATAACAAATGTGGAAAAAGTCAAGGGGTCTGAATATTTTCCGAATGCACTGTAGATTACTTCATTGCAAGTTAACACGATGTTGAAGAGCCGTGCTCTGTGACAACAACTGCAAAGCAAATGCTTTTGACTGCAGGCATGGACCTCTGCAAGTGGATGATCAACTCTCCTGAGCTGAAAACAAAATGGGAGGAGAGTATGACTGACCACAGGGAGCAGTGCTGAAAGTGTTAGGCTTAGTGTGAAGACCGGAAACAGATGACTTTGTGTTTGACCTCAGGCCGCTACTGAGCACTCTAAAGTAAAAGGAAAACAGAGAGAGAAGCGTTCTGCAGTTGTTTGCATGCATCTTCAACCCTCTTGGCTTCCTAACCCCCTTCACCATCAGGATTAAGTGCATGTTGCAGGGAGATGGAATTCAGCTGATCCGACATGAGAATGGCAACAGTGGTGTTCAGAACTACCCCAGATATAGCAGCTCGTTATCAAGGTGGTACAGAACAAACATGCAGCAGTAGAACAGTGACACCCTGAAACTACATGTGTTCTGTGACGCAAGTGAAAAGGCTTACAGCGCAGTAGCTTACCTGCAAGGTGAAACACAAGTCAAAGAAACAACGACAAGTCTAGTCACATCCAAGTCCGGGTTAGCTCCACTCAAGAAAATTACGCTGCCACGCCTGGAGCTCATGGGAGCTGTGTTTGGAGTGAGACTAGCAATCAATCTGATGACCTCAATGAAAATGGAAAAAAAAACAGATCCGAATGTGAACAGACTTGATGATTGTGCTGCATTGGATTTGCAGCTCAGCTTAGAAATGGAAACCAGCCCTTGACCAACCCAGACGATCACCCTAAACTGTTCAAAACTTGACACAGTGCCAGCTATGGTGGAACGGACTCAGCGTTCTGACATCATCCGATCAGTCAGAGAAGACTGATGACGATAAGGTTCTGGAAGAGGTGAACACAGAACTCAGGTCCAGTCGCCAGGTCACTGTACAGATCATCGCAAATGACACAGACGTCACTGAACCAGTGTTGGAGCTTGAAAGATACATCAAACTGAAAAGTTCAGAGTAACAGCCTGGATAAAGAGATTCATAGCCAATGCTTGTACAAACACAAAGACACAAGGTGAACTTACTGCTGACGAACTGTTCGACAACCAGAGTTTCAGTCAGGAGATCAAACTACTGAAGACAGGAAAAAGACCCAAAAATTACCGTAAAATCAGTTTCTGGGTGAACACGAACTACTCAGTGTAGGAAGAAGACTGCAACAGTCCAGCTCACACACTCAGAGACCAGCACCCATGGGTTCTGACCAGCAAGCACAGATATTGAAATGCTGATACAGAGACACTCTAGTACAAATGAGAGAGAGATGCTGGATGTTGTGTGCTAGACAGCTAGTCAAGAGCCCCGTGGCAAGATGTACAGTCTGGAAGAGATTCAAAGCAAAGGCTGGAGGTCACTGCGCCTTTACCAAGAGACAGAATAACTGAATCCCCACCAATCGATGTCACAGGTGTGGATTTTGCAGGACCGCTCTACTTTAACTTCTCTAGGGTAGGGGGCAGCATTTTCACGTTTGGATGAAAAGCATACCCAAATTCAACTGCCAGCTACTCATCCCCAGAAGATAAGATATGCATATTGTTAGTATATTTGGATAGAAAACACTCTGAAGTTTCTAAAACTGTTTGAATCATGTCTGTGAGTATAACAGAACTTATTTAGCAGGCGAAACCCCGAGGACAAACCATTCAGATTTTTTTTTTTTTAGGTCACTCTCTTTTCAATGAGATTTCATTGGGAAACCAGATTTCTAAGCGAACGGCTTGCAGTTCCTACGGTTTCCACTGGATGTCAACAGTCCTGAGAAATTGGTTGAGGTTATTCCTTTGTGTAATGAAGAAGTACGGCCATCTTGAAGTCGAGTCACTCGACGTGTCCAGTTTGTTAGAGGCGTGAGACCAGAAAGCATGCTACAGTTGGTTTTAATCCTGTATTGAACACAGATCATCCCATCTTCAATTGTATCAATTATTAACGTTAAAAAATACCTAAAGTTGTAGTTCGGAATTTTTTGGCAACGTTTACAGGTAACCTTTGAGATATTTTGTCGTCACATTTGAGCAAGTTGGAACCTGTGTTTTTCTGGATCAAACGCTCCAAATAAATGGACATTTTGGATATATATCGACGGAATTAATCGAACAAAGGGACCATTTGTGATGTTTATGGGACATATTGGAGTGCCAACAACAGAAGCTCGTCAAAGGTAAGGCATGAATTATATTTTTATTTCTGCGTTTTGTGTAGCGCCTGCAGGGTTGAAATATGTGTATCTCTCTTTGTTTACAATGGTGCTATCCTCAGATAATAGCATCGTATGCTTTCGCCGAAAAGCCTATTTGAATTCTGACATGTTGGCTGGATTCACAACCAGTGTAACTTTAATTTGGTATCTTTCATGTGTGATTTAATGAAAATTTGATTTTATAGTAATTTTCATTGTAATACATATTTATTTGGCGCTCTGCATTTTCTCAGGCTTTTTGCCAAGTGAGACAGTAGCGTCCCGTCTAAACTAAGATTTTTTTATATAAATATGAACTTTACTGAACAAAACATAAATGTATTGTGTAACATGAAGTCCTATGAGTGTCATCTGATGAAGATCATCAAAGGTTAGTGATTAATTATATCTCTATTTCTGCTTTTTGTTACTGCTCTCTTTGGCTGGAAAAATGGCTGTCTTTTTCTGTGACTTGGCTCATACCTAACATAATCGTTTGGTGTGCTTTCGTCGTAAAACCTTTTTGAAATCGGACACTTTGGCTGGATTTACAACAAGTGTATCTTTAAAATGGTGTAAAATACTTGTATGTTTGAGGAATTTAAATTATGGGATTTCTGTTGTTTTGAATTTGGCGCCCTGCAGTTTCACTGGCTGTTGACAGGTGGGACGCTACCGTCCCACATACCCTAGAGAAGTTAAAGCAAATGGTTCTGTGAAGAAGTCATACATTGCTGTGTTCATTTGTGCTATAACTAGAGCGGTGCATTTGGAACTGGTCTCAGATCAGTCAACAGAGACATTCCTGTTAGCACCGAAAAGATTCATCTCAAGAAGAGGATTATGCAAAAACATTTAACAAAGCTGATCAGGACTTGAAAGAGCTGTGGAAAGCACTCAATCCAACTCTAGGAGTTCTTCTCAGAAAAGTGCATCACCTGGACGTTCATCGCCGAGCGAAGAGCCTGGTGGGGTGGAGTCTGGGAAAGACTCATCAGATCAGTGTAAACATGCCTGAGAAAAGTCAGGAGAGCTTTGCTCAATTTTGAAGAGACGTGCACAGTCCTAACAGAGGTTGGAGCTGTACTAAACTCTAGGCCTCTGACATTCGTGCACAATGAAGTGGATGAACCACAACTTCTGACACCAGCCCACTTCCTGGTGGGTGAAACACTAACCTCTCTGCTCCCCAAGCACCCAGGAAATGACACGCAGAAGTCCTGGCAGAGACTTGTGACCAGCTTCTGGAATAGCTGACGAAGAGACTACTTGCTGAACGGAAAGTCAGCACACCGCTGTGACAAACCACAGACCACCCCACTGAAAGTGGGTGACTTTGCAATCATCTGAGAAGACAACATACCCAGACAAACATGGAAAATAGGAAAGATTGAGGAACTGTTTCCAGGCCAAGATGGCCTGGTTAGGTCATGTTCAGTTCGCACTACCTCAGGGACTTTGTTGAGGAGACCTATTCAGTTGATATACTGCTTAGAGATTTAGATGAACACAGTTGTTCATCAGGGGAAGGATTATGTAACTTTAATCACAGGAGGCAGCTGAGGGGAGGACGGATCATAATAATGATAGGACCGGGGCAAAAGTAATGGCATCAAAGACATGGAAACCATGTGTTGGATGTATTTGATACCATTCCACTAAATCCATTACAACCATTACCACAAGCCCGTCCTCCCCAATTAAGATGCCAACAAACACCTGTGAATTTAATGGATTACAGAGTTAATGTTTACAGTTAATTAATTAAGATGTATCTAAAGATATTATTTACAGTTATTTACGTATGTACAAGAGTAATTGTACTACATTTCATGTGATGGAGATTGAGAACTATGTACATATTTTTCTTGCATTGGTTAGTAGTTGATTATGCTATTGACTGCAAGTACCAGAATGCTTTGCGACAGGACATGGAAGTAGAATGAGAATTCTCCAGTTATGAACAAGTGATAAGTGATTAATTGGTCAAATGTAACGTGAACAAGTTTCATTACTAAAATAAGCTTTCTTCTTATAATCAAGGTCCCGGGTCATTCCGTTGAAGATAGTTATTCTATAGAAATATGTATTTATTCACCAAATTATGTTAAAATGTGCATCAAACCCGGCCGCAACTGGGAGACCCATGAGGCAGCGCACAATTGGCCCAGCATCGTCCGGGTTAGGGGAGGGTTTGGCCGGCAGGGATGTCCATGTCCCATCGCGATCTAGCTACTCCTGTGGCGAGCTGGGCGAATGCATGCTGACACGGTCGCCAGTTGTGCCATGTTTCCTCTGACACATTGGTGCGGCTGGCTTCCGGTTTAAGGAGCAGTGTGTCAAGAAGCATTGCGACTTGGCAGGGTCATATTTTGGAGGACGCATGGCTCTCGACCTTCGCCTCTCCTGAGTCCGTACGGGAGTTGCAGCGATGGGACAAGACTGTAACTACCCATTGGATATAACGATATTAGGGCGAAAAAGGGGTAAAAAAAAAAGTTCAACAAATTACTTTCATATACATTTTTATTTCAAATGTTGAGTAACTGGTGTTTATCAGCTCATTGCCAAGATAGCTACACGTCGGACACGATAGTTAGCTATCGGCTGTTTGGAGATGAACAATTAAACTATCTCATCGTAAAGTCAGTGATGTGCCAATTGTGAAGACCCGGAGAGTTTTACAATCATGAATTGGTGAACCTGCTAGCCAGCTAAAGACACGTACCATTTGTTTTCAGCTACTAAAGTGGGCACCTGATCGCATTTCACTCCATAAAAAATATAATAAAATAATATTGTATTTGTAGCATGCGCCAAATACAACTGGTGTAGACTCTACCATGAACAAGCCCTTCCCAACAATGCAGAGTTAAAAAATATAAATAAAATAGTAACACAAGAGGAATAAAATAAAATACACAAGAATGGGGCTATATACATGGAGTATCAGATCACTGTGCAGAGGTATGAGGTATTTAAGGTAGATACGTACATCAAGGCAGGGTGACTACGCATCAGGATACATTATAATCAGTCAAATAAAGAACAGAGTAGTATCAGCAAATGATGAGTGTAAAAGTATGTGTGTGAGTGTGTGTGTAATGTATGTGAGTTTGTGTTGTGTCGGCCTACGTGTGTGTGTGTTATGTGTGAGTGGGCGTATGTAGTGTATGTGAATGTGTGTGGCTTTTGTGTGGGAGTGTCAATGTAGTGTGTGTGTATATGGTTTGTATATAGTCTAGTGAGTGTGTGTGTATATGTTTTGTATATAGTCTTGTGAGTGTGTGTGTATATGGTTTGTATATAGTCTAGTGAGTGTGCGTAGTGTCAGTGCAAGATAGAGTCAGTGCAGATAGCTTGGGTACCATTAATTGTAGTCTGGCTTTTTAGCAGTCTTATGGCTTGGGAGTAGAATCAGGCCTGTTGGTCCGAGAACCGATGCTCCGGTACCATTTGCCAGATGGTAGCAGAGTGAACAGTCTATGGCTTTAGTGGCTGGAGTCTTTGGCAACTTTTTGGGCCTTCCTCTGACTGCCTGATATAGAGGTCCTGGATGGCAGGTAGCTGGGCTCCAGCGATGTACTGGGCAGTCCACACCACCTTTTGTAGTGCTTTGCAACAAAGAGTGGATTTGCCATACCAAGCGGTGATGCAGCCAGTCAAGATGTGTGTGGAACATGTTAAGTCCTTAGTGATGTGGACGCCAAGGAACTTGAAGCTCTCGACCCGTCCCACAACAGCCCTGTCAATGTGGATGGGGGCGAGCTCTCCCATCTTTCCCCTATAGACCACAATCACCTCCTTGGTCTTACTGATGTTGAGGGAGAGGTTGTTGTCATGGCACCACACTGCTAAGTCTCTGACCTCCTCCCTTTAGGCTGATTCATTGCCGTCAGTGATCAGGCCTACCACCATCGTGTCGTCAGCAAACTTGATGATGGTGTTGGAGTCGTGCGTGGCCACCCAGTTGTGGGTGAACAGGGAGTACAGGAGGGGACTAAGCACACACCCCTGAGGGGCCCCGTGTTGACGGTCAGCAAGGCAGAGGTGTCGTTGCCAGCCCGTCAGGAATACCAGGATCCAGTTGCAGAGGGAGTGGTTCAGTCCCAGGGCCCCCACCTTGGTGATGAGTTTGGAGCTTGGAGAGGAGAGAAAACAGTCCTGCCTGGCTTGTTTGGTAGTACAAGTTCTTTATTTATTTTTACTCCTCAATTTCGTGGTATCCAATTGGAAGTTACAGTCTTGTCCCATCACTGCAACTCCAGTAAGGACTCAGGAGAGGCGAAGGTCAAGAGCCATGCATCCTCCGAAACACGACCCAACCAAGCCGCACTGCTTGACACAATGCCCGCTTAACGCGGAAGCCAGCCGCACCAATGTGTTGGAGAAAACACAGTACTCATTGCGACCATATCAGTGTGCATGCGCCCGACCCGCCACAGGAGTCGCTAGAGCACGATGGAACAAGTACATCCCAAACCCTCCGCTAACCCAGACGACGCTGGCCCAACTGTGCACCGCCCCATGGGTCTCCCGGTCGCGACCGGCTGCGACAGAGCCTGGACTCAAACCTGGATCTCTAGTGGCACAGCTAGCACTGCGATGCAGTTCCTTAGACAACTGCGCCACTCGGGAGACCACGGTGGTACAACATTTTAACAACATCTGATGAAAAACATAGGAAATGCAGCCAGCTGTGTTCTGTTCAATCTAGGCTTGGTAGCCTGCCAAGTTATTTGTGAATTATGTTGATGAGTGTTTTGTTAGCTAGCTGCATGCAGTGTCTGTTTACATCGCTAACGTTAGCTAACTTTCTCTTGCCACTTTTTATTGTGTTGCACCATTGGGGTTGGTGTTACTAGTTAAAAGTAAAGGCTAAGTTATTCTCAGTCTAAAATACAGATGTGATTTCTGTCCCAGGGGATTGCACTGTGTGAACGTCTTCAATTTAGAACACAATTAGTTGAATTAGGTGTCAGTGAATGGCTGGAACAAAAACCTGTAAACTAATGTCCTGTCTATCAAAAAAAAAAAAAAAAAAAAAAACACCTGAAATATGACATTTACATAAGTATTCAGACCCTTTACTCAGTACTTTGTTGAAGCACCTTAGGCAGCAATACAGCCTTGAGTCTTCTTGGGTATGATACTACAAGCTTGGCACACCTGTATTTGGGGAGTTTCTCCCTGAGCACTGGAACAGGTTTTCATCAAGGATCTCTCTGTACTTTGCTTCAAGCCTACTCATTCAAAAAAAAAACTTAGCAGCTCTAATGCAATATTAGCTCCACAGTGAAACATCACTATTCTGGCCATTAATCATTCATAAAGCTGGAATCCGCAGGTTGTCGGCGACCGTATGCCACCCCACTTCTTGTGTAGTGTTTTCACTTTGAACGAAAACAAGGGAGTTGAGTCCTGAGCCCCCATGGGCTGACCTTCTGGGCTAGGTGTGTCTTTGTGCTAATCCTGCCTACTCTAATGACTCTGCTGCCCTGGAGCTGGAGTGAAAGTCACTTGCAACCTAATGTTACAGCCGGCAGAAACAAAAAGAGCATGAAGACGAAGCCAACAAGCACGATTCTCTGTTCTTGGGTATGAATCAACTCAACCCCAAAAGAGCAAAGAAAGCAAGAAAAATACTGATTTAGCCCAATCCATAAACCGTATAAACATTGGAATTAATTTTGAAAGGTAGAAAAGTGAGGCCGAAATGGCCACCGTTGTCGTGGTCTGGCAACGTTAGGTAAGTGTTGCGTTTTTAGCCTGCTAGCTACATTAGCTGCTAACCTGAGTTTGGTCAATGTTTAAGCTAGCTAAAAAGGCTACTTAGCTGGTAGCTAAGATATTTTGTATTCTGACTGTTTTGTAATCAAAGGAATCTAACAATAGCATCATGTAGCTACACTGCATAAACCCCACAAGATGCCCAATGCGTTTATTTAAACTAGCTACGGTTAGCTAGCTTAAGCTAGATATGCAGATTGTTGACATGATATTGTGTTTCATTCGTAGATGATAATGCTAGCTAGCTAGGTGGTCGACAGAATGTTCATCTAGCTATATAATTCGGTACAGTTACATCAGACAAACATGCATTTCTCAGGGAGATACTGTCTGATTTCGAGGGAACCTGACGCTGTGCAAATTGTGGTTGTGCAAATCCTCGACAAAGAAAGATAAGTAAAAAATGCTGAATTCATTCTCTGTTATGCTTTGTGATTCAATAATTATTTTGTTAGTAATCGACCAATGTAATAAATACTGCATGCACTTTCTGTTATGCTTTGATTCAATAATTATTTTGTTGGTAATCGACCAAAATAGTTAGCTCTGTTTGCCGGTTCAGCACACTGGATTAAAATGTATTAATGTATAAAGAAATGTACATAACACGGAAACATCACATTTACATAAGTATTCAGACTCTTTACTCAGTACTTAGTTGAAGCACCTTTGGCAGCGATTACAGCCTCCAGTCTTCTTGGGTAAGACGCTACAAGCTTGGCACACCTGTATTTGGGAGTTTCTCCCATTCTTCTCTGCAGATCCTCTCAAGCTCTGTCAGGTTGGATGGGGAGTATTGCTGCACAGCTATTTTCAGGTCTCTCCAGAGATGTTCGATCGGGTTCAAGTCCATGCTCTGGCTGGGCCACTCAAGGACATCCAGTTACTTGTCCCGAAGCCACTCCTGCATTACCTTGGCTGTGTGCTTAGGGTCATTGTCCTGTTGGAAGGTGAACCTTCACCCCAGTCTGAGGTCAAGAGCAGTTTTTCATCAAGGACCTCTCTGTATTATGCTCCGTTCATCTTTCCCTCGATCCTGACTAGTCTCGCAGTCCCTGCCGCTGAAAAACATCCCCACAGCATGATACTGCCACCACCATGCTTGGCATTCAGGTCAAAGAATTCAATCTTGGTTTCATCAGACCAGAGAATCTTCTTTCTCATGGTCTGAGAGTCCTTTAGGTGCCTTTTGGCCTTGTACTGAGGAGTGGCTTCCGTCTGGCCACTCTACCATAAAGGACTGATTGGTGGAGTGCTGCAGAGATGGTTGTCGTTATGGAAGTTTATCCCATGTACACAAAGGACCTCTGGAGCTCTGTCAGTGGCAATCGGGTTCTTGGTCACCTCCCTGACCAAGGCCCTTCTCACCCGATTGCTTAGTTTGGCCGGGCAACCAGCTCTAGGAAGAGTTTTGGTGGTTCCAAACTTCTTCCATTTATGCATGATGGAGGCCACTGTGTTCTTGGGGACCTTCAATGCTGCAGACATTTTTGGTACCCTTCCCCAGATCTGTGCCTCGACATAATCCTGTCTCGGAGCTCTACAGACAATTTCTTCGACCTCATGGCTTGGTTTTTGCTCTGACATGCACTGTCAACTGTGGGACCTTATATAGACAGGTGTGTGCCTTTCCAAATCAAGTCCAATCAATTGAATTTACCACTGGTGGACTCCAATCAAGTTGTAGAAACGTCTCAATGATGATCAATGGAAACAGGATGCACCTGAGCTCAATTCCGGGTGTCATAGCAAAGAGTCTGAATACTTATGTAAATAAGGTATTTCTGTTTTTGCTGTTGTAATTACGGGGAATTGTGTGTATATTGATGAGAAATATATTTTACTTGGTCTATTTTAGAATAAGGCTGTAACATAACAAAATGTGGAAAAAGTCAAGGGTCTGAATACTTCTAGGCTGTACATAGGCTGTAGCGTTGTGCTATAACCAGTGTAATGTGTCATGCTAACGTCACTATGACTTGATGGCCCATAGTCCACCAATATGTCATGCAAATGAGACACTGTTTACTTGACTGACCACGCTGGGTATTCATTCAGTCGTTCTGGTGGTAGGAATCAGTGCTGTATACAGGCAGACAATCTGCTGAACAGGCAAGCATAGCTAACTATAGAGAGAAATAGTAATAGTTTATTTTTGTAGGCACTAACTCCACCATGGTTCGTCGGACAAAGCCTATGAGGAAAATGAATGGCGTTTTTGGAGGGTTTTTGGATAAACGGCGATGCAATAATTATTTTGCTGGTAATCGACCAAAATAGAGCTCACCAGCTTGTAGTCCTAAAACCCGGAAATAAGTTTCATGCAGCCATCCTTATCGGGAAAAATGAATGTGGAGAGAATAGGGTTTTGGAACAAATACTGAAAATAAGGTCTGTGGTAATCACAGGCTTGGAAGATCTTATACGTTTTGTTCTGCTGTCACTAGCCGGCATCACCCGGTACTCTACCCTGCACCTTAAAGACTGCTGCCTTATGTACAAAGTCATTGAACACTGGTCGCTTTAATAATGTTAACATACTGTTTTACCCACTTCATATGTATATGTCTTCTATAGAACTACTGCTGTACACACCTTTTCTATTCATATCCTGTCCATACCGTCTATACACGCCATCATAAAGGTATTGTATATAGTTATATTCCGGATTCTGACATTGCTTGTTCTGATATTTCTTAATTCCTTTCTTTTTATTTTTGGGATTTGTGTGTATTATTTTGTATAGTTAAGCATTATTGATCTGTTGGAGCTAGGAACATAATCATTTCACTGCACCTGTGAACACCTGCAAAATATGTATATGTCATCAATAGAGTTTGATGATGTGTTATCACGTGATGCTGCCTTCCAATCCTGTCCCAAATGGAAGTAACCTAACTGGAAGAGTTCTACTTCTAAGGTGCCTTTGGAGGTAGGTAGGCAGCAGCCTTTGGATTGGTTAAATAATAACAGTAGGCTACACCAACGTTAGTTTCAATTCATACAAAGTGATTGCCCAGCACGGGGCACGAACTCCTGATGCTCAGAGCCAAAGTGTGCTGCCCAGATCACTGCACTATGGGAGTTTACAATGCTCTAGCAAGCTGTGAGAATACTTGATGATACTTGATGGTATGAGGTCGGTTGGTTGGCAGAGCCTTCCCCAAACTGTAGCCCCCTAGGTACGGTACTGCATTGTATAGCCTACAAACAAACATCACTTCCAGCTGCCTCCTGACAGCCATTTTCAATATTCATTCAAATCCTCCTGCTGCAGGACTATTTTCCTCCTGCGGCATTTTAAGATCTGACATCTGTGACTAGCAGGTAGCCTAGTGGTTAGAGCGTTGGGCCAGTAACCGACAGGTTGCTGGATCGGATCCCCTGAGCAAGGCAGTTAACCCACTGTTCCCCGGGCGCCGTGGATGTCGATTAAGGCACCTCTCTGATTTAAAGGGGTTGTGTTAAATGTGGAAGACACATTTCAGTTGAATGCATTCAGTTGTACAACTGACTAGGTAACCCCCTTTCCCTTATTATTTGTCCAGCCTCCCTCATTCACTCATTACTCACTCTAAGTAGAGTAAAACTAAATTTACTTTAGATTAACATTTATTGTTTTAATACAATAATTCTTACATTGCATTAATAAAAGCAACACCACCAATGAAATGCGTAGACTCATGTGCACCAGAACAGTACATGTCATAACAGGAATAGAGAGCACATAAGTCTGTCCTTGTAGATGTGTACAAGCACATTCGCAATGTCAATGTGTCTCAAACCACACAGAACTCTCTCCTTTTCCCCTGTTTTGAGTAGTGGGGTCATAGCAGGCCAGTGCTTTATGGTTTGTGTATTTTGGGATCAGAGGAAAATGGCTTCCCTGAATAAATAATCAGCACATTTGCAAGCCATCACCATCGGCAGCACACACAGGGAGATGAGAACTGCATCGCCCAAGATATATTACCCACAATGCTTTTCAACAAGGCAACTAATTAGAAGAAGAAAGGTCAAGTAAAAGCAGAGTGTGATTAGAGAGAGAGAGAGTGTGGAAAAAGAGAGCGGAAAAAATTTCACATACTGTACATAGTCGCTTTTGGACCGATGCCAAAAAGGCTTTTTTCTGCCACTAGAGCTGCTAGTAGCTTGTAAACGGTGGCTTCAATATTTAATGAAATGCTTATGTTGCAGCACCTGGACATATCCGCTCAGCCGCCCAACAGGGCGCTCCCAGGAGGGTCATTACCGCAGCCATTTTCAGAGAGGGCAGATCCCAGGCCTGGGTGCCAACCATGATGCCTGTCTTCTGGAATCTACGCTCACTAAAACAGCAGGGGAGGGGGATGCACTGCTGCTGGGACCAGCGTCTGAGAAGGTGTGTGTGTGTGTGAGAGAGAGGGTGAAGAGGAGAGAGTAGTAGAACACGGTGGTGTAGTGTGGGGCCAGTGTATTCCCAGTGAGTGCGGTAGGTAGTATAGCCTGGGGCTTCTCTCCTGGCATCTAAACACCACAGTGGTCCTGCAGGGGGACATTGAGCATGGTGAAAACAGACTGAAGTATGCTTTCCTGTCAACACAAAAACACTTACAGTATGTGTGACGTTGCCTCGGCTGCAACCTGTCATGTAAACTGTACAAACTGACACTAACACACACGCACACACGTAAACACACTCTTTTGGGATCAGCAATGAAACATGGGAGGTCATAGAGACGCTTGCACTCATGAGTCCTTCACACACACACACACACACGTGCCCTTTTCCCGAGGATGGACTGGCTGGGGATAATGCTGCTTTCATGCATTCCTCTACCTCCCGGCCTCCTGACTGTCCGGCACTGCCCTGGCACACGCACACACACACACACGTCCCTGGGTAAGTGAAGTCCCATCCTAATGGAGTTTAATTACTCACACCACATCCATCACAGCTCCAGTAGGAGCCCACAGTATTTTATCACCACTTTTAGGGGTTATTAGTACAAATACACTGTCACACTGCATTACCAGAGGAGCGCTTTAGGTGCCATCTCTCCTGAACATTCATTAAAATCTCTATCAATATCTATCAGCGCCCGCTCTCCCCTCGCACTCTCTCTCGCTCCCATTACAGAAGGCCGGGCAACTCTTCCCCATCGCCCCGGCCGGCTGCCGACACTCTGCATACCTCTAAAAGTTTTCACTTCATTTATCGCCCCTCTCTTCCTCTGTTCCGCCCATCGCCGGGCGATTGATGGAGGCTGGCAAGGACACCGGTGGCAGCGGCTTTAAGAGACCGCGTCCTGAGAAACATGGATCAGATGACTACTTTTAGGGGAAGCAGAGCACATTATTCATTCTGCACCATTACCAGCTGGACAAAGGTGAGGGGATTAAGAAAGACTAAGCTTTTGCAAAATTTTGGAAGAAAGGGACAGTTTGCAGTTCTGGAGAATGAACTAAGTTGGGCATCCATCACATAGTATCAGACACCAATTCACAGTACATTACAGTATCAGAACTGACATTCTGACAGAGTCTAATGGATCATTATGGTTAAGGCCTTTGGACAATGTTGGCAGTGTAGCTACTGCCCATATCTGAATGAATGGTTGTACCCTAATAGATTTCATCAGACAGACAGAGAAGTTAAAAAAGCCTGACACCTCTAAGTGGCAGCTGTTGTGTTCGGGTGGCGGGTTGATGCCTCTAAATGTTATTTCCAGGTAAATGCACACAGCTTGGGGCCCTAAGTGGAACAATTAGCATCCTTACATGTCTGTTTAGGTATAGGACACAAACACCTGGTGCTGTTACCATGTGGATGTTCCCTTATCATCCCCCTATAGGAAATATTATCCCCCATCCAGCTCCTACTCTCTGTTCATGTCTGTGCCACTCTCAACTCTCTGGTCATCAGCTTGAGTGAGTTCCCTCACGTTAGAGACGAGAAAACTAAGACTCCAACTTGTCTTAAAGTTCATTTTTCCCCCGGTTCAGTCCCCCTCTGACCAGGTGCCTGTTTATTCAACTTGAATTATTTTGTATTTTTTTCCGTCCACGAAATAAAAATCTATAAGCGGATTCCCCAAGCTCTCATTATCCTGTTGAACATATTTTATAGTGAAATAAAAGGGCAGTGTAAAGAACGCTGGAATTTGATCCCTGCTGCTCGGGCGAAGCTAAGGTCAGGGAAATTAATTTTACTGACTGTTGAGGAGGGAAGACGAAGGCAAATAAAAAGAAAGAGAGATCGAGAGAGAAATATTGCAAACACAATCAAAATCATGTAACATGAACCTCTTTTTTCAACTGCGAGTACAGTATTTCACCAGTTGATGTATTTCATATAATTAAAATATTCATCACTACACTAAATTTACTTTATTTAATTTGCTGTTCATACATTATTGAGATCTAGATCTATACACTGAGTGTACAAAACATTAGGAACACCTTTCTAATTGAGTTGCATCCCCTTTTGCCCTCAGAAACATTCCTGGACAATCCTATCCTTATGCCGAACAAATCAATTCGCAGATGGATATACTGCTGCCATGAAGGGATGCACCTGATTAACAATGATGTTCAAATATCCTGTGGCATTCAAACGTTCCTCCACTTTAATCAAGGGGACCAATAAGACGCCCCGCACCATCACCACCTGTCACGTTCCTGACCGGTTTTCTGTTATTTTGTATGTGTTTGACGGTCAGGGCGTGAGTTTGGGTGGGTAGTCTATGTTATGTGTTTCTATGTTTGTTAAAGGGTGACCTGATATGGTTCTCAATTAGAGGCAGGTGTTTTTCATTTCCTCTGATTGAGAGCCATATTAAGGTAGGTGTTTTCACATTGATTGTTGTGGGTGGTTGTTTCCTGTGTCTGTGTTTGTCGCACCACATGGGACTGTTTCGGTTTGTTTGTTCGTTCGTTTTGTGTAGTCATTTTTCCTGTTCGTGCGTTCTTCGTTACATGTAAGTTCTTACGTCCAGGTCTGTCTACATCGTTTTGTTATTTTGTTTAGTATCAAGTATAGTTCGTTTTTTGTCTTGTTTAAATAAATATAATGTCATTTCACAACGCTGCGTTTTGGTCGAATCCCTGCTCCTCCTCTTCGGATGAAGAGGAGGAGGAAATCCGTTACACCACCAGCCTGCAATGTTGACACGCAGCATGATGGATGCATATACTCATTTGGTTTTCTCCATACTCTAGTCGTCCCATCAGCGTGAAACAGCAGGAGCCGAGATTCATCAGACCAGGCAATGTTTTTCCAATTCTCCAGTGTCCAGTGTTTTCGTTCCTTAGCCCACTGCAACAGCATTGGAACTCTGTAAGGTCATCAGCTGCCATACCCCATTTGTGTCAAGGTATGACGAGTTGTGCATTCTTTTATGTGTCTTTGGGCACCAATGTTGTACTGGACTGTCAGTTGACTGACTGTAGCCCGTCTGTTGCTCTGCACAATTCGTGTCAGCCTCCTTTGTCCCCTTTCGTCAATTAGCCGTTTTTGACCACTGGCCTGCCGTTGGGTGGTGGAACATTATTGATACACATGGGAAACTGTTGAGTGTGAAAAACCCAGCAGCATTGCAGTTCTTGACACACTCAAACCGGTGCACCTGGCACCTACCACCATACTCCGTTCAAAGGCACTAAAAAATGTTGTCTTGCTCATTGACCCTATGAATGGCACACATACATAATCCATGTCTCAATTGTCCCAAGGCTTAAAAATCCTTCTTTAACCTCTCCTCCCCTTCATCTACACAGATTGAAGTGGATTGTGACATCAATAAAAGATCATAACTTTCACATGGATTTACCTGGTCAGTCTACACACATTGCTACACTTGCTATCCAAAATAGTTTAATTAAGTCTACACATTTCTGGTAGAAAGAACACACATTTTGTGCTGTGCTAGTGTGTGTGTGTTTGTGTGTATCAGTGTGTGTGTGTGTGCGTGTGTTTACACATCTCCTCAGGTAGTGTCAAGCAGTTGGACTGATTCTAAGCTGAGGATTCTGGATGCGAAAAAGACATGCGATGAGAGGAAGAGGAGGAGAGAGGAAGAGGAGAGAACCTCTGGCCGCCTGCCACTCATCTGTGCACCTTCCTAAGCAGGGCAGAAAATAAAACACGCTGGGAAAGAATTAAATAAAAGAGAGGAAGAAAAATGATTTCTTATAAATAGCAGGGCTCGCCAGAAGGCAAAGGAAATGAGAGCAGCGAGCTCTGGAAAGGAGCTTGAGCTTGACACGGGGCTTAAAATTGAGAGGGGGCGGAAAGAGGGACCTACTGTGCGAAAATGTCTCCAACCAAAGCGCAGATTAGTGTTCCAGCCTTCTCCACTGCCAAGATCCGCCAGAACAACTAATCACCTTCCAAATTTTTTCTCTTCTCCTTCCCTTCTTTCTCCCCTTCTCTTTAAAGTATAATTTCCCCCTCACCGTCTGTATGCCTAAAATGAAGCATAGAATGTTCTGCCAGGGCCGGTCAGACACATCAGACTATCTGGGTGCAGTGAGGTGCTGCTGCTGCTGTGTGTGTTAGTCACTGACTATGCCTGTCTGTCTGTGTATGCTTTGTTAGAAAGCAACAGGACTGCAACTACAAAGGAATCTATATAGAGGTGTAGCAGATAAATTATCTCCCTCTGTCCCTTCATCCTTCATTTTATGATGACCTTTCATTCTCTTTCCTTCCATTTTGCCATCCATCTCCCTCTATCCCTTTCTCACAATCTATTTCTCCTGAAAAGATTGCAGCGGCGACAAGAAATCCTGCAGAAACCTAATAAACAAGTCAAAGTGATCACATCAAGATCATTCGGTGGATCAGAAAGACAGGAGCGATTAAGCCTTCGTTCTCCCGGGTCGTGGAAGAGCGTTCCAGAATGCTGGGAGTAAAAGAGCCACTTCATAAACAGATGCCTGGCATACGATTTCACTGGGGGAGTGTGAATACATTTCAGTTATAAATACTCCCGTCTCTGTATAGGTGCGAGCATATGTAATTAGACACTGCAACAGAAAACCTACTTGTGTTCTTCTCTGTCTGCATATTTTGTCCACAAATAATGTACTACAAAGGCAGATCGTGCCTGTATATTCATTTACAAAATAACAGTTTGCTGATAAGACTGAGGCATGTGATAATCAATTAGCTAAATGTTAGACAAAAAACAAGCTGCTTTTTGGGCGTTTATTGTTTGAGAAGACACAAAATGTCTACTTTAGCAAAACTCTCGTCTCTGAATATGAATTCCACATTAGCCCAGATAAGACCAAAGACAAAGAGGGAAACAGGAGATATATTTGTAATGAGTTAGTTTCGAGGGTTGTTCGGCAGTACAAGGGGTTTGTTTTACAGAATGGAAACAGGGTGTCTAAATGCACCCGCTATTGCTGTTTATAAACAGACATTGGTGAAAATGAGCTTGCCACATACATTTGTCAGAAATCTATTGACAGTCAGAAAAATGTAAATAAAAATGTTATGACATTGAAGACGAAAACAGTAAATGGATAGACTTGGAAATCCTGTGTGCAATCTATTGTTTTGTGCAATCTATTTTTTAATACAGTAGAGTAAATTGTTACATATCACTTGAGCACAGCTTGACAAGAGAGATTAATGTTTTTAGTTCCACCTTGGTGATCCTGGAGAGCATGCATTGACCGACAAATGAAATGATCCCTGCATACTTGCAGATGTCTCACAAATATGCAAGTAATTTACCGTTAAATTCCATAACAGGAAAGTCTAATTGTACAGCATGTACAACTTAATTGAATTGTTCTACAATTACTGTACTGTAATGCATTTCCAGTGGTACCAGTATTAGTTTTTGTCCGGGCTAATACAGCAGTTATCTATCTATTAGTTTGTAATTAGGAGCACTACCTATTCACAGTATTAGTAATACTACTGAGTAGATATATTATAACTTAGTCCTTCCCACTTATACCTTTAATAGTAATAATATGAGGAAGAAGAAGATGAAAATAATACTGTACATGTAGTCTGGTGTTTTCTCTAGTCGGGACAACCCTGTGGTTTTTAAAATGCCATACCACTACTGTACAATATCTCCTTCTCTCTCAAACTACGTCCCCGTGCCATGGCACCTTGCCCTCTGCTGGCCAGATATTGAACTACCACTGACCCTGCCACTGTCTTTCCAGCAGGCTGTCCCTGACAGGGAACAAAGGCAGAACACTGTGCCAAAGAGGGCTATCATTCTCCACCCAGGGACACGGGTTGAGGGAGGACAAGAGTGCAGGGTAAGGGGTTTCATGGTACAGAGGGTAGCAGTGGAGCTGAGGATGGTGGTCTCTTCAGCAGAATGGACTGGGGAAACTACTTGACTGGGACAACGATGGGGACGTGTTGATGTACACCCATAAAACTATTCTCACCGTTATATCCCAGCATTCTGTAGCAATCAAAACTCAACTGTACGAATCAAAGATCACTTCAACTGGACAGCTTTAATCTGAATGTGGGGTGTTTTGTAAATGCAGAATTTTTGGAGATGACTTGGAGATTTCTCAAATTTTCCATTAACAAAGCTTCCATTAACAACAATGGTAAAGATAATGACACAAATCTTAAATATGAATATCATTAAAAGATAACTCAAACTCAGACTAGAATAGTAATAAAAGTAAAGTAATAGAAGAGGGTTTGTTAAACATCCAGACGTCCTTGGCTGAGGCCAAGCCAGGCAGCCGAGACGGTTTCAGGAGGAAGAGACTGGCACATTTAATTTTCCCCTTGTTTTGATTTGGCTTTCACGCCAAGGCAAGGTCTTTCATAATGGCACCTTGACTGTGAAGAACTTCATCCCAAGCCTCGCTATCTTTACCATGTGACAAGGTGCTGCTTTGTAGCCAGGAGAGTGGAAGGCGCTTTGAACTGCAGACTGACAGCGCGAGGGAAGCCGTTCCAAGCGTAAATGTAAATTATTGTTACTTACGCGTTTAACCCGACACATACAATCTCATTCAGGACCCAGAACAGGAATTCTGACATCATGTTGCCCTCTTTTGGTCGGCATGTGCAACTGCAACTCTCTCCTCACTGCAACATTCTCCTTATCTCAACATTCAAGATTAAATTACTAGATGCCCAGAAAAAAATATTATAGAATTAACTAAAGCAAGTAAGTGACAAATATTGCTGAAAATTAAAATTGTACAAAAAAGTTAAACTTTCAATTCTTCAAGAAACTGATAATACAACAACAAATTATATAATTTTGGTTCAACTGAAAAGGGACCATAAACACAAACAATGAGAAGCATTCACAGACAATGAGAAGCATTCATACCAGTCACAGGAACTAAATAATGAATGTATTAACCTTGCTGTGGAAACACCTGCTAATATTTCCACATGTCTATTTATCTACTTGGACTTGAGGACAGGCTGGGTGTTTATGGAATGACAAGCAGCAATGACCCCATCCGGTAAACAATAGACTACACAGTCAGACCAGCCTAATGCTGGTCTGAGATCAGCAACAATTCACCAGCAGCAGTCACATTAGGAGACGGTTACCAAGGTGATCAAAGAAATCTCAGTCATCTAAGCTACGGCACTACAGAGAGAGCATGCCCTCTTTCAACAGCAATGCCAGCCTCACCAGGAACCGTTTCAAAGAAATACACCACTTTAGATAACAAACACTGTAGAAATTCCCAATTTCCTCCAGCTCTCTCTCTTTCTCTCTCTCCACTTTCCTACCCCCTCCCACCCGCTCTCCACATCACTTTCCCAACTCACCTCTCTCTCCTTTCCTCCAGCAGATCCCTCCGTCCAGGGCTCAGCTTCACTCCTTCACTCACTCTCCAGCATCCAGCTCCTCTACATCTTCTGCAAAGAGAAAACATAAACCCGGACTTTAAGTCTCTCTGTATCCTTTCACACTGTCTTTACACCTGTCTGTTTGCCGTCCCCGTTTCCTTCCTTGTCTTCCCCCAGAGAGGAGAAGTGGAGAGGTGGGCAGTTTATTTGGTAATCTCACCCAACTGCAGATCTAAATAAAGATGGTCTTCAAATTCCATTACATGTCAGATAGTCTGCTGCAGTGGAAGGACTATAAATGTGATTTAAGCACGGCACAATAGTGAGAGAGAGGAAAGAAGACCCATCTTGTTTGGTGACAAGGTTTCCTTGTTGAGTATTCCAGTGCCTCAGAAATGCTAAGATCATTTTCTGGCTGGTGCAATTCAACATACTAACACTGAATCGAAGTGAGTGGCAGAGATTGCCAATAGGCAAATTTGCAATTCATTTAGTCCAGGTGCATCATAGGCTGAATCAATAAGCCTCTCTCAGCATATCATTATTGGCATAAGTATTATAATTACTTATGTTATAACATTTTTCTTAATATGAGGGTAATATGATATGTAATTCAACCCCTATTGAAGAGAGGGAAAATAAGATCATCATAAATGCATCTTTTTTTTTTAAAATCAATTCCAAGTGGATATTCCGATATCGCCCCACCACTGCCCTGTGGTTTTCTCATGCATATCAACCAATCATTTTCTGCATTCATCTGGAAAAATATATAAATATATCAACATATTTCACAGTGCCCCTGTCCAAGGAAAACAATATGGATTTGTATTTCTTTGCAAACAATTTTAATAAAAAGGTATTGATCAGCCATCGAGTGGCTAGCCCGTGGGCTGGGTACACAGACCCCAGTGAGTCTGGATCATTATGTCCTCAACTGCTGGGCTCATTCACACAGATTTGGTCAATAATGGTCGGGCACGCTTCAGGCTCCATTACCGCAAAGACTCCACACGATTCTCAGCTCTGACTGAGGGCCCTGTTCATTTAAAACCGCCAGAGTATGACTTCCTAGGTAGCACAGAAATAACATTGCTTTTATGCAAACAAGAGAGCATGTTCTGATTGTTGAGTTTCATTTTGTTTCAATGATAATGATTACAATGAAACATACCTGGCATCATGAATGCATTTCTTACATTGGATTAACGGGATTCACTGTTTATCATTTTTGACTGAACAGGGCCCATGTCTCAGGCCCCAAAAATGAGTTAAAGAGGTGACTGCATAGAGCCACAACATTTCAGTAGTCTATCAGGCCTATGGCAATACCTTAGCATACCACAGAGACAAAACTCAATCAATCCACAAAACAGACACACAAGGTAAACTGAATGTACATCCCTATTCTGAAAGAATGGCCTCCAATTTAATATATCCTAGACTGTGAACGCTATTGGATGGTATGCACACACAAACACACACCCACGCGCACACATGCACACACACACACACACACACAGACACACACACAGAGTCAGACAAACACACACAGACGTTTGAGTACGTATCAAAGCCCTGGCGCACCGAGACAGTTTTAATTATCAGGTACCGTCCTTATGCTATGATTTGAATTTGAGCAAAATGTGGTAATGATATTCCAAAAGCCTGCTGGCAATTCCAGCTCTTTCTCTCTCGCCTTTTATTTTCTTTCCATGAAAATGTGAATACTTCAGTTTATAGGCTTATTTAACGGCAAGTCACTATGTAAAATCTTTATTCTAGTGAACATATCTTTCACTGGAGAAATGGCAATAAAGGTTTGGAGGGGGATCAATTCAGAATGTATTAGTCTGCACTACAGAGGCCGCCTTTAATAATAAAAGAATTGATCCATTAAAGTGAACCTTAGTCTGTGCCAAAATAGGCGAGGTTAGTCCACTCTTCACTCTTCACTCTTTACTCGTGCCTATAAGGCCTATGTGGAGAATCGCTATATTTTACCGAGAGACAGAATGAATGACAGCTTATTGGAAATGAAGAACACTCATTACTTCACTAAAATATACTATAGTCTGTATCTTTCAATGGATAACTTTAAGTTGATGTTTAAGAAAGAGAAAAACAAAGGGATAGCACGCAGAACTAACTTAAAAATAAATGAATGTTCTGTTTTAAGTACATCTAAACGACATCTCTCACCAGTGCAGCTATTTAACAAGACATTAGGGAAATGAAGTTGGAAATAACATATTTGATTGATGTGTTAGCCTACACTGTAAAGTTCATATTTATATAATGACTTTGTGATTAATTTGATATATATGATTTCAAAAGACAAAAGAACACTTCCAAGCTTCTTTCTTTAGTCAGTAGTGCTGCTGAAGATAAGTGGATACAGACAAGTAATACATACTATAACACTACTGTATCACTGGGCATGGCAAACCTACCGTAGCCTACTGGTTAGATGACTGTAATCAACAGTATGGGGTGAAGGATACATCACAATAACACTCCACAGTGTGTATAACAAGCACACTTCACTAATCAGGTGGAACTTTCTACATCCACACCCTGAGTTTTCTCACCTTATCACATGGGAACCTCTTGATTATTAAATTGTGTTGATATTATTAGATATTACACTGAACAAAAATATAAATGCAACAATTTAAGGATTTTGAGTTACAGTTCATATAAGGAAATCAGTCAATTGAAATTAATTCATTAGGCCCTAATCTACAGATTTCACACAATTGGGAATAGAGATACGCATCTGTTGGACACAGAAACGTAAAAGAAAAAAGTTGGGGCATGGACAGAAAACCAGTCAGTATCTGGTGTGTCCACCATTTACATCATGCAGTGTGACACATCTCCTTCGCATAGAGTTGATCAAGCTATTGATTGTGGTCTGTGGAATGTTGTCCAGCTCCTCTTTAATGGCTGTGGAAGTTGCTGGATATTGGCGGGAATTGGAACAGGCTGTCATACAAGTCGATCCAGAGCATCCCAAACGTGCTCAATGGGTGGCATGTCTGGTGAGTATGAGGGGCATTTTCAGTTTCCAGGAATTGTGTACAGATCCTTGCGACATGGGGCCGTGTCTTATCGTGCTGAAACATGAGGTGATGGCGGCGGATGAATGGCACAACAATGGGCCTCAGGATCTCGCCACAGTATCTCTGTGCATTCAAATGCCATTGATAAAATGCAATTATGTTCATTGTTCGTAGCTTATTCCTGCCAATACCATAACCCCATCATCATCATGGGGCACTCCATTCACAATTTTGGCATCAGCAAACTGCTTGTCCACATGTCTCCGTGCACGCTGTCTGTCATCTGCCCGATACAGTTGAAACCAGGATTCATCCATGAAGAGCACACTTCTCCAGCGTACCAGTGGCCATCGAAGGTGAGCATTTTCCCACTGAATTCAGTTACCACACCAAACTGCAGTCAGGTCAAGACCCTGGTGAGGACGACGAGCACGCAGATGAGCTTCCCTGAGACGGTTTTTGACAGTTTGAGAAGAAATTCTTCGGTTGTGCAAACCCACAGTTTCATCAGCTGTCTGGGTAGCTGGTCTCAGACGATCCCGCAGGTGAAGAAGCCAGATGTGGAGGTCCTGGGCTAGCGAGGTTGCATGTAGTCTGCGGTTGTGAGGCTGGTTAGATGTACTGCCAAATTCTCTAAAACGACTTTGGAGGCTGCTTATGGTAGAGAAATTAACATTAAACTCTCTGCCAACAGCTCTGGTGGACATTCCTGTAGTCAGCATGCCAATTGCACGCTCCCTCAAAACCTGAAACATCTATGGCATTGATTTGTGTGACACAAAAACTGCAAAGAGTGGCCTTTTATTATCCCCAGCACAAGGTGCACCTGTGTAATGATCATGCTGTTTAATTTTCTTGATATTCCACACCTGTCAGGTGGATGGACTATCTTGTCAAAGGTGAAATGCTCACTAACAGGGATGTAAACAGAGAAATAAGCTTATTTTTTATTAAATGTTTTTGTAATTGTACCCCCTTTTCTCCCCAATTTCGATCTTGTCTCATCGCTGCAACCCCCCAATAGGCTCGGGAGAGGCAAAGGTCGAGTCATGCTTCTTCCAAAACATGACCCGCTAAGCTTCACTTCTTAACACCTTGACACCCGCTCGCTTAACCCGGAAGTCATTTAATCCCCCACAAGTGCCTTAGACCACTGCGCCACTCAGGAGGCCAGAAATAAGCTTTTTGAAATGCTTTCATGAAGGACAGGTTTGAATTGTGAGGATGACCACACAATTTATTTTCATAATAAGACAGATCTATTGGTTTTCTACACAAAGTTGCAAAGGAAATGTTGATCTATTTAATAAACACAAGAGACCAGCAAAATGGATTTTAAAAAGTGTTACGGTATATCAGCAACAGTGTTATCTAGTGGTCAAAACCTGGTACTTTCACACTACTTTATGGTAAATAATGAAAGCAACATCAATGACACATTTATCTGAACAGGGGGAAAAAACATCACCATATTCACAGGGAATAGAAGACAAAGAATGAAGAAGCAATACTCCAAGCCACAGCTTCATACTACTTGTCAAACATAGAGAACTAATACTGTTCACTGGTTGTTGGGTTGGGATTGGGGTGGGATTGGCATGGGATATGGGAGGTACGTGGGTGGCTTTTGAATAAGTTTTGGATTCCTCAAGTCTTACTCATTGGTAGGAAAAAGTTTGTTGGGCACTATATTCATTGAATATTATCTGAATCCTATAAATTAAAATGGCCAATTTGGGTGCAATTAATTTCTCTGAGATAAAAAACAATTTTAACAAAATAATGTTTCAGGTACCTGTCTCTAACTAAAGAAACTATTTCAGAACAATCTGAGATGCTGGGTGTCGAAATCCTCTTTTATTGTGCTTTCTGAGGTGGAAAGACCTCCCTACTGTTATTTAGGTAGGTTCCCTGCTGCAACTCAACACTGGTGATATCGATCTGTTCCTAAGCCTCCGCCAGGCTCCTAGGGATAACCCCCTCCCAGACAGGCAGACCTCCCTAGCCCACAAGACATTCAGGGAGTAAAGTCAATTATACACAACCTGCTTGGTCTCCCCGTGGGGGAAAGGAACCCACACTTTCTAATCCGATCAATTCATGTCAGACAGCTGGCTGGATTCAGCCCTATCTCTGAGCCCTGTAATCCAGGCTAAGACTTCACACTCTGCGCCGCTCCAACTCAGATCACCACACATCCGTGATACAGCAAATTAGAGTAAACACACCCACACTAACAGATATATATATATGTGCATAGTCAAACAAACACACAAACAAAACCATAAATGTACTCAGTTCCTAAACTTCATGGTGAATGCCACGATATAGGCTAGAACAAACAACAGAAAAAGCATGAAACCACATAAAAAGTATTTATAAATATTTATCAAGAAGCTTGCCAGGTAAGAACTTAAACAGCAGTTTTAAAAACGGCCATGTCATTTGATGTCAGATAATCAGAGCTCATATTATAGTCCTTGGCAGCCCTCCTTCCTGCAGCACATTACATCTGACTCTTTGGCTCAGAGTTGGGTCCTGAGAGCAGTTTAGTGCTACTCAACACATTTCTCAGACTGTTGCCCATTCCTGTCAGTGCTCACAGTGAATCAAGAGGTTTGAAGATGAAGATGGAGCTGCAGTGTATAGCAGCCGTCTTAAAAGCGCCTGAAAAATGTTGCTATTTTTTGGGGGGTTTTAAAGCTGATCTAATAAAAATGTGTACATAATGCCTCCGCCATAATTTCTTATGCCCGAAAACAGCTTCTGGACATCAGAACAGCAATCATGAACCTCGATTTGGATGAACATGTCTACCTCAACAAGTTGGCAGCTCTGGAGATTCTGCTTAATACGGACCAGGCCCTATTCCCTGTGACTCTAAAGAGGAAGAGGCAGTGAAAAAGAGGCAGGCGAGGCGGCATCCTGACGAGACTACGTCGACGAACAAACAGACCGCCATCGGATTCTGTTCTGTAGGTGAACGTGCAGTCACTGGAGCACAAACTGGATGAGCTCTGTTCAAGACTATCCTATCAATGGACCTGAAAAACTGTGATATCCGAGGACTATACATCTCGTTGGTTTTTCTACGCATTGTCAACACCAGACGGCAGCCTCGGGTAAGACGAAGGGAGAATGGGTGTCTCTTTGTTAACAGCAGCTGGTGTGCAATCTATTGTTAACGAAGTCTCAAGTTTTTGCTCGACTGAGTTGGAATACCAATCATGATAAGCTGCAGACCATACTATTTGCCAAGAGAGTTTACTGTCTATTTACCACCACAAACCGATGCTGGCTCTAAAACCGCACTCAACAAGATATAAGCAAACAAGAAAAAGCACATTCAGATGCAGCGATTCTCGTGGCTGATGATTGTAATGCAGGAAAAAACTGAGATCTGTTTTACCCTTATTTTACCAGCATGTGACCTGTGCAACTAAAGGCGACAACATTTTAGATCCCCTTTACTCCACCCACAGAAACACATACAAGGCCCTCCCTCGCCCTCACGTTGGCAAATCAGACCATAACTTTATCTTCCTGCTTCCTGCTTCCTACAAGCAAAAACTCAAAACAGGAAGTACCAGTGACACACTCAATACGGAAATAGTCTGATTAAGCAGATGCAGGATGGTTTCGCTAGCACATACTCAAACATTTTCTGGGATTCATCCGATAACATTGAGGTTTACCACATCAGTCACTGGCTTCATTAATAAGTGCATCAACGACATCGTCACCAAAGTGACCGTACGTACATACCCCGAACAGAAGCCATGGATTACAGGCAAAGTCTGAGCTGAAGTCTAGAAAAAAGCGGGACACTAAAATGAATGCTTATAAGAAATCTCACTACGACCTCTGACGAGCCATCAAACAGGCCAAAAGTCCATACCAGGACTAAGATTGAATCCTACTATGCCAGCTCTGACACTCGGCAGATGTGGCAGGGCTTGCAAACGATTACGCATTGCAAAGGAAAACCCAGCTGTAAGCTGCCCACCGACGCAAGCCTACCAGAGGAGCGAAATGCTAAGCTCAAATGTTTTTTCACATTTTGTTAAGTTATAGCTTTATTCTAAAATTGATTAAATACATTTTTTAACTCATCAATCTACACACAATACCTCATAACGACAAAGCGAAAACCAGAGCATTTTTGCTAATTTATGCAAAATAAAAACAGAATAACATTATTTACGTTAGTATTCAGAATCTTTGCTATGAGACTCGAAATTGAGCTCAGGTGCATCCTGTTTCCATTGATCATCCTTGAGATGTTTCCACAACTTGATTGGAGTCCACCTGTGGTAAATTCAATTGATTGGACTTGATAGGGAAAGGCACACACCTGTCTATATAAGGTCCCACAGTTGACAGTGCATGTCAGAGCAAAAAACAAGCCTTGAGGTTGAAGGAATTGTCTGTAGAGCTCCGAGACAAGATTGTCTCAAGGCACAGATCCGGGAAAGGGTACACACAAATGTTTGCAGTATTAAAGGTCCCCAAGAGCACAGTGGTCTCTGTCATTCTTAAATGGAAGACGTTTGGAACCACCAAGACTCTTCCTAGAGCTGGCCGCCCAACCAAACTGAGCAATCGGGGGAGAAGGGCCTTGGTCTGGGAGGTGACCAAGTACCCCATGGTCACTGACAGAGCTCCAGAGTTCCTCTGTGGAGATGGGAGAACCTTCCAGAAGTACCACCATCTCTGCAGCACTCCAGCAATCAGGCCTTTATGGTAGAGTGGCCAGACGGAAGCCACTCCTTAGTAAAAGGCACATGACAGCCCGATTGGAATTTGCCAAAAGGCACTTAAAGGACTCTCAGACCATGAGAGACATGATTCTCTGGTCTGATGAAACCAAGATTGAAGTCTTTGGCCTGCATGCCAAGCGTCATATCTGGAGAAAACCTGGCACCATCCCTTCGATGAAGCATGGTGGTGGCAGCATCATGCTGTGGGGATGTTTTTCAGAGGCAGGGGCTGGGAGACTAGTCAGGATCGAGGGAAAGATGAACAGAGAAAAGTACAGAGAAATCCTTGATGAAAACCTTCTCCAGAGCACTCAGGACCTCCGACTGGGGAAAAGATTCACCTTCCAACTGGACAATGACCCTAACCACACAGCCAAGACAACGCAGGAGTGGCTTTGGGACAAGTATCTGAATGTCCTTGAGTGGCGCAGCCAGAGCCCGGACTTGAACCCGATCAAACATCTCTAGAGACCTGAAAATAGCTGTGCTGTGATGCTCCCCATCCAACCTGACAGAGCTTGAGAGTATCTGCAGAGATTAATGGGAGAAAGTCCCCAATTACAGGTGTGCCAAGCTTGTAGCATCATAGCCAAAAAAGACTTGAGGCTGTAATCACTGTCAAAGGTGCTTCAGCAAAGTTCTGAGTAAAGGGTCTGAGTACTTATGTAACTGTGATATTTCCGTTTTTATTTTATAAAAAAAAAATATATATATATATACATATTTGTAATGATGGGGTATTGTGTGTAGAGTGATGAGGATAAACAACCATTTAATACATTTTACAATAAGCCTGTAATGTAACAACATGTGGAAAAAGTCAAAGGGTCTGAATACCTTCCGAATACACTGTACATGCAGCCCTTGAATTGTGCCGGAGCTATCCAGAGCGCCATACCGGCATTTCAAATGTTTGGGTAATTGCGTACCAGCTCCTCTATAAAACAAAGTAGCCTATCGCCGTCCCAGATTCACGCATAAGGCAAAAAAGGTTCATCAATGCGGAATGAAGGCGGGATCTGCATTGAATAGCAATGGTGAGTGGGCATTCGTTTCCTGATTCCGCTTTGTTCAAATTTATTTGCCGCTAGTCTGTAAATCTGTGCGTGACAGTAGGCTGTTCGAGATTGTGCAGATTGAAAATACACCAACCTGAATGCGCTTGATGCGCCGTTCCAAATTGTCAAATGAGGGTTTGTAAGATCAAGAAAAGTAATGTAATTCATGAAGGCACACTTTTAAATATGATCAATCACTTAAAAATACACATATCAGCCATTATCGGAAAGACCCTTCTTTGTGTGTTGCATGTGTGCCAGCAGGCCGTTGCCCGAGGAGAGAGACCGCGACAAATCAGCAGCATGTATAAAATAATGACAGACTAACTTGATAGCCAATTCAAAACATACCATTTAGCAGTTATCTCGCTAGTTAATAACTATAGCTAACTAAGCATTAATATCGTTGTTGTCTTTCCACCGCCACTAAATCTAGCCTAAATAAATCTGCACCGTTGGAAAACTGGGATTCCCGTCTATTAAACAGTAGCAATGTAATTGTGACAACGTTAAAAATATAACTTCCTGTGCATAGATGTCCCCTGAAACATGAATATTTGAACCTTATACTATCGTGCAGACACGGGAGGCAGATAGTACAGTTCTCAGATGATTTATTAGAAACACGGGGCAGGCAAAGAGCAGATTGAGGGCAGGCAGAGGTTCGTGATCAGGTCAGAGTCAGGCAGGTACAGGACAGCAGGCAGGCTCGGGGTCAGGGCAGGCAGAGGTACATAATCAGGTCAGAGACAGGCAGGTACAGGACAGCAGGCAGGCTCGGGGTCATGGCAGGCAGAGGTACATAATCAGGTCAGGGTCAGGCAGGTACAGGAGGCAGACTATTATAATAGTCATGGAAATTTGGTTAAAAGTCATGGGAATTGTTTTTGATCCCTTAACAGTGAATAATCAGAGGTCTCTATAGCATAATGTAATTTGTGAATTTCCGTTAACATAGTCTAATGGGCCGACTTGGAAAAAGACAGCTCCAGCACTTCTTTCATCCCAATTCAAGCACTGCCTATATGTATATAGCCACCTCAATTACCTCGTACCCCTGCACATCGATTCGGTACTGGTACCCCCGTGTATATAGCCATGTTATTTTTTACTCTGCATTGTTATTTGTTATTCACTGTGTATTTATTCCTGGTGTCACTATTTCTATTTGTAATTGTATTTTTTGCCTTTAACTCTGCATTGTTGAAAAAGGACCCGGAAGTAAGCATTTCACTGTTAGTCTTCACCTGTTTTTTAAAAAGAATGTGGGAAATAACATCTGATTTTGAGTCGATTTGTTTTTAAACAAGCGCTTTGTTTTTGAGTCTGTCTTGTCTGTGTGAGTCTATTTAATGGGGCTAAATAAGACATCCGGACCGGGGCCAGACTCTGGCACGCTGGGCTGGCCTGGTCAGTAGTGAGGCTGGGTCTGATTCCCTCCATTACTTCAAACCTTCATAGTGCACAGCCCTGCCTAATCTGGAACTAATCTGGTGTGGGACCACTCACATCCAGTCTCTTTTTTTCAAAGGTAAGGTACAAAAACACTTGATAGGTAACGCCTCATAGTCTTTGTTTTGTCTTTCATTATATCATATATTCGCTCTTGAAAATAACAGGTGCACATTGCAAATATGTTGTAACTCTGACTATAATGATGTAAATTTAAAAAATGTGTAGCGTGCATGTCTGAAGAGCCATTCGAGCAGAACAGATCTTGGCTCAAATAATAGAATAAAGACCTGGGTGACGGGCAGGGGGGTCCCATAATATAATATATACCTTCAATTATTTCTAAACAGCTGACATAGAATGGCAACACACATTTTATATGTGAGATAAAAGTGTAAATTAAGTATAAATCTGTGGTAAGTGGTAACATAAAATATAGGTCATATCAGCAATCCCACCAGCATTCAAAAGATAGCTGAAATAGTGTAACCTAAACGCAACCTACATCTTTAACAATAAAAACTAATTTACCGGTATGTCATTATTATTTTACTATTTAGTGGTTATGTCCATTTCAGCTCTTGCACAACAATATGTCCTATATATTGTCATTCAGATGAATGCAGAACACAGAGAGAGAGAGAGAAGTGCGTTGGACCAGACACCCCTGCTCATATCTTGTCTCAAAGGGATCTGTATGAACGAGCGAGAGAGAAAGAGAGAGCGAGGGAGAGAGAGGAAAAGAAAGAGAGGAGGAGGAAAAAACACTGGGTGCAGGACCCACACGCTGTAGTTCCAGCCAATTGCATTTCAGAGAAGTGACCATGGCTAGCGATAAACAAAGCACAATAGATCATTTCTCTCAGAGCTGGAGCCCAGCGCTGGAGGCTGCGGAAGGAAGGACAGAGAGAGGGAAAGAGAGAGACAGCACAATCTATGCACCGGCTTGGGCTATTCTCCAACACTCAATTCTTTAAGCCTTTTTTCTTTTTGAATGCTATTAAGCCAGCCGTGTTGCATGACTGCTGCACTTTGCACATGAAGAGAGACAGAGAGAGGGAGAGAGAGAAGGAGAATATCACTCACCCGTTTCACTGAGACAGGAGCCGTGCAGCCATTTGAGCGCGATGTCAAAACACACAAGCCCAGATAGTCCTCCACACAGATGTGTAAACAGCACCAGTAAGGTCTCTCTTTGTTTGTTTTTTTCCGGGCTGGGTAGGTCTCTCCGTTTGCTGCTGCCTGCCGGGTTTTACAGCTTTGAAGCAGGTGGATGACAAAACATCAATCTCTCCAGGCACATTGTGGAGCATGCACGGTTGACACACTCCTCTCACAAACCCATATATAATCACAAACTGCAATACAGTCATCCTGGCTGGAGGGATAAATATTTGCTTAAAGGGAGCTAAGCCTCAAACCTGCATATAGGAGCACGGCAATACGGTGGCTTTTGTAGTAATCATGGTTTGATTGGATTTGAATAGGAATTGTAATGACATATTTGGCATTCGGGAGAGGGAATTCATGCCACATGTTGTGGCATGCAATGCGTATGTAAATTGAAACAGAGACAGATGTCTTATTGGATTTCATAATATATGGAATATGAATGATACTGGCAGAATAATTACATGACAGTGTGAATGTTTTGTTGTCTTATGGTCAAGGTAATCTAGACTAAAAATAGATGTCGATGTAATGTCAATACCTACCTCAAAGGAGAACACATTATCTGAGGTTGGCAATGTCACCTGTAGAATAGAATAGAACAGAATAAACCGAGAATCCTTTCACAAAATGATCAGTAATACTTTTATTTCTTAACATATCCCTGTCCCTTACATATTGTCTTTATAATGAATAAAAAAGGAATACCCACTGTAAATACCTCCACACATTATGCTTAGCCTATACTTCAACACATTGACTAGGCCTATGCCTTCCAGAAACCCTTTAGCTACTGCTTTGATACATTCTTCGACCATGAAATTCCATTCTTTATACTGTACATCAAAAGGTGTCCATTACCTGTGGGCTATTCATATAAAAGGACCAGTTAGCTGAACATCCTAGAAGTGCGGTTAAGCCTATTTCCATGATTTAATCATGTATTTAATTTGAGGCCAAGCTAATACAGGGTTATGTCTACTCAGCAACATTCATGAACCATTCAATATTTTGTAAACAGGCTACAACAATAATTTACATGGAGAATGGCAATTGATAATGTGTAATAACTTATAATAACCCTTTTTCTTAATCAATTAACTTTTTCAGTGAAAGTTGCATAAATACTTAAAATAATAGTAGTTTACCCGAAACACTGCTTAGTTGGCACTAGCTAATAAAGTTTTGTAATTCAAACCAAAGCCTGTGTGACGTATGTTACACTTTTTATTATTATTTTTTTGCGGGAAAAACAGTTAGCTGGCTAGCTACTCAACCAAAAATAACGTATCGGTTTGTGTACAAAGGCAATACTTGTATTTCTGAAATACCTTTTTCTCAAACGAACTCTTAGTTAATGTTCAAGTGTCACGAACGTGAGTACTGTATGCAGCTGAAAACTTGAGATGTTTACATGCTAGCATGGTCAGCTAACCATGTTGTTACGTTAGCCCAGCACCACACAGCTGACTTCGAACTGTCAAGAATGGAGAGTTTACTTGTCAAAGAGAGTCCGCTGTTGTTACCACTCAACAAGGAGAAAACTGTCTATGATGGATTTATCACGGTTCAGGTGGGACAAACATGGTTTCTGAGCTAGGTAACTGTTACTTGCGCCACAATCAAGTTAAGATAATGTTGTAACGTTATCTTTGATATCATTTGTAACGTTGTTAGCTGTGTAGTAGTCGCGCGCATGCATCGATTCTTGGACAGTCAGCTGTTTATTTAGAAGTTGCCGGAAGAATATTTATGGTTTGAACAAGATCTGATGGCCTACTTTATCTACTATTGTTGCTATTTTATTTTAGGAGAGAGACTTCAGAATAAGAATACTGCTTCCACCAGATCATCAACTTAAACTGGCTAAGTAACGTTACAAGTCCCCTGTATTCTATTTGTGTGTGTGTCAGAGAAAGACAGACACAAGGAATTGTCTGTCAATTCGTCTCTCTGTTTGTCCATCTGTTTCTTGCTCTCTCTACACGCACACAGACAGACTTATGCAGAGGATTGGTGGCCTCAAACTTAATGATACATGTTGCTTGCCCTCTTTCATACCCCAAATTAATTATATTTCACTCTAGTCCCCTGGATCAAATGGAATCAATGATTTACTAAATATCATTCTGCATTGCAGGCTTCACTGCTGCTGGCAGTTGAAACAGCTATTGTGTGGATATGGGCACATAGTAAAACAGGTAAGAAAAAAACAAAGCAATCCACACCAACACTTTAATAACTCTAATCAATTGAGAGCCCAACTCATTTCAGATGAAGATGTTTTCAAGGATAGGTAGACTGGACTGCTTAGTGAACTGTATGTTCACTTATGCATTCCATCACTTGCTGTGTTTCATTCGCTTGTTGAAAAAAATATTTTCCACTGCATAATTAACATTGCCTTGGAAATGTCCCTATTTGTTATGTGGTCACCTCTGGGTTATTGGGATTAGATTTATATTTCACCCCAGGCTGTAAAGTTCATTATTTTCACAGGCTTTAAGCTATCATTAATTATTAAACCTAGTGGCAGGCTCCATTAATCAAAACATTGGCCTTGATTTGAACAGCTACTAAGTTGGTTTGAAAGAAGACACTACAGTAACACTTAATTTTCCAGCTAATCAGATCTCTCTTGTTTTGTCTTTTCGCAGAGATTACATCACTCTCCTGATCTAGTCAGCTTTGTTCTGGAGCTGAAGACTGTCCTGGTAAGAGCATCTGTTTTTACCTCATATTGATATTGACATATTCCTTGATGTCATAATACATACAGTACCGTACTGAAATGCTGGTGATTGAATGTAAACAGGAAGTGTTCTATGTTCCAGGAAGTGGCCCTCAAGTGCAGGCCAGAGTGTCGCTCCATCCCACCTCCACAGTACTACTCTCAGCTCATCATTGAGATGGAGGACCTGGGATGGGATAAGTATGTACTGGAGCAAGTAGGGATAGGGCCAGGAGCTTTACCACGTGACCTGACCAGGAAAAACTCTTGTCACTAGTCATAGAATATAACTATGACCTGCATTATTACCTGTTGAGTTCTATTATACAGGCCAGTGACTAACTATTACCCTATAGCGGCCATACCATCAGCCTGAACCATAAAATAAAGGCTTAGGACAATATTATACTGCATTATTAACTGACTAATAATGACATCCTTATTTTTTTGTTATTGAGTTATAGTTAAAGCCAGATCCCATTTAATAACACTGCCTAGCTATATGTCAGCTAGGGCCAATACCGTCTTCTCTTTGTGACTGGTGATGCATCTCAGCTACCATTTAGCTCGGCTACTCATTTTCCACTTTCCCTATTAATGACTACAGCTGCAATTATGATATTAGCAAATGCAAATTGGTCTAATTGAAGACCCTACTCTTAGGTTTAATGGGGGGGATGTTGAAGTTATGTGGAAATGAGGTGAACGTCATTTCAATACTGTATTACCTTTAGAAGCATTACGCAGCAGGCCTCAATGCACTCGAGATTCGTTTAACGTCTTAATTGGCAGTGGCATTAATAGCCTGGGTGTTTTCACTCGTTCACTCATTTTGTCTGCTGATAGGTGCAGGTAAGAGAGGCTTGCGTTGAGCCTGGTCATTTGAATGGGCTTGAGACTGCCTTGAGAAGTCATGAGTTAGTGAATGGGAATATGGAGTCAAGTATCTCCACTCCAGCCCCCTCTATGCCTAAAACACATGCTTTAAAGTGTTTGGCATCCTTAAATAGACACAACTCTATTCCATATTCACCACTCTTTGAGGCATATCCATTTTTTTATTCTCTGTTTGAAGTAAGAGGTGTGTGAATGTGTCTTTGCCTTCACCTTTTGTGTATTGCTCTTCAATCTGCCTTTAGGTTTCCCAAAGACCGTATACCACGTGTCAATCTCATTCCACGGAGGGCAGGTTCTGCGGGTTTTCGCTCCTCCCTTGTACTTGATTGATGAATTAAGGTCACTAATTAGTAAACAACTCCCCTCACCTGATGGTCTAGATCCTAATTGACAGGAAGAAGGGGGAAAAATGTGGACACTAGGCCCTCCATGGATTGACTTTGACACCCCTGCCGTATACTTTTCCTTTACCCCAAATGGCCATACTTCCATTTGGCTTTTATTGTAATCGATATAGGTGTCACATCTTCCTAACTTGGAGGAGTCTGCTAGGCATTATTGAATATATATATTATTTTTTTTGTTTGCAAATGTATTAAAAAAATAAAAAATACCTTATTTACAGAAGTATTCAGACCCTTTGCTATGAGACCTGAAATCGAGCTCAGGTGCATCCTGTTTCCATTGATCATCCTTGAGATGTTTCTACAACTTTATTGGAGTCCACCTGTGGTAAATTCAATTGATTGGACATGATTAGGAAAGGCACACCCTTGTCTATATAAGGTCCCACAGTTGACAGAGCAAAAACGAAGCATTAAAGTCGAAGGAATTGTCCGTAGAGCTCCGAGACAGGATTGTGTCGAAGCACAGATCTGGGGAAGGGTACTAAAAAATGTCTGCAGCATTGAAGGTCCCCAAGAACACAGTGGGCTCCATAATTCTTAAATGGAAGAAGTTTGGAACCACCAAGACTCTTCCTAGAGCTGGCCGCCCAGCCAAACTGAGCACTTGAGGGAGAAGGGCCTTGGTCAGGGAGGTGACCAAGAACCCCATGGTCACTCTGACAGAGCTCTACAGTTGCTCTGTGGAGATGGGAGAACCTTCCAGAAGGACAACCATCTCTGCAGCAATCAGGCCTGTATTGTAGTGTGGCCAGACACAAGCCACTCCTCAGTAAAAGGCACATGACCACCCGCTTGGAGTTTTCCAAAAGGCACCTAAAGACTCAGACCATGAGAAACAAGATTATCTGGTCTGATGAAACCAAGATTGAACTATCTGGCCTGAATGCCAAGTGTCACATCTGGAGGAAACCTGGCACCATCCCTACGGTGAAGCATGCTGATGGCAGCATTGAGGCAAAGATGAATGGAGTGAAGTACAGAGAGATCCTTGATGAAAACCTACTCCAGAGTGCTCAGGACCTCAGACTGGGTTGAAGGTTCACCTTCCAACAGGACAATGATCATAAGCACATAGCCAAGACAACACATGAGTGGCTTCGGGATATGTCTCTGAATGTCCTTGAGTGGCCCAGCCACAGTCCAGACTTTGAACCCGATCAAACATTTCTGGAGAGACCTGAAAATAGCTGTGCAGCAACGCTCCCCATCCAACCTCCCTCTGTATCTGAATCCTGGACTTACTGACGGGCCGCCCCTAGTTGGTAAGAGTAGGTAACAACACATCCACCACGCTGATCCACAACACGGGGGCCCCTCAGGGGTGCGTGCTCAGTCCCCTCCTGTAGTCCCTGTTCACTCATGACTGCACAGCCAGGCACAACTCCAACACCATCATTAAGTTTGCCGATGACACAACAGTGGTAAGCCTGATCACCGACAATGATGAGACAGCCTGACCGTGTGGTGCAAGGACAACAACCTCTCCCTCAACGTGATCAAGACAAAGGAGAGGATTGTGGACTTCAGGAAAAGGAGGACCGAGCACGCCCCCATTCTCATCGACGGGGCCGTAGTGTAGCAGGTTGAGAGCTTCAAGTTCCTTAGCGTCCACATCACCAACAAACTAACATGGTCCAAGCACACCAAGACAGTTGTGAAGAGGGCACAACAAAACATATTCCCCCTGCACCATCAAGAGCATCCTGACGGGTTGCATCACTGCCTGGTATGGCAACTGCTCAACCTCCAACTTCAAGGCACTAGAGGGCAGTGCGAACGGCCCAGTACATCACCGGGGCCAAGCTTCCTGCTATCCGGGACCTCTATTCCAGGCGGTGTCAGAGGAAGGCCCTAAAAATTGTCAAAGACTCCAGCCACCCTAGTCATAGACTGTTCTCTCTGCTACCGCACAGTAAGCGGTACCAAAGCGCCAAGTCTAGGTCCAAGAGGCTTCTAAACAGCTTCTACCCCCAAGCCATAAGACTCCTGAACATCTAATCAAATAGTTAACCAGACTATTTGCATTTCCCCCCCTCTTCTACGCTGCTGCTACTCTCTGTTATTATCTATGCATAGTCACTTTAATAACTCTACCTACATGTACATTACCTCAATACCGGTGCCCTCGCACATTGACTCTGTACCGGTACCCCCTGTATATAGCCCCGCTATTGTTAACTTCAATTATTTGTTATCCTTATCTCTTACTTTTTTTGTATTTTCTTGAATCTGCATTGTTGGTTAAAGGCTTGTCAGTAAGCATTTCACTGTTGTATTCAGCGCATGTGACAAATTTGATTTAAATTGAACCTGACAAACCTTGAGAGGATCTCTAGAGAAGAATGGGAGAAACTCCCCAGATAGAGGTGTGCTAAGCTTGTAGCGTCATACCCAAGAAGACTCATACCCAAGAAGACTCGAGTAAAGGGTCTGAATAATTATGTAAATGTATAGATTAATGAGGGGGGGAGGGAATATTTAACTATTTTAGAATAAGGCTGTAACATAACCAAATTTGGAAAAAGTCAAGGGGTCTGAATACTTTCCGAAGGCACTGTAATAGTGAGTGGAATTTTACATGACTGTCTGGCTTTCTACACAGATCTCATACTTTTCATACGATATCTGGAGCACCACAGTTCTCATCATTACTTTAACAAATTACTTTTTCACCACTGTACAGCTAGCTCCATCCATATACTGCTCACTCAAACACACGTGTGTCATCTGTTCCTGTTTTCTAAGCAGCTCCGTTCCTGTAGTTGCAATTGCACTTCTATCATCAGTCTTCACAGTGGGGCATCACACTGTCACGCTGTGTCCATCGCGCCAAGTGCCAGCCAGCCCCTGCTTTTGTGGGGCGGGAGGCCGCGTGAATGCAGAGTAGAGGATATGGGACTGTGATTCAAGAATGGAGCTGTGATACTGATATGCAGAAATGTTTTTGCTAGATTGTCACTGCAATGAAATGGAATGAGGGAAGGAGGAAAAGAGGGAGATGAATTGAGTGAGTGAAACATTTTCTGTGTGTTACTAGATTAAAGGAGTGAGGTGCTGTGTTGGATCACGGTGTGTGTGTTTGAGCATATTTCCACTCATTTCTGTGTTTTTGTCAGTTTTACGATCATCCTAGTCGGGTCCGTCAGAAACGCTGCCCTGCTCCATGCCTTCAGAAGTTGACACTGACCACCACACCACATAAATCCCCAGCAGAAATATGGCCATGTCAGCCACAGCAGAGTTCCATGACTGCACTGGAAATCTAGGAGGAAGTTACCCCCCCAGAGTCTAGAAACTGATCTAGGGTCAGTTTGACATTTCCTCCGCTTAAGGTTAGGATTAGGGAAATGTAAGCTGGTCCTAGAGCTGTACCTACGGGGGATTTCTAACTGTTTAGACGTCTTACTGCCTCTCAGAGGGTGTGGGCTACGATGGGAGCAACCTGCTTTCCCTCTACTAAACACCTCTGAGTCTGTCTGTGTGTGAGGACGCATCATCTCTTTATGCAGTATGTGTCTGACCAGACTGACTGATGTCTGTGTGTTCCCAGGCTGTTGTCCATTGACACGGAGTTCCGCACACTGAGACTGAGGGCTGAGGACTCCTCAGGACGACAGCACGTCGTCACCGTCAAACTGACGCCCAAGGTAAGGGAACACACACACACTATGCAGGCTAACACTTACAGCTAAGCTAACTAAAGCCTGAAGTGAGAACACACACATTGTAACAGTCAATGAAAAAACCCAAGTCATACTATTACACAGTATGTTCAAATATCCATCTTGTGTTAAAAAGACAGTACCTCTCTGAGCAGTCCCATATCTAGGGCAAACATAGTTTTCTGAAGTCTGCGTGAGAGGTTCCAACACCCTGTGAGATGGGAGTGTAGAGATATCCACTTTAGATTCACAGTTGCATGATACAACCCTCCAGAAGCAGAGGAGAGGAGGGAGATAAGACCATGTGGGCATAACTAGTAGAAATGCATATTGCTGGTCCTCTTAAAAGGTAGAACATCTAGATCAGTTTTAGCACAGACCATGCCTACATCTTGGTTGGCGTTAGCCGGCATATCACTCTTTCCATGCCTGCCTGCCCCCTCCCTCTGGGTATAGCAGGGTGGCAGTGCTGGGTTCGGGAGTAGTGAGCAGGGTGGCCGCATGGCAGGTTGGTGGTAGCCGGCCCAGATGATATCCAGAGGAGGTGGTTGGTTTCACCCTGTGCACACCTGCCTGTGTGCCCACCTGCCTGCCCCCGTCACTGTGTAAAAATAGCCTGGATTCCCCCTGTGGCCCAGCTGCCTCGCCCGCCCTTTTCCCCTACCCAGGTCACCCCACACAGGCGCACAGTCAGAGGGTGGAAGGTAGGGGTTGACATGCAGAGATAGGGGGGGCAGGCAGGGAAAGAGTGATATGGGGAAAGAAGGAGAGGAATTAAGAAAGAGATGTAAGGAAAGGGTTTGGGTTAACTTCCAAAAAACAACTTTACCAGTAGTCTATAGCCTGTTTAGTGTACGTACAGTATTGTAACAGTCAAGTACCCAGGGACATTGATATGCATGTTGGCCAACTCTAGGGTGTTAAGGCAAGTTTCCCTCCTATTCACAGCACCCTGTAGAGGCCCCATGGTGCTCCGCAGACCTACCTGTTCCACTGGCCATTACTTGGACACCACAGGTACTGTACACACAAACACATCACACTGTTTCAGTCCAACTGTCTCACACTCGTACATGGGGTTGGGAATTGCCAGGGACCTCCCAATACAATATTATCACGATACTTAGGTGCCGATTCTATATGTATTGTGATTCGATACTGGGATTTTATTGCGATTTGATATTCCAAACATAATGCTCACTATGTCTGCTGCAGAAAGACAAGAGAGCCATGAGAAAACAAATGTTGATCAGTCATGTAATGAAAGTGCTGAAAACATGTTGGCTCACTGTTTAAAAAGATGGATAACAAGCTATAGGATGAAAAATACCGGAGTTTTAGCGCAGGTACAGCTGACTAGCGCTAGCTAACGCAACCTAACAACAAAGAAATTGTCAAAAATAACGATATGCGATATGTAACTATATTAATTTGAGATTTTATTTTTCTTTACTACTTATACACACTAACACACTTTTTCAGTCGGAATTCACACACTTGCTGTCTGTCTCAGTACAACCTTTGAAGGATTCCCTTTTAACTCCTATTTTATTCTCAGTTACAGTCAGTAATATTGAGCCCTAGACACTGACAGCTGTTCTCTTTCTATGTGCTGGGTGTGTCCCTCTACACGTGTGTGTGTGTGTGTGTGTGTGTGTGTGTGTGTGTGTGTGTGTGTGTGTGTGTGTGTGTGTGTGTGTGTGTGTGTGGTACATGGCAGCCGTACAGAGAAGACGAGCTAAGTACAGCGCTGCCGTATGGAGCCTGTCTGCCTGCTGGGCAGCTGATGGATCTCTCCTGTGCTGTGAGAGGAGTGTGTGTGTTGTGGGGGAAGGGCTTGTCTGTCGGCTATCCTGACATGTTCATTTGAATGAGTAATTATTGCCTGCTCTGTTGCAGGGCCAAGATGTGCCACACTGTGTTTGTGTGAAAGAATGAGAGGGACAGAGAGACACTGTCGTTTGTGTGCACATTAGAGAGGAAAAACAAGACAATGTGTCATATACACTCAGTGGCCAGTTTATTAGGTACACCCCGTTCCCATTCAAATGGTTCACTCCTACAAGACAGTGAGTCACGTGGCTGTGGCTTTCTATATAAAGCAGGCAGACAGGCATCGAGGCATTCAGTTACTTTTCAATTAAACGTTAGAATGGGCAAAACAAGTGACCTCAGCGACTCTGCGTGGTATGATCGTCGGTGTCAGGCGTGCCAGTTTCAGTATCTCAGAAACGGTCGGCCTCCTGGGCTTTTTACTCATGATAGTGTCTAAGGTTTACAGAGAATGGTGCTACACACTAAAAAACATCCAGTCAGCGGCATTCCTGTGGGCTGAAACAGCTATTTGATGAGAGGTCGAAGGAGAATGGCAAGAATTGTGCAAGCCAACAAGCGGGCCACAAAAGGGCAAATAACGGTGCAGTACAACAGTGATGTGCAGAACGGCATCTCGGAATGCACAACTCGTCAGTCCTTGTCACCGATGGGCTATTGTAGCAGACGACCACACCGGGCTCCACTCCTATCAGCTAAAAACAAGAAGTGGCTCCAGTGGACACACGATCACCAACACTGGACACACTGGACAATTGAGAATTGGAAAAACATTGCCCGGTCAGACAAATCCCGGTTCCTGTTGCGTCATGCTGATGGCAGTCAGGATTTGGCATAAGCAACATGAGTCCTTGGCCCCATCCTGCCTATTGTCAACGGTACAGGCTGGTGGTGGTGGTGTAACGCTGTGGGGAATGTTTTCTTGGCACACGTTAGGTCCCTTGATACAAATTGAGCAACGTTTTCCAACCCGAAGAATTCAGGCTGTTCTGGAGGCAAAGGTGGGGTCTGACCCGGCACTAGATGGGTGTACCTAATAAGCTGGCAAATGAGTGTATGTTCATTCAGTAATACATACCTGTTTTGTGTCTTTTAACATCAGTGTGTGGTGATTGACGTCTGTATCAGATTGTGGCTGGGCAGGACCATTGGTGGGCACCAGACCCACCACTGCAGGTGTGGCACAGCATGAGCAACCTCTGCCAGCAGTCTGTGTGTTTGTGAGTCCGTGCGTGTACAACCGTATGTACCGGACCTACAGTAATAGATGATTAGAGCACGGGGTTAGAATCCTATCTGTCATCAGCCAGGAGAAGAGGGCCCAGGCAGATGCATCACAGTTCCCTCAATGTCTACACAAGCCACCATTATAAAGGCTTTAGGTGTATCCATTCATACGTCGTTACTCCATTTGAACCACACTAGATGATTGCTTTTATTAGCAGTGTTTTAGTATGTACGGTTAGGCTCTCATTTCCTCAGGAGTTAAGCCTGTAGCGAGGATAGATCTGTTTTTACTCAGTGCTAGATGAAGAGGCCTAATTGAGGCACTCAAGGAGTACTGAGCGGATCTTAGCTTTCCACAGACACACACTCTTACATCCTGCCACTCAAATCCAGCAGGAATTCAATTACCAAGCCCCCTTTTACTGGGTCCACTGTATTTCTATGGAGCCATAACCATAATCACGCCACTGGCATTAATTGGCCAGTAATTGCGGAGTCTCTGCACCTGTGCGATGCTAAATTGTGTGCACTGTGCTGGCACAATGACCCATAATTTTTGGTTCATTTCTCTATTTTTTTTGTATTTTTTATTTTTTCTCCCTCATGTCGGATTTCCCGGGACAAAGCTAGTCTAATAAAATAGTTTGTTAAAGGGAATTTGATTTGTTGAGCCTGTGCCTGCATTAAATGCTAAATAGTCAAATCATTTTCTAAATCATGTTTGTATATAATGTGATACTATCTCATGTTCGTCTATAGTTTCATCTTCACCTCACAAATCTAGGCAAAGAGATTTCCCTAACCGTTAGATAGCTTAATTGGTGTAAGTTATAATTGTGGTCATTTTAATACAATGAAAATTATTAGGCTACACGGGTCATTCTCTCCAAGGTCAGACCTTCTATAGATGCCAATTGTTCTGCAAATCATTACCATTTAATTGACATGGGTATAAAGTATTCACATCCCTTTACTTTTTACACATTTTGTTACGTTACAGCCTGAATTGAAAATTGATTCAACTGAGATTTTTGTCACTGGCCTACACACATTCAAAGTGGAATTTTGTATTTAGACATTTTTACAAATTAATTAAATATGCAATGTCTTGAGTCAATAAGTATTCAACCCCTTTGTTATGGCAAGCCTAAATAAGTTCAGGGCTAAACATTTGAAAGACTGAACTATAATCGCTGCCAAGGGCGATTTTTAACATGTATTGACTCAGGGGGTTGAATACTTATCTAATCAAGATATATTAGTGTTTTTATTTTATATAAATATTTTACAAATGTTTGAATTTTTCTTCTACTTTGACATTAAGAGTTATGTGTCGATAATTGTTTTAAATAAAATAATTACATCAATTTTAATCTCACTTTGGAACAACAAAATGTGGGAAAAGTGATGTGAATACTTTGAAGGAACTGTATGAACTAATTATAATTTCTCAGTTAAGATAATGAATTTCTTTATTCAAAAGTATCCACCCACACATTTGAACCCTAGTTTAGGTTGTCATACCTGTTGTGTTCTGTTCCCCACAGAGTTCTCTGGGCCATGTTCACACTCAGTTCCTGCTGCTTCTAGAGTCTCTGGCTGAGTTTTGGGCGGTTCTAGATGAGATCGATGAAAAGACCTGGGTTCTAGAGCCAGAGAAACCCAGCAGAGCCGACACCATGAGGAGAATCGCCATCGGTAACGCACACACAGACATGCAAACTCACTAACTAGAGACCTCAATAGGCCATAATTAACCCTCATGCACACTGAACAGACCTCTACTGCTACTACCTATATACACTCACTTTTATCATTGCTTCCTTTGTGTTGTGGTCAGCTATTCCTTGTCTCCAATCACTGATTAACTATGTCTGCAGCAAATAACGTGTCCATAAAAGTGGAGGTTGACACGCAACACCCAAAGATGTTGCCAGAGTGCTGCCTGCTTGGAGCTGAGCATGGTAGGTAAAATACTGTATACTTATGGTTGTTCCTTTCTTAAAATATTTTTTTTATCGATAATTTATATGAAATGTGTACCCTATATTAAATGACAGCACACTGCCATGTTTAATTTTTTTTTTTTAAATGCATCCTCCTGTCTATTAACTGATCTGACTCAATTTGATAAGCACATGCAGTATTGAGGAAACCTGGTTTCCACCTACCCTTATTCTATCATATCTGTGATCACAGACAAAGGAAAGATGTATTATTTTGGGGGGCGCATTCTGGGTCCTGATGAATGTGTACTACCCAACAAAGTTTTTACAACATAATCAGGCTTTTGATTTGGTACGAGTAGGAGCGGACCAACCAAGGTCGAGTTTGTTCTATTTAAGTCCTAACAATTGTTGCCAATTGTTTCTTTAAATCCAAGGTCATGCTTGGCCAACAGTGCCATACAGAACTCATTGTTGGTTGCCTAGCAATGCTATTAAACACACACTGCTGTCGCCAAGACTGAGTCAGGCAGCGACCCTCAAATAGATGGGGTCACGCAGAAATATTGCTTTTTGCATTTAAGAATAACAAACAACAGAATGCAATGATGGCTGTACACAAAGACGAGGCTCATGGGGTGGAACGGACTAGAGCAGAGCGTTTATGTCGAAGTTATTGGAATATTTCCTCTTTGCCTGACTCTCTGTCATCAAATATGAAGAGCTGTTTGTAAGAGCCTGTGTGCTGCATCCAGGAAAACACTTGACATCACCCCAAATTAGATTTGGGGTGATGTTTTCTGAAATGCATTGAAATGCACAAAAACGACTGTTAAATCCCCCTGCAAGTGTTGTGTATCTCTAAACCTCTCTTTTTACAATGTCCATTTGAATTCACAACTTAATTGTGTGGGTTATTTTCCCCTGCAGTGGTAACACCTTTGAGGAACAAGCTGAATGCCAACATGCATTTATGGTAAGTTAGGTAGTCAGTCATTTGGATACAGTCTACTTATTGGTATTATATGTTCCATACAATGTGATTCTAAATGAACAGTCTTCTATGCCATTTCAATGTGATAGCCTTGGTCAACATTTCCTAGCTGGGAGAGAAATAGACATATTGGTCAAAATTGCAAACTCCTCTTCCCTCCGTCTCTCCCTCATTTGCATGTGTTTAATTAGTGTGTGAAGGAGCTGTTTTGTGTCTTTCAGGAACCCGGACTGCAGCATCTTGCAGAACCTCCGGGATGTTTTGGAGATAGAATTCCCATCACCTGCCACCCACGAAAAATCTGTACGTTGCATTTCCCTGTTTCAAACACCAAGCCCTCACAATTACCTCTGCCGAGCAATCGTGTGTGTAGAAATATATTTTTTATTTCTGTTCTTGATTGTTTGCTGGAGGTGGGTGTGCATCCCCTTTAATTGGGTTGTTTACAGATAAGATCATTAGAATAACAAAGATGGCAGAATCCTCTGCACTATCGAGATCGCTTTAATCACACCCCCATTTATCTCTTTTTTGCCGCCGGATGGGTTGAAAGGGCACCGTGTTTATCCACTGTCGCCACGGTGATTAATGCCTCAGCATCATTAACATTCCGAAGAGCAAAGTTTACTTTACCAGATGTTGAAATTGTACCTGCCATCCTCTTTTTAATGGATCGCTTGGAGAGAAAAAGGGCTTCTCGTTACATGAAAAGAAATATGCAAACAGAGGGGGAAGGGGGACACTGGTAGAGAAGGGATAGACAGGAGGAGAGCTACTATGAATGTCTCCTGTAGAGTTTCAGTGCGGAGTGTGGGATCTGTTACGCCTACCGTCTGGAGTCGGCCATTCCTGACCAGGTGTGCAACGACCCTCGCTGCGGCCAACCCTTCCACCAGGCCTGTCTGTACGAGGTAAGGGACACGCACACAACTATCCTACCCAATCAGTAGGCATGTCTGTTTTACAAAACAATATCCAGGATAAGACATGCATGAATTTAAAATAATTTGTTATTAATTCATACAAAAATGGGATGTAAAAGCATCAAATTCATTTCAGGTGTTTGGCTTCTTTGCATTTCTCAAATCTTGCCACAAGGAATTGGTCAACTTCAATTTGAGTAGTTTAGTTTGACTAGTTCTTGTTGGGTTTCTCTCCAGTGGTTGCGTGGACTACCTTCCAGTCGCCAGAGCTTCAACATAGTGTTTGGAGAGTGTCCCTACTGCAGCAAGGTATTTCAAGCGGCCATATGGCATTATTAATACTCACTTTACAGTCGATGTCCTTCATAAAAGGTCATATAACATACACATGATATAGTCTTCATATAATGTGTCATTCATAAAGTTTCAAAAGGTAATATAGAGCGCTGTTTATGCACAATAAGTACATTGAATATAGCAGGTCACATTTAGTAGTGTGGAGGTACCATGTCCTTGGTTAGTACAAAACAACAGTCACACATAAATCAACACACTGTAAGCCTATAGAAAATCCCCAGAGGTGCAGTTGCAAATCACAATAAGTCACAATCAAGTTTGTTTGTTTTTTTAGTAATTGATATTTTTACTTTTTGTTGTTTACAGCCCATCACAGTGAAGATGTCCACCCAGAAACCCTGAGAGCTGACTGAAGCCTGGGCATAGAGCTATATGGTTTAACATGAGCCTCAGCAAATACACTCACATCTAATGTACATCTCATCTAATGTATATGGTCTCACTCATGTCATGACACTGTAGCGAACTGGAGTAAGAGTTGGGGATGATGCAAACCTAAAATAGGCATGATGAATAGGAAACAACAAAAAAGATCAGAGTAGCAGGAAAACAGCACCAAGTCATCATTCAGGACTGTCAGCCAGAGTGAATAGAAAGGCCAGGGACAGGAATAAGACCACCACTAAGGCACTACAGTACAGTGTGACATTACAGACACTCTTCTGTTTGGGAGAAGGCTCTGCTCTCTGGTCGTGGTCTTTGTGGCTGTATTCCTCCCACTCACCACGGTCATATATGTGGATGGGATTTTCCCAGTGGTCAGATTCTGGGGGATTGTGCTTCTGACTCTTACCCCCACACTGGTGATCATGGTTGAAGTTCTCTGAACCATCCTCTTTGTACAGATGTTTTTCCCAGTGTGTCTGACTGTGGTCCTCCCACTGATCATCATGTGTTTGACCCAATTTGCTTTTTGTAGGGGTTGTACTTTCTCTGGGTCTATGGTTGACTTGTGGTCTTGAGGTCACAACAACGCCGTCATCAGCAACTATTTTCCTGATGCGACGTTTGGTTTGTGTTGATGTTTTCTGTTAGGGGATAATTCACACATTTGCTTGGGTTTCTTCCATTGACCTGAACTTTTGTAACAGCCGTTAATGTGAAATTACAACAAAGGCAATGAAAAAATAGTGATGTTTGAACTTGCTTTGATAAGACGTATTTCATTATCAGTTGGGTGTCAAAGTAAAGTAGCTGGTCATTTTGTCCATTCTTGTAAAACCAGTTTGACAACGTTATAGTAAAATGCTGTGAATCCTGTCAATATTACACTACAAGCAGGACTTAGTGCCTTGGCCTCACCGCCTGTTCTGGCTGGGGCTTGAATGGTCCTCTGATGTATTGAGACGGCACAGGTCTGGGTCTCTCCATCTCCTCCTCTTTCTCACTCTTGTCATCCTCCACATATACAGACTTTGGTTTGGACGACCCTCTAGCTCGTCCTGCTTTCTGTGGGGAAAAGATACAGGAAGACCGGATTGAAATTTCACGTGAAGCTAGCATGCACTAGTTTATGACATACTCCTCAATCTGGACATTTCTTGCTTGTGAATTCACTAACACCTTACCCCATGTTCTGACTGGGGGTTGGATACAGGTGGTCCCCTAATGTAACGAGATGGTACAGGTTTGGGTCTCCCCTCTTCAATCTCCATCTTTTCTTCATCACTGTCATCCTCCACATATACAGGATTTGGTTTGGAGGCCCCTCTAGTTGCAGGTTTAGCCTGGCCCGCTTTCTGTGGGGGAAGGACACCGGAATAATTATTTCATGTGACGCAAACGAACAACTGAATGAAAACATACTTTTACTCCTGTTGTCAACACATTAGAATAAAAGGGCATTTCCCCATGTGTGTCAACTACTGTACATTCCAATACATTTATTTTGGGGTCATATTGCAACCAGCTCAGTAGTAAAGTTTAGTGAATCCCGTTTATAGCCAACACCTTTACGCCCTTGGGTGGTACAGGTTTGGGCCTCGCTTCATCCAACTCCAACTTCTCATCCTCTTCATCACTCTCCTCATCCTCCACAACTACGGGCTTTAGTTTGGATGAGCCTCTACCGCGGCCTGCTTTCTGTGGGGAAAGGATACAGGAAGAGAGGGTGAGGGGCTTAGTAAGAGGCTAACATGCAACTGTTTCTGATAGTAGAAACTTGCTTGATTCTCCATTGAACTTTTAGACCAGGAGAAGGCCACCTACTGTGTTGAAGACAAAGCATTATTCATTTGTCTTTGAATGATGAAGAGAAGTAATAATAATAAAACGGGAGTCCGTACGGGACACGACTAACTACCAATTGGATATCACGAAATTGGGGAGGAAAAAGGAGTAAATAACAATACAGAGGAGTAGGACAGACACTGAAAGCAGCCTTTCCATGACCCCTATTAATTCAATTGACATTTACACTCACTTTCCAAACCTCCAAAAATTGACTTCTATTTGACTACAGATCCAACTGCCCAGCAGTTCAGCATGGAAATTAGAGAGAAAATTAGAACAATTATGGCTGCTGATCCTCTGCCCCTGTAAAGTGTGTGTAAAGTGTGTGTCATCAATCGCCTCAAATTGGGCTGTTTTGGCCATCTGCGGGTCAAGTTAGTCGCCATTGAAGGCTCAAGTGATTCCGGTAAATTCCAGAAAATCCCCACCTCTCCGCTCCAGAGCCTCTTGAGGGGGGACGCGGTGTGCCTCCGTGGGGATCAGGGGCAAGTTGACCCCCTTTACTGCGGTCAAGATCCCCGCCAGGCATTTAGAGAAGAAAATGTGATTCACCTCTACACTGCTATGCAAAGAGCCAGAGCGAGAGAGATGTGACATATTTGGTACAGTCCAATTGAAATGCACATATCTGATGAGAAATACTTTCTGCGTGTTGTAAATAAAGACCTGGATTTGTATGTGATCTGTGGCTGAGGCTGTCAGTGTGTGTAAATCTCCCACACTGCACTGGGGCTCCCGACAGACCCACACACAGACACCTCACCTCTCGCAGAGGGTTATAAATCAGAGTATAAACAATGAACATGAAGTGAGTCTAGCCATCTGGTCTCCATTACACTCCCCTGACCTGCACTTTACCCTATCCAGCTATATTAGATACTGAACAAAAATATCAACACAACATGTTGGTTTCATGAGCTGAAATAAAAGATCCCAGAAATGTTCCACACACACCACGGCTTATTTCTCTCAAACTCCGGTTAGTGAGGCTCTCTCATTTGCCAAGACAATCCATCCTAACAGGTGTGGCATATCAAGAAGCTCATTATAACAGCATGACACACACAGAATTATGACATCCCTTTAAATTAGTCGATGCAACTATTTCAGCCACACCCATTGCTGATAGTTGTATAAAATCGAGCAAAGTGGCTGGAACAACAACGGCTCAGCTGTGAAGCGGTAGGCCACACAAGCTAACAGAGCGGGACCGCTGAGTGCTGAAGCACGTATCGCGTAAAAATCGTCTGCACTCGGTTGCAACACTCACTACCGAGTTCCAAACCGCCTCTGGAAGCAACGTCAGCACAAGACCTGTTTGTCGGGAGCTTCATGAAATGGGTTTCCATGGCCAAGCATCCACACACAAGCCTGAGATCACCATGCGCAATGCCAAGTGTCGGCTGGAGTGGTGTAAATTGGATTCTGGAGTAGTGGAAACGCGTTCTCTGGAGTGATGAATCACGTTTCACCATCTGGCAGTCCAACGGACGAATCTGGGTTTGGCAGATGCCAGGAGAACGCTACCTGTGCGAATGCATAGTGCCAACTAAAGTTTGGTGGAGGAGCAATAATGGTCTGGGGCTGTTTTTCAAGGTTTGGGCTAGGCCCCTTAGTTCCAGTGAAGAGAAATCTTAATGCTACAGCATACAATGACATTCTAGACAATTCTGTGCTTCCAACATTGTAGCAACAGTTTGGAGAAGGCCCTTACCTGTTTCTGCATGAAAATGTCCCCATGCACAAAACGAGGTCCTAGCCCATACAGAAAAAGTTTGTTGAGATCGGTATGGAAGAACTTGACTGGCCTGCACAGAGCCCTGACCTCAACCCCATCGAACACCTTTAGGATGAATTGGAACGCTGACTGCAAGCCAGGCCTAATTGCCTAACATCAGTGCCCGACCTTACTAATGCTCGTGGCTGAATGGAAGCAAGTCCCCGCAGAAATGTTGCTACATCTAGTGGAAAGCTTTCCCAGAAGAGCCTATTTAGCCTACATTTGTGAGTAGATCTGGATGTGTGCGATTGATTAATTGACGATTTGATTAATAGGAGTACATTAGGGGTCCCCAATAGGCAGTTTTCTGAGCAAGGTAATCTCTCAGGTACTCTCACCTTGCCCCTGTCTGGCCAATCAGACCCTCTAGTGGAGGAACCCCCTGACATTGCTCCTCGTGGCATAGACAGGTCCAGCCTTCCCTGGCCTCCGCTCGCTCTCGGTCCCCCCTCAGACAGCAGCTCTCTTAGCCTCTGGTAGTCCGGACGTTCCTTATACCCCAGAGATTTGACACTGAGCAGGAAACTGGCCAATTTATCTGGGAGAGGAAGAGAGACAAAAGAGAGAGAATGCGCAATAGTCCCACTTCGACGTATCTGTGATGTTTTATAAACACTGGCTATGTGCCGTGTGAAACCGTCACCCCTTACTGCAACTAACATGTCCAGCTACCTAGTGTATCACACACACACACTGTGGTTGAGTGTGTATCACACACACACACTGTGGTTGAGTGTGTATCACACACACACACTGTGGTTGAGTGTGTATCACACACACACTGTGGTTGAGTGTGTATCACACACACACTGTGGTTGAGTGTGTATCACACACACACTGTGGTTGAGTGTGTATCACACACACACTGTGGTTGAGTGTGTATCACACACACACTGTGGTTGAGTGTGTATCACACACACACTGTGGTTGAGTGTGTATCACACACACACTGTGGTTGAGTGTGTATCACACACACACTGTGGTTGAGTGTGTATCACACACACACTGTGGTTGAGTGTGTATCACACACACACTCATATACAATAGGGTTGATGCATGTCCTGGGCCTTATCTGTGGCGACCAGCCCGGCCCTGCCTCTGGAGGAGGTGCAGAGAATCATCCCAGTCAGTCACCACTATACATCACATAGCCCTAACCTCACAGAGACGTGACCTCTGTTTACAGTACCAGAGATAACAACACTGGAGTCTAAGACATCTCTCTGGGATGGATAATGGAGTTGTGGGAACATATTTCAAAAAACCCTCCTAAAAATGTTTCATTCCCATCTGGGACAAAGTGGTGTGACTCTGGAGTCTGACTACTGGACAAGTACTGACTGGTACGGAGGCCCTCTCCCTCACCTGTGCAAGCTCCACCCACAGACAGCTCCTGCACCGAGCCAGGTAGATTACCTATGAGTCTGGAAAGAGAAATAGGTATGAAATAGAGTGGGAGAGAGAAACAAGGGTTTAACTTAAAGACAGACATACTGTAAGGACAAAGGTTTTGAAGGGTCTGTCCTATATCCAAGAGATATACTTTTGGTCAATTAGTGTGGACACAGGTTCGAACATTTCATTCTAAAATCATGGGCATTAATATGGAGATGGTCCCCCATTTGCTGCTATAACAGGCTCCACTCTTCTGGGAAGGCTTTCCACTAGATGTTGGAACATTGCTGCAGGGACAAGAACATTAGTGAGGTCGGGCACTGATGTTGGGCGATTAGGCCTGGTTTACAGTCGGTGTTCCAATTCATCCCAAAGGTGTTCGATGGGGTTGAGGTCAGGGCTCTGTGCAGGCCAGTCAAGTTCTTCCACACCGATCTCAACAAACCATTTCTGTATGGACCTCGCTTTGTGCACGGGGGCGTTGTCATGCTGAAACAGAAAATGTCCTTCCCCAAACTGTTGCCACAAAGTTGGAAGCCCAGAATCGTCGAGAATGTCATTGTATGCTGTAGCGTTAAGATTTCCCTTCACTGGAACTAAAGGGGCCTAGCCCAAACCTTTAAAAACAGCCCCAGATCATTATTCCTCCAGTTGGCACGATGCATTTGGGCAGGTAACATTCTCCTGGTATCTGCCAAACCCAGATTCGTCCGCCAGACGGTGAAGGGTGATTCATCAGTCCAGAGAACACGTTTCCACTGCTCCAGAGTCCAATGGCGGCAAGCTTTACACCACTCCAGCCGAAACAGCATTACGCATGGTGATCTTAGGCTTGTGTGCGGCTGTTCGGCTGTGAAAACTCATTTCACGAAGCTCCCGACGAACAGTTCTTGTGCTGACGTTGCTTCCAGAGGCGGTTTGAAACTCGGTAGTGAGTGTTGCAACCGAGGACATGATTTTTACGTGCTATGCGCTTCAGCGGTCCCGTTCTGTGAGCTTGTGTGGCCTACCACTTCACGGCTGAGCCGTTGTTGCTCCTAGACGTTTCTACTTCACAAGAACTGCACTTACAGTTGACCAGGGCAGACATTTTACGAACTGACTTGTTATAAAAAGGTGGCATCCTATGACGGTGCCACGTTGGAAGTCACTGAGCTCTTTAGTAAGGCCATTCTGTTTGTCCATGGAGATTGTATGGCTGTGTGCTCGATTTTGATATATATAGTGTATACACACAAAAGTATGTGGACAGGTGTATAAGAAAGCTCAGGAAATATATATTTTGGGACACATTTAACCCCTTATTTGACAAAACTACCTCCATATTTTATTTTTAACTGGTACCGGGTTACCTTCAGACAAGTCACGTGACAAACACCACGGTAGCTCGGCCAGCTCGGCCACCGCAGATGCGGAAGACTGACATATTGTAGGTGGATGTGGTGAATTGACATCTCTAGCTTAAAACTGACAGATTTTGATGGGGATTTAACACTAATAAGGATCAATAGGGATCCAGAGAGAGGGTGGTCTTGACCTGGTCTTGGCCTCTTGGACCTGTATAGGGTTCTTGAGCATAGAGTCCCAGGGCAACGCCCCACACAGCCAGTGGAGCAGACAGAAGCCCAACACCTCCAGGTCTCCACGTCTAGATGGAGCTACACAGAGACAGAAGAAGATGATCAGAACCTGGTTTGGGAGGATAGAAACAGCTTTGATTTTTGGGCTGAGGTAAAACAGTGGCAGAGGTAAAACAGTATGCAAAGAGAGGGTAAAGAGGATGACAATTATGGAGGGAGTGTTAGTCTTTCAACTTTTCCTGTGCTCTGCAGACAGACAGGGCTTTGAGGGGAGGGCTGACATTTTAGGTCAGTTTTCCTTCTTCTCTGGCCTGTTCCAGGAAACTGGATCCTTGTGGCCTCTGACATGATTCAGACGCCCGCTGCACAGCCTAAACACACACACTCGATTGCTCAAACACCCCCTCTCTTAGGCAGTAAAACACACACAGAGATATCTACGCCCAAATCAATACCACAGGTTACAGAAGTCGACAGGGTGCTGTGCACTGGGGAGATATCTAAATACTAAATACTGATGATGGCTAGACATTAACCTCTAGACTTGCCTCGTTGTAAACAATGCCTTCCATCTAGTTTTAATACAAGGAAGTGAACAAACCCTGCACTGAGCCAGTGTCTTTATGAAAAACTGTGGGGAGTTCATCAATACGTCTGGATTGAGTGCATGTGAGGGGTCAAGCCCGAGGAGTTTTAGCAGCTCAATACTGTAACGGCCGTGCATCTCCGGAGAAATTACCCATCGACTGGCTTCGTCAGAAGGAGAAATCTCGAGCCAGATCCATGGCTAGCATTGATCCCAGACAGTGTTCCCAATTAAATAGGCTGCTGCCACAGTGGCTGCCAGGCAGCGGCACCCAGCAGGACAGCACTACTGGCTAGCCTTGAGACGGACAACAGGGGTTGGTTGGTTGTAGTTAGATGTTGGTTGGTTGCCACTGCGTCTGCCTCTGTTGTTGCCTTCAACATTTTTGTGATTAAGCCGCTTGTTTAAGTAATTTACTGAATCAATTATCTCAAGAGTGGAAGGTGTAAAGTACTTAAGTGTATAGGTCAGCATTACAGTATATTTGTTGCTGCCACTTCTAATTAAGCCATTGTTGTAAACAATTATATAAAGCCTCATTGATACTGAGAGGCAGATAAGAGGGAATAAAGATGAAAAACACAAGTGACACCAGCACTCAAAAACTACCAACTCCCACAGCCACAAAATAGATTAACAATTAAAAAGATCAACAACTACATTAAGCACCAGTGGCGTGCTTTCACCATATTGTCCCTGTTCACAATAGCTTTTCCTTTGCTGTTTGGTCATGTATTTATGAATCTTTCCCTAATGAGACGGCAGCACACACACACACGCATATGCTTGCGTGCACACACACATATATATACATATGCTTGCGTGCACACACACACATACGCATATTCTTGCTTGCGCGGGTAGTTCTCTCCTATTGATATTCCGATTTTCAATCTTAACCCGCTCTTTCGGAATCTCCATGTTCCAAAGCATCCCGCTCCAATAGGTGATAATTAGCTCAGAGTTCAGTGATGCATCACTCTGTTCTATCTCCACCCTTGTCATGGCAACATCTACCCAGCGAGGGTGACGATAGGTAAGATGAGAGTGTGGGATCTTGAGGAAAAAGTAGTCTTGTAGCTCGTCAAAATCTGCATGCATCTCGATTTCCATTTGACCCAAAGAAACTCAAACTGCCTCACAACATGGAGGTCAAGTAAGACCAGCCATCATATTTAGGCACCTGGAATATAATTCTGGTTTGTTTATCAACTGTAGACAAAAAGGGAAACGTTACCCGATTGACTCATTCCAATAGTAGAGTACTGTAGGCCTAACATAAGTTATTACATCAAAGGACTGATGATTATCAGTGGTTAGAAGCATAAACACATACCAGACAGACAGTTTATTAGGTACACCACCCAATTTACAAAAAAAATGTGATCGCTCCGACAGACAGTGAGTCACGTGGTCGTGGCTTGCTATATAAAGCACGCACAGGCATTGAGGCATTCAGTTACTGTTGGGATGAATGTTAGAGTGGGCAAAACGAGTGACCCAAGCAACTTTGAGCGGGTTACGATCTTCGGTGCCAGGTGCGCCGGATCAAGTATCTCAGAAACGGCCAGCCTCCTGGGCTTTTCACGCGAGACAGTGTCTATGGTTTACAGAGACTGGTACGACAAACAAACATCCAAATGTATTGGTCACATTCACATATTTAGCATTTGTTATTGCGGGTGTGGCAAAATGCTTGTGTTCCTAGCGCCAATAGTGCAGTAGCATCTAACAATTAACAATACACAAAACTAAAAAGTAAAAGAATGGAATTAAGAAATATAAATATTAAGACGATCAATGTCGGAGTGGCATTGACTAAATACAGAATACACATATGATATGAATAAAGCAGTATGTAAACATTAGTGGCTAGTGTTCCATTATTAAAGTAGCCAGTGATTTCATATCTATGTATATAGGGCAGCAGCCTTTAAGGTGCAGGGTTAAGTAGCCAGGTGGTAGCTGGCTATTTAACAGTCTGACGGCCTAGAGGCAGGCAGTGTGCCCCCGGTGAGGTTTTGGGCAGACCATACCACCCTCTGGAGAGTTCTGCGGTTGCGGGATGTGCAGTTGCCGTACCAGGCGGTGATACAGCTCGGCAGGATGTTGCGCCTCCCCCACACTGTCTGTGTAGGTGGACCATTAAAGTGTCAGTGATGTGTACGCCAAGGAACTTGAAGCTTTCCACCTTCTCCACTGCGGTCCCGTCACTGTGGATAGGGGCGTGCTCCCTCTGCGGTTTCCTGAAGTCCACGATCAGCTCCTTCGTTTTGTTGACATTGAGGGAGAGGTTATTTTCCTGGCACCACTCCACCAGGGCCCTCACCTCCTCCTTGTAGGCTGTCTCGTCATTGTTGGTATTCAGGCCAACGACTGTTGTGTTGTCTGAAAACTTTATGATTGAGTTGGAGGTGTGCGTGGCCACGCAGTCATGGGTGAACGGCTGAGCACGCATCCTTGTGGGGCCCCAGTGTTGAGGATCAGCGAAGTGGAGGTGTTGTTTCCTACCTTCACCACCTGGGGAGCGGGCCGTCAGGAAGTCCAGGACCCAGGGCCTCAAGTTTAATGCTGAGCTTGGAGGGTACTATGGTGTTGAATGCTGAGCTATAGTCAATGAACAGCATTCTTACATAGGTATTCCTCTTGTCCAGATGGGATAGGGCAGTGTGCAGAGTGATGGCGATTGCATCGTCTGTGGACCTATTGGGGCAGTAAGCGAATTGAAGTGGATCTAGGGTGACAGGTAAGGTGGAGGTGATATGATCTTTGACTAGTCTCTCAAAGCACTTCATGATGACAGAAGTGAGTGCTACGGGGTGATAGTAATTTAGTTCAGATACCTTTGCTTTCTTGGGTACAGGAACAGTAGTGGACATCTTGAAGCAAGTGGGGACAGCAGACTGGGATAGGGAGAGATTGAATAAGTCTGTAAACACTCCAGCCAGCTGGTCTGTGCATGCTCTGAGGATGTGGCTAGGGATGCCGTCTGAGCCGGCAGCCTTGCAAGAGTTAACACGCTTAAATGTCTTACTCACGTCAGCCACACAGAACAAGAGCCCACAGTCCTTGGGAGCGGGCCGCATCGTTGGCACTGTGTTATCCTCAAAGCGAGCGAAGAAGGTGTTAGCTTCTTTGGAAGAAAAACGTCAATAATCCGTGATTGTCTGTAGATCCTGCCACATACTTTGTCTGTCCACTTTGTACTGACATTTTGCCTGTTTGATTGCCTTACAGAGGGAATAACTACACTGTATTTGACCATATTCCTAGTCACCTTGCCATGGTTAAATGTGGTGGTTCGCGCTTTCAGTTTTGCGCGAATGCTGCCATCTATCCACGGTTTCTGTTTTGGGTAGGTTTTAGTCATGGTAGGAAAAATATCCCCTATACACTTCCTGATGAACTAGGTCACCGAAGGGAGGACCTTATAGGCATTTTGAAAAGGTGAATAGCAGTGATCTAGTGTTTTCCCTAAGCGAGTTCTACAGTCAATGTGTTGATAGAACTTCGGTAGCGTTTGCCTCAAATTTGCTTTGTTAAAATCCCCAGCTACAATAAATGCGGCCTCAATGTGGTTTCAAGTTTGCATAAACTCCAGTGTAGTTTCTTGAGGGCTGTGACAATAACCTGTTTGGGCTGCAAGGGGCAGTATTGAGTAGCCAGATAAAAGGTGCCCATTTCAAACGGCCTCGTACTCAATTCTTGCTCGTACAATATGCATATTATTATTACTATTGGATAGAAAACACTCTCTAGTTTCTAAAACCGTTTGAATTATTTCTCTGAGTGAAACAGAAGTCATTCTGCAGCACACTTCCTGACCAGGAAGTGGAAAGTCTGAAACCGAGGCTCTCTTCTACTTCCTGCCTATAAATGGTCATGAGATCTATTAGTATACATGCACGTCATACACCTTCCTCTGGATGTCAAGAGGCTTTGAGAGAAGAAATGAGGTGATTATCTTGGTCTGAGATGGAACACATCTTGGAATGACGTGTCCCCCATTTTCGGTACTCTGAAGAGCGCGACGTGGACAGTGGGATTGCCTTCTCTTTAGCTGCCGTAATAGGCGACTACTTTCTCCGGCTTAGATTTTATTTGATACATGTCACCATATCATCGTAAAGTATGTTTTTTCAATATAGTTTCATCAGATTATTGAAAATTTTTCGGGAGTTTTGCCGTGTTCCGTTCTCTTCCGTTTGTTGACATGGAGAGATTCGCGCCCCTTGGCTAGTGTGCATGCTAATTGAAGAGGGAAAGTTGCCGCTCTAAATCCAAACAATGACTGTTCTGGACAAAGGACACCTTGTCCAACATTCTGACGGAAGATCACCAAAAGTAAGAAACATTTTATGATGCTATTTCATATATCTGTTGTGTATGTGAATTAGTCAGCCCCCAAGTGTTTCTAGCTATTGTGGCTACGCTAATATGACGCTACATTTTGTTTTCGCTGTAAAACGCTTAATGAATCGGAAATATTGGCTGGAATCACAAGATGCCTGTCTTTCATTTGCTGTACACTATGTATTTTTCAGAAATGTTTTATGATGAGTAATTAGGTATTTGACGTTGGTGTCTGTAAATATTATGGCTGCTTTTGGTGCAATTTCTGATTGTAGCTGCAATGTAAACTATGATTTATACCTGAAATATGCACATTTTTCGAACAAAACATATGCTATACAATAAATATGTTATCAGACTGTCATCTGATGAAGTTGTTTCTTGGTTAGTGGCTATTTATATCTTTATTTGGTCGAATTTGTGATAGCTACTGATGGAGTAAAAAACTGGTGGAGTAAAAAAAGTGGTGTCTTTTGCTAACGTGGTTAGCTAATAGATTTACATAGTGTCTTCCCTGTAAAACATTTTAAAAATCGGACATGTTGGCTGGATTCACAAGATGTGTACCTTTCATATGCTGTATTGGACTTGTTAATGTGTGAAAGTTAAATATTTAAAAAAAAATATTTTGAATTTCGCGCCCTGCACTTTGAGCTGGCTGTTGTCAGTGTACCGACGCCGGGCTGCAGCCATAAGAAGATAACCAAAGAGAATTCTCTTGGGAGGTAATACGGTCAGCATTTGATTGTATTCTAGGTCGGGTGAACAAAAGGACTTAAGTTTCTGTATATTATCCCAATCACACCATGAAGCATACACCCACACCTTTCTTCCCGGAGAGTTCTTTATTCCTATCTGCGCGATGAACTGAGAACCGAGCTGGTTGTATGGACGGGGACAGTATATCCCGAGAGTGCCATGATTCTGTGAAACAGAGTATGTTACAGTCCCTGATGTCTTTCTGGAAGGAGATCCTCGCCCTGAGCTCGTCTACTTTGTTGTCCAAAGACTGAACATTAGCGAGTAAAATACTCGGAAGCGGTGGATTGACTAGAAGTCCACTCCAAAAACCTCTTCTCTGCCGGCGCCGACTTGGAGCAGCCTCTGGGATAAGTTCGATTGCCCAGGGGGGTACGAACAAAGGATTCAATTTGGGAAAGTCATATTCCTGGTTGTATTGCAGCTCTGATATCCAAAAGTTATTTCCGGCTGTATGTAATAACACAAAAACATTCTGGGCTAATAATGTAAGAAATAACACCCAAAAAACGAAATACTGCAAAGTTGCTTAGGAGCCAGAAGCAGAGCGGCCATGTCTGTTGGCGTCATTACATTGACAGTCCTGTGGGCAAAAACAGCTCGTTGAGAGGTTGAAGGAGAACGGCAATCGTGCAAGTTAACAGGCAGGCCAAACAGACAAATAACGGCACAGTACAACAGCGGTGAGCAGAATGGCATCTCGGAACACACAACTCGTCGATCCTTGTCACGGATGGGCTATTGCAGCAAATGACCACACTGGATTCCACTCCAATCAGCTAAGAAGCAGCTCCAGTGGGCACGCAATCACCAACACTGGACAATTGAGGAATGGAAAAACGTTGCCTGGAACAGGACAGCGAGTTCAGTTTACTTGAGTGGCCTGCACAGTCCCCAGACCTCAACCCAATAGAGCATCTTAGGGATGGAACTGGCTATACCACCATCCAATCTGCAGCAATTGCGTGATGCTATCACGTCAGCATGGACCAACATCCCGTGGAACGTTTCCGACACCTTGTAGAATTCCCTGAAGAATTCAGGCTGTTCTGGAGGCAAAGGGGGGGGGGGGGGGGGGCAACCCGATACTAGATGGGTCTATGTAATAAACTGGCCAGTGAGTGTATATTTTCATCTTATACCTACTTTAGTTTGTAGAAGATTTTTGACCCCTGTGCTATTGAAGCAAAGGAATGATTCACCTATACAACAGCTTCTACTGTTAAGCGAAGACCAAAAAGTTGAAATGAGGACCATATGCAACGACATACAGTATATGTTATATGAGAACAAATTGCACTAGATGACAGTGTGTGTGTACTTCTATGTAGGTCTGTAAAAGAACAGACCTGTGTTTAAACCAGTCCTGTGAATGTCATTCCTATCCAACCGCTTGTTAAATTAAATTCACAGCCATAGATCAACGACTCAGAACATGTTGAAGCATGTTCCACCTGCCACATTTCAGCTTGTATGCAACGGTGAATTACATGGGCCCAACATACACCTCTTGATTCAGAGAACCGAACATAAAAACACAAGCTCAGCATGTTTACCCCCACCACCCTCTTCGCTCTATAAAAGATTAAAATTGACGAGTTTGCCTTTATCAATAACGCTGACTAAGCACCTTGTCTGTTTTCATACATATGGACAGCATTGATAGAAACAGTTGCATGGCGATTAGGGAGTCTTCGCCACACTCGTTCAGCATATCGAACCCGGCACCATCCTCCGCTCTTAGCAAACAGAGGTTATCAGTGGCCAGTCCCGCTCTAACCAAACATCAAAGCCTTAATTAATGGGGGATGAATACACGATGCAGGTTATGACTTTAGCTAATTAGGGGATTTTTTTAATGGAGTCTGTGTCGGGGAATACGAGGCCGGGAGAATCAATGTCCAATAAAAAAGGACCATGTACGCAATTTGCCAGCTAATGTGTTCCCTACTGAGGGCGGTTTTATAGCAAGGAACGAAGGGGTGGGTTCACTTTATGCATTGATAAACAAGTACACTGCCAACTGAAAGATACAGTAACACAGTTAGTATACACAGCAAGATACATCCATACGAGATCATTGGCCACACAGTCAAGACAAGTGAGCTATTGTCCACCTATTCTTGTATTTTTACCCAGAAACCTTGCCCTTTCACTACACAATAGTTGTTGCCACCTGAAACTATGAGTGTTCATATCAATGAAATCCCACTTTACCGACTCCATTGTGGGCATCTATGCTGGTGTACTCTATGGTTCCGTTGTGTCCCTTTTTTGGGTTCTCTTTGTACTCTTTGTGTACGCCGTCTGGGCTGTACCTGTAGGACAGGCCGTAGTCAGCCAGGTACACCTGCAGTACAGGGAATAAACAGACAGTATGTGTAGATAACAGTCAGCCCACCTACAAGTAAAAAGCTTAACATATACATTGCTCAATGTTAATATAGCTAGTAACGGTCTTCTACGTACGTTTTATACACAGTACAAGAAATGCCTTGAATACGCATGCCTACTGTTCTGAGACAGTGCTAGCGCTAACCTTGTCAGGGTCTGTGTGACCAACCATCAGGTTGGCAGCCTTTATGTCTGCATGGACATACTCATTGTCATGGATATACTCAAGCACATCCAGCTGTAGGAAGACAAAGAGAAGGTGAAATCTTTACATTCCATCTTGGAAGAGGATGTTTTATTAATATTATTTATTGTGTTTATTTTTATTTATGTTTACTTTAGTTTATTTAGTAAATATTTTCTTAATTAACTTCATTGTTGGCTTGTAAGTAAGCATTTCACTGTAAGGTCTACTACACCTGTTGTACTCGGCACAAGTGACGAATACGATTTGATCAGAGGGAGGGACTCACCAGGACACGTCCTAGCTGTAGTACTGTGTGCTTCTTCAGCTTGCCACCGTTTCTCTCACACACCTTCTGCAGGTCACTGCCCAGGCGGTCCATCACCATGAACCTGTACCTGAATTGTAAATAAGAATTTGTTCTTAATTGAGTCACCTGGATAAAAACTGTACAGGGCAAAGGTCAAGGATAAGAGGTAAAATCATCTCTGACACACTTCCCAACCAGGAAGCAAGGGATTATTAATTAAGTATTAATGCCTTCATCATGACCATCACTATACCAGTCAGTGTAGTGGTTCCAGTAGTACCTGGTTCCGTTGTGTTCTGCCAGTCCTGATCCCCAGTATGCAGGGATTCCCAGAAAGTCCAGCGTCTTGCTCCTCATCCACCTCTGCACTGAATCAACAGCAGGACAGAATTACAAGGGCCAAAAAAAAGGCTACCTGCCGCCCCTTTTTACAACGTATTTTCACCAGTGCAACGATTACACCTATTGTTTTTCTACAGAAATAATGGACACAACAAGATTGCAAAAACAGATATTTGCTCTTTTGCATTTTTGTTTTATGAATTACTTGTTGCTCTCATTATTTACCTTCATGCCATTTTGTTTTATTCCCTCTGAAAGGTAGCAGGTGCACAACTGGTGCTGATCAAATATGGCCAAGTGCCGTCCTTGGCCAGCTCTCCTGCTATCTCTCTCAGAATGACCTTCTTGATCCAAATCAGTCAGGTTTCAAGACTAGTCATTCAACTGAGACTGCTCTTCTCTGTGTCACGGAGGCGCTCCGCACTGCTAAAGCTAACTCTCTCTCCTCTCATCCTTCTAGACCTATCGGCTGCCTTTGATACAGTGAACCATCAGATCCTCCTCTCCACCCTCTCCGAGTTGGGCATCTCCGGCGCGGCCCACGCTTGGATTGCGTCCTACCTGACAGGTCGCTCCTACCAGGTGGCGTGGCGAGAATCTGTCTCCGCACCACGTGCTCTCACCACTGGTGTCCCCCAGGGCTCTGTTCTAGGCCCTCTCCTATTCTCGCTATACACCAAGTCACTTGGCTCTGTCATATCCTCACATGGTCTCTCCTATCATTGCTATGCAGACGACACACAATTAATCTTCTCCTTTCCCCCTTCTGATAACCAGGTGGCGAATCGCATCTCTGCATGTCTGGCAGACATATCAGTGTGGATGACGGATCACCACCTCAAGCTGAACCTCGGCAAGACGGAGCTGCTCTTCCACCCGGGGAAGGACTGCCCGTTCCATGATCTCGCCATCACGGCTGACAACTCCATTGTGTCCTCCTCCCAGAGTGCTAAGAACCTTGGCGTGATCCTGGACAACACGCTGTCGTTCTCAACTAACATCAAGGCGGTGACCCGTTCCTGTAGGTTCATGCTCTACAACATTCGCTGAGTACGACCCTGCCTCACACAGGAAGCGGCGCAGGTCCTAATCCAGGCACTTGTCATCTCCCGTCTGGACTACTGCAACTCGCTGTTGGCTGGGCTCCCTGCCTGTGCCATTAAACCCCTACAACTCATCCAGAACGCCGCAGCCCGTCTGGTGTTCAACCTTCCCAAGTTCTCTCACGTCACCCCGCTCCTCCGCTCTCTCCACTGGCTTCCAGTTGAAGCTCGCATCCGCTACAAGACCATGGTGCTTGCCTACGGAGCTGTGAGGGGAACGGCACCTCCGTACCTTCAGGCTCTGATCAGGCCCTACACCCAAACAAGGGCACTGCGTTCATCCACCTCTGGCCTGCTCGCCTCCCTACCTCTGAGGAAGTACAGCTCCCGCTCAGCCCAGTCAAAACTGTTCGCTGCTCTGGCACCCCAATGGTGGAACAAACTCCCCCACGACGCCAGGTCAGCGGAGTCAATCACCACCTTCCGGAAACACCTGAAACACCACCTCTTTAAGGAATACCTAGGATAGGATAAAGTAATCCTTCTAACCCCCCCCCCCCCCCTTAAAAGAGTTAGATGCACTATTGTAAAGTGGTTGTTCCACTGGATATCATAAGGTGAATGCACCAACTTGTAAGTCGCTCTGGATAAGAGCGTCTGCTAAATGACTTAAATGTAAATGTAAGTGCCCAAGATACGATCCTAGAGGACCTAAGCCTTTGGTCTTAAAAGTGGTGCAACAAATTAGGACGAGATGTGGTTTTAATGACTGTGGATTCAGGTTGGACTGTCTGAACTGTTCACAAAAACACATATGACCACTTAAAGACAGAGGAAATAATCATGCACTTCTAAATCACAGACACAGAAACGCACAAAGTGAACAGGAAGCCTGTCTTGGAGTCCTGGCTGGCTCTCCACCAGACTGGCAGGTGGTCAGGGGCCCAGCAGAGGAGCAGGCATCATTATGTGGGATTGGGTCCCTCTCTATGAATTAAGAGCTCAAACAAGCAGGGAAGGGGCTAACTGCCACTGAGGTGCATGTTTGCTTTGGCTTATTAATTACACCAGGCAGCAGTCTTGGGCACTTCATCAGCCAAGTACACTCCCGCTGCACTGGGCCTGGCCGCTCATATAAGACGTAGCCTAAAATAGGTTTGGTTGTAACCATACAGTATGTAGCCTATATTGGACATAGGCTATGAACTCTTGGTCATATTTCTGCTACATCATGATGTTGACTAATTGAATTTGTTGATACTCACTGTTCTCAGGTTTAGCTGCCCTCTGATAGAACTTGAGCTCAGAAAACAGAGGCCCATTCTCATGATACTCCTGCAGACAATGAAATAAGAGGGTCATATATGAGGAAATAGAAATGCTGAGAACTGTTGCATGTGACTGCCGTACAATTATAGGTTTATTTATAAGCATATTAACATGGCAGTTCCTTATTATACCTTCCCATATCCACGAAAAACCCAGTAAGCAGAGAGCAAGCGAGAGAGAAAGACAAAGTGAAAGAGTTTCACAGCAAATTATTGTGGTTAAGTCAAACTGTCAATCACATCTGGAGTTATCTCTGAACAAATGACAAAGCATATACAGTGATGGAAATGCCCTGACTCACAACACAGCCATCCCTGTACTCACCACTTTAATCACAAAATGAGAGTCCTCCCCAACAGGCATTTCCATGTCCTGTGAAGCTGAAGGAAAAGAAAGGGAGAGGGAGAGAAAGGTAGGAGATGGAAAAAAAGGAGGGAGAGAGATATGGTGTGCGAGAGAGAAAAAGAAAAAAACAGGGACACATAAATAAACCGTGATAAACATGACAGTAATTTTGCATCAATCAGATGTACTCCAGTTTTTATGCTCTGTAGGTAATGCTTTACACCCAAATCAGTGATTCCTGGTAAAATAAATTGGGATGTGTGTGTTTATTTGAGAATCAGTGATACCTTGATGGATTGACATACTAGTCTGGTTACTTACCTAGGTAGATCAATCCAAAACCTCCTTGGCCAATAATTCTGCCCAGTTTCCATTGCTTCTTCTCAGTGTCGATCAGTGTAAACCCGTCTGGTAGGGGTGCAGGCAATGCTCGTTTCCTAGGAGGGGCCATAGGGCTAGCCAGCAATAGGAACCTATTTGGGGGTAAAAGAGAGTCAAGTTAGTTGGCTGGCAATAGTAACTTATGGTACAGACAGACTATTGACATGTGGTCAACAGATGCAACTACAGCCACCCAGCTAGCTTGCAAAGTAGAGAGCAGCTATATAGACCCGTAATACATCCAGAAACAAAACTGAAAGTCAGTTAAATCTGGAAACTGGCCAGCAGATTAGCTAGCTACCTAGATAGCTACAGAAAGCTAACCGACTATATCGAATAAACTAGTTAGCTCTCCCTACATAGAACAAAATTAGCTAACGTTAGCTAGCAAAACAATATATTCGATTCATTTGGCTCGGTGGCATTGCACAGTTCAGTGTCAACTTGTTCTTAGCAAGATACCTAACTAGATAGCTACTTTAAAAATGAAACATCTGGCGATACATTACCATTCGAGTTTGGATAATTTCCCGTGAAATGTATCAAAGATCTAGGAAGCGATGGCTCTGGCTATTCAACCGCCAATGAATGCTATCTAGAGGCGGGACGATGACACAGCATGTACCGTACAGGTTTACACTGCTGTCAGTCACCTTTAAAACGTCTGACCTGGGATGCGTTAAGTGGAGTGCAACGTTACAGAACGTTCTGGTAAAACTGCATAGAACAGAAACCCTATGTCACTTTGATTAGGCCAGGGAGTTGTATCAATTTGATTGATATATTTGTAAGAAAGACACGTAGGTTGCCTTAGACAGGCGGCCAAATGACGAACGTGCATAAAGATGGCAGAACGCAGATATGACGTCAATGTTTTAGCACTATCCACTGAGTTTTTAAACTGTTTTATTTTTTTTATTTCACCTTTATTTAACCAGGTAGGCTAGTTGAGAACAAGTTCTCATTTGCAACTGCGACCTAGCCAAGATAAAGCAAAGCAGTGTGACACAGACAACAACACAGAGTTACACATGGAGTAAACAATAAACAAGCCAATAACACAATAAGCAAGTCAATGACACAGTAGAAAAAAGAAAGTCTATATACAGTGTGTGCAAAATGCATGAGGAGGTAGGCAATAAATAGGCCATAGGAGCGAATAATTACAATTTAGCAGATTAACACTGGAGTGATAAATGAGCAGATGATGATGTGCAAGTAGAGATACTGGTGTGCAAAAGAGCAGAAAAGTAAATAAAATAAAAACAGTATGGGGATGAGGTAGGTAGATTGGGTGGGCTATTTACAAATGGACTATGTACAGCTGCAGCGATCGGTTAGCTGCTCAGATAGTTGATGTTTAAAGTTGGTGAGGGAAATAAAAGTCTCCAACTTCAGCAATTTTTGCAATTCGTTCCAGTCACTGGCAGCAGAGAACTGGAAGGAAAGGCGGCCAAATGAGGTGATTGCTTTGGGGATGATCAGTGAGATATACCTGCTGGAACGTGTCTACAGGTTGCGATATGGTTCAATGTGCTAATAAATCAGCACAATCTACTCTTTCTGTATTTCAAATTCCCAGCATCTTGAAGCTGAAATGGGGATCATGTATATCCTGCTAATGACCAGACAAAAAAAAGAGTAATGGAAAGCAATGTACAATATATTGGGAATTTACTAAAAGGAGGAATTTGTGGTAAGTGCATGGGGGCCGCTAGCCCAAGATGTACTCTTAAGAAGCCTACCGTCACTCCTTAAGGTCCAAGGATCTTATGTTATTTTCAGAGGTAGACTGATTCTGGCTGCCGAAACAGCCAAATACGCCATCTAAACGCGAATTGAATGTCAATTGCGATATAATTCTAAAAACATAAAGCCCTTTACTTTCATGTCACAACAAAATAATTATACTAATCAAAATATACACTATTTTAACCGGCTTTAACACAGTTGCAGCCAACAGTATTTTTCAGTGACAAGTGTCTGGCGTCCTTCCATTATGCACAAGTGTTCGGATCATGCTAAATAGCTAATTAGCACAGGTGGTGCTTCGGTCTTCCATAAACACGCGCTGTAACATGGAGATATGGCCATCTGGGAACATTAACCATAACCTTATAAAAGGTGAGTATTAATTTAACATATTGTTTTTTGAAAATTATTTCTCACTGATATGAAAGATTAGGTTCTAATGCTTCCAAAACCATACTGCAAGTGATGCATAGTAACGTTCAGACCGAACATTGGGGATCTTAAAACTCCCCCCTAAGAAAGACGCCTTCGTCCAATGACTTATGTGTAATGGAACTGAGAGTCATCACGATCAAAGGCTAAGGGGCCGCCATCTTTATCCACCTCCGCTATTTTGATGCTTTTTTCCAGATCTTTTTCAGGGTTGATCTGATTGGTCAAATTACCAATTAGTTAAAACAACTATCAGAATTGGACTGCCTGTCTAAAAGCATTAGTGTCTGTCTTTCTGATTGATGGCACTGATGGCACTGATGGAGTGGAAGGAGGGAGTCGTAGCACTAGGAATCCAAGTCTAGGGTTTTCCTTTTCTTGGAGGGCTCAAAAGGTAAAAATCTTGCAGAAACTTTGTACAAACATGGTGTGACCCAGCCCTTGATCATGACTCAGTTCCATTACATTACACATAAGTCATTGGACAAAGGTGTCTTTTGTAGGGGAGAGTTTTGTTAAGAGCCGCAAAGCTCGGTCTGAACAGTAACACGCATGGCTTGCGGTATGGTTTTGGAAGCATAAGGTCCTTATCTTTCATATCAGTGAGAAAGAATTTTCAAAAAATAAAAGGCTAAATTGATACACACCTTTATGGGGTTAGGGTTCCCACACAGCCATATTTCCATGTTGCAGCGTTTGTTTACGGAAAACAGACGGAAGACAGAGTGGACTACCTGTGCTAATTACCTATCTTCGTCACCGAACACGTGTGACGTGTGTAAATGGAAGACAGACACCCAAATATTTTGATGTGATATGAAAGTAGAGGGATTTATGTTTCTAGATCTGTACAGCAATTGAGAATCAATTCACATTAAGATGGAGTATTTGACTATTTTGGCTTCTAGAGCCAATGCGCCCTTTACACAGAATACATAAGGTCCTTGGACTAAGGAGTAACGTTAGGCTCCTTTAGTCCAATATTGGGCTAAGTGTGACCTAGCTTTCTACGGGCTAGAAGGATGATGGTTGCCCATGCAGGCCACCTTGGACAAGCTCTGGTTGATTGGTCACTTTCCTCGCAATATCGCAGAGGATTTGCATAAAGTTCAGCTTTCCCCAATGCTCCTTTCGCCCATGCTCCTTTCGCTCAAAGATCCCCGCCCACTCCGCTTGAATTTTAATGGCTTCCGATGTTTCACTGCACAATGCCGCATTATATTAGCACGGGCTGTAAAAGTGGCTTCACATGCTCATGGGAAATGGTCAACTGGGAAGTCCGACATGATTGTGTTCAAGTGCTTTTGAACGCTCCCAGCGCCTGTACAATCTTTCTTGGGCACACTACCTGCAGCTTGCTACTCCCCACCACTCTGTCCTGGAGAGAGAAACTAAAATAACAAAGACAAGATTCAAGTTAATGCTAATGTTAGACAAGAGTTTATCTCTTTATCTCAAGAGTTTATCTCTGTGTTTTTCATTTACTGATATGATGTTTTCAACTTTTGACCAAAAAATAAAACATTGCTGCATTGCGTTCACCGGCCTATGCCATGGCTAGTGCTAATGGAACAATCAAATGTGTAGAGCAAGTGGAATTAACACTATTCTCCACAATACTATTAATATACTTAGCCTGAATAATAGGTTACATGAAGCAGCTATACAGGTAGGCTGATAAATCAGACTATGATACCAGAAAGTTTCCTTACAAGCCAAAATGTTGAATACAATTCAATTTATACTTACTCTGCACGCGGGCAAAATTTGAGACAAAATATCCACAGGAAAGTATTGTTTGCCCAACTTTTTAGAGCGTCGGTACTGCCATTGAAGAGTCTATCACCTGGCACATGCGCAAAACCATGTAAATAAAACACCTGCAAGACTTCGGTTAGCATGCATTTATCATGTGCATGTACTTCCGTCTTGTGTACGTGCCTTATGTGATACGCAAACAAGTCTTGATTGCCACACACAGAGACCCACATTTTGAAATGGGTTTAATAATACTTTCCTGAAGACATTTTGTCTAAAATTTCGACCCGAGTAAGTACCAACCCCACAGACAATCAACAGAGTAAATATAAAGGTATTAAACATTATAGCCACGCATAATATGTAATTATGTGTGGCTATGCTATACAGGCAATGGAAAGCATAGTCACATTTGGGACTACTATACTGTACATGCTATTTGGATGCTTTGGGAAGGGCCACTCTGGACCTGCATGAACAGCGAGCCTAATGTAGGCCTAACCACAAAGTCTTCCTGAATTTTGAGTGGGCACAACAGTAATACATCTGGTGGCACAGACTGAGAGGGGGCCAATAAGACTATAACAATAACTCACTGTAATCTCAGTTGTCTAAACCAAAGCTTTTTGGATGATTGTAGAAGTAGGCACTAAAACAATTGCCAAGATCTCTTCAGCTCATGGGATGAGGCCAGGGGAGAACAACTGCCCCCTCTCATTGAAGCCATGGTGTTCAAGGCCAATCAACAGTACTGCAGGCATTGTTTGCAGAAAACAGGATCCTCCATTTTAGTGAATGGGAAAATGGGAATTTTTGTGTTCCATCTTTGTGTAAAAAAAAAAAAAATAATGTTCAGAAGACACTCATGTTACCAATAATTACTTCTAATACACCAGATGTATGTCCTTGGACCGATTGTTTGAAAAATCGCACACCGAAGACGTTATAAAGATAATTTAGTTGTTAATTGCAGCCTGCAGTACCCCGGTAGGCCATCAACTTTAGTTACTCATTGAGAGGGGGCAGCACTGAGCTAGCCTGCAACGTTGCTTCCTGGAGTAGCTCAAACTGCACATGTTAAGTATCCATGAGATGCCATCTTAACCAACTTAATTTGGCTTCAATGGGTTATTGAGTCTTCACATAGGAATGAATGGTGTCACGTGATCGATGGCATTGTCTATTCATGGGCCAAGGCTATAGAGACTGTGAACACAAGCTAAACTTTTGACATGTAAAAGATGCACAAAGATGTGTAAAACGTAGAGCTGCCAGTTGTCTCTGTCCTAGTCAAGATGACCCAGTGGTCATCAGCTTAAACCTTTACGTCATGACATTGGCTCTAACCTTGCTCCAAACCTGTCAGATCCCATAATGCCCTAGGCTTTATCTTAGAGACCTTGATGTCGCTCCAGCATGGTTTGTGTAACAGCCAACACAGCACATTATCATCATAGCCGTTCTTGATACAGTGAAACTTCAATTTCAGACTATTTATAAAGAGATTGAAGAAACCACAACAGAGAGACACTAACAACAATTATTTACCAGAATAACAACCTCCCAGTTCTTGCTGGTTTAGTTCACACACAGATCAATAGGCAGTTGTTTTTTGGACAGCAGTCTGGTGGTCTCTGAGATGTATCACAGCTTGATCCTAGTGTTGCTTTACAGCATGTATTGGTCAATATTATCCTTCCATAATGTACCCAGAGTGGTTTAACAAACGGAGCGTTCAAACTGATGGCGAACGCGCTCTCTGCTCTCAGCCCAGGTTGTTTTATTTAGAGCAGAGCAAAACTGCCGTTTTTTCCCATCGGCACGCACCTGCAGCGAGGCTATCGATCGGTGGGCACCCGTAGGGCCTAATTTAAGACTCAAGGACTCTGCTAAAGTACATTAAGGGCTGAGCACAAAGAGAGGGGAAGGAAAAAATCGGAAGAATGTTAATTTAGAGAAAAAAGTGAAGTCTAACCGATGCATGTGCTGCTGCATATGAAAGATCAATGGATAACAGTGGGTTTATATCCAACTAGAACATAATGAATTTGGCCTAATTGCGTGTAGGCCTTCTGTATATGAATGACCAGCCAATGATTAGGTTCTATGTAATTGGCATGGAGCCCTTGGTGTTGCATAATCTCTCACATATTTTGCATTCACCCATCTTCAATTCCAAGTAAGTCTCTGTTATTGCAAAGCAAGTTACGTTTTTACTACATTCGCTAATATGAAACTACAGAAAACATCCACAGCCTACGCATCTGCACTCTCATCTCTGTTGGCCTGCCGTTTCCCTAATGTTATTCTATCTAGGTCGCCTTATTCATGCGAAACAGTGGAGTTCACAGTAACATCACTTTGGTTCTGACTTTGTAGAGATGTAGAGAAGGCGATTCATCTCTAAAAGTCACCTACATTAACGCAGAGGATCCCCTAATCTCTGGCTAGCCTGGTGTAGCTGTCTCCCTCCTCTGCCCTCTCTCCGTCTCCTCTCCCTTCACCCAGGGTAATTGCTCTGTGAGCTCCAAGAGGCCTTCCGAGTGCCACCGGGCACCTCTCCCCAGCTCTCATAGTCTGGGCACAGTGACACCAATCTCGGGAAGGCCGTGACACCATTTTGTGTAACTGGCCCTCGTGATGGAGATGGCATAATTGTTATAATTAGGCGGAGCAGAGCAGGGTGGCGCTGTGGTGACCCACCCCAGCCCAAGTCCATATGGTGGGAAATAGATAATGAGCCAGTTAATGTGCTGTGTCCATCAGGAAGAGATACTCAATATGGAACCGCGGCCATCAGTCTGGCTGGAGAGTTTTCTGTTCCTTTTTTTTGTCTGTCGTGATATGAGTTTGCACTGTAGAGTGAGCATCGCTGCCACCATGTGACAGTGAGGTCTGAATTGTAGTCATCTACCTATAACTCTTCAACTCTCTAGAAGTCTCACAATATTTAATCAACATGAATGTGTTTCTGAGACTGTGTGTGTGCATGTGTATTTGTCTTTTTCTTTTGAATTCCATCATGCATCAGATGTAACTTTTCTGCTTTGTGGCTCTCTCAATTTTTTTGAATATGAGATTGCCATTTCAAATGAACATACATTATACATCTAATGGCCAGTAATGTGAAGCAGTGTCTCCATAATAGACAGTGGCCCTGTGTGAGTGAAGGTCTATGTGTGTGATGTGAGGCTGATAAAGCCTGCTTTCTGCTCCAGGGAACAGGCACTGACCAGGATTCAGATTAGGCCATAATGGCTCTTAGGCCTGGGGCTAAATTGAAATGTAAAACCCCAAACCAAACATAATTTAGCCCTATACGTCTGCCCTGTTGATGTGGCCCTGCATGTGGATATTGACGACGCTGTTGGAGTTGTTGGACTATAATTTCTTGGACTGTAGTTGTTGGACTGTAATTTACTTTGTTCTAAAGAGCCACTCATCTCCAGGAGAACTATGAGACTGAAATTAGTTAGTTAGGCCTATGAGAATGTATGTTCAGGTGATGCCATATCATTTGACAGGCATGATTGTGCAACCTTACATTACTGTACTGTTATGGATTTGCATAGATGTTTTCATAAGAATGAAAGAGAGGACAAAAGGAGTGCTGCTAACTGTCAGACCATGGTGTATAAAATCAAATAAAGTACCTCTATGTATTTAGTAACTACCATTCAATGTCAGTTTCCTTTGTCAAACACTGATCAATATAATAATGTATTATATTTTCAATCAAACAGCATGAGCAACGAGGAAATTAACGATTGAGATGTTGCACAGAGCATAAGAAATACATGTTTTCGAGAAGTTTGACAAAGAGAAAATCTAGTTTGTCTCTTTCCTCGAGTATCTCTGACTCTCCACACACACAAGCAACACATCCACAACACAGAGAGAGAGAGCTTGGCCAATTCAGGCTAGAGCCCTATGGAAAAGAAGAGGGGGGAAAAAGAGAACTTGGTTGAAGTCCTAAAATACCAATGGCACGTTTGTAAATTCACTCTGGCTATCTACTCCCATTTCAGAGCACTCTCGTCTGAGTGTGCCAGAGTGAATTTACGAACACACCCCAAATGTCGTTGGTATTTTTCAGTGGTCACTGTATCCCATACATTTTTTCAATCTTTAACATTTCTTTTCAATAAAATGTTCTTGATGTTCACCATTCTGTGTTCTTGTGGTTCAAGGAGAAAGCAGAAGTCTTGAAATGAGAAATTAAATGAAAACACACAAACATGTATGTCATCTTGTTGTCATTGTTGATTCCTGGGTCAGTGTGTGTGGGGGGGGGGGGCATGTTGAACAGACACATGCACTGAGGAGTCTCTTCGGAGACAGATATGCACACACACATAGTGTAAGGAAAGGGCTCGTAAAGTAAGCATTTCATGGTAAAGTCTACATCTGATGTATTCGGCGCATGTTTCAAATACAATTTGATTTGATTTGACACTACCTGGCCCCATAGGACAACCAATTAGAGACCAGCACACCATGGGAGACGAGACAAAGTATTCCCAGTACTCCCAGTGCTCTTATAAAGATAACTTGTAAAATACACTGTCCTTGAAATGTATATAGTACTGTATGTATAAGCTGGAAGTAGAAGCATAAGTGTTGTTGTCCGTTAGTTTACTCAAATTAGGGGAGGGGTGGTAGGGTTAGGGGAAAATAACAAAGGAAAATATATATATTTTTAAATGTATATATATATACAGTATATTTATACTTACAAAAATATATATATGGGGGATTGGAAATGATGCACACAATTTCACTGATGGAAGCCTACAACCTATCTGCGATATTAACACTGATCTACCCCCTAAAAATGGTAAATGAAAAATGAAAAAGGCCTGATCAGAGAACTCTACACAAAGACAAGCCAGGACATCCTCAGAGGTCTGACCCTGACCTTTTGTAGCATAACATGAGGAAAGTGAACAGTTTGCCCTGTATCTGTAAAGGACGGACTGCTTTCCTTATGGCCTGCAAGGTGTTATGGCTTGTACAGCACAGTGGCTGGGAAATGTACTTTTTGAAGTTATTCTGGCAAATATGGAACCACCTGTAGTCTCACCTTGCAGAGATCATATGCAGACCACAGCAGAGAAGAGATGGCATAGAGAGGGGGGGGGGGGGGGGGTAGCGAGAGGAGGAAGAGGGTGAAAGCCAGAGAAGAATTGATGGCCTGGTTGTCAGATTTGAGCAGCGGAACATTCCTAACACCTGGTAGATTACTGCTCTCCATGAGGCTCTGTTTGTTCCAACAGGCCACTTCCTAAAGGGAGACGGCGAGAGAGAAGGGTGGAGAGGGCCAGCAAATAAGATAGGTGGAGCGTACAGTAAGTATGAAATAGATGGAGGAAGAGTGCTCAGAGAACGAGAGTTAAAGTTGAAAAGAGAGGTAGAGGACATAAGGGGAGAAAGAGAGAGGAGACAGTGATTTAACAGAGAGGAGGGGTGGAGGATACAGCTGCTGAGTAGTAGTTTACTGGATTAGAGTTGATTGACAAGGCTGTGTAAGTTAACAGTCGAGTTTGAAGTTGAACACGAACAAGCTACAAACACAATAACCGTGGTGCTTTTCGTCTCGGCCCAAATCCTTCTCCAAATCACTCTGACCTTGATAAACAATGGAGACTTTTGAAATACAAAAGCAATTCAGATGCTGATTTGAAAGTTTACATTTAATTTGTGTGTGTTTGTCTGTACTTGTGCTTGTTTAATGTGGTGTGAGGGGAGACTGGGGGATGCAGGGGAGCCAACCCCACTGTTCTCTTCTCTGGTCTCACCTGGGGCTTCTAACTAGCTCAGAGAATATCTCCACAATACTCCCAGGTATGGCAATTACAGGCCTATCATTTGCTCAAGATTCCATTTCCCTTTCATGTTGTTCCTAAACAACAATGGATTCACATTCTTATCATCGAGGTGCCCACTCTGGCATTGTTAATTACAAAGGCTATTATCATCAGCATCTAAATATATCCTCCACACACACACACATGGACACACACACGCAGACACCAGAACACACATACTCTCAGTACCTGCAGTACTGTCCACGCCCATATGCATTATTTGGCCAACACACATAAACAGCAATGAAACGTACAGATACAGAGAGTGAAAATGTACATGAACTGCACACTGCACACTGCACATTGCACACTGTAATTGAGAAAACTCTCTCACATGCACATACACTTTTGCCTTGTACTAAGATAAAAATTGTGAGTTAACAGCAGTTGGGTTATTTTATGTTTAGAGATCTCTTCCTTACAGTAAATGCTTATTTTAAAGTTTGTACACATATATAAGCATGCTATATTGCAGGTTAATATGTGTGCCTGTCTAAACAGTTACTGGACGTCAAGCCTAGGCTAGATAGGCACACTCTCTTTCAGATGAGAATTTATTATGCAGAAGCATCTATTTTTATTAGTTTATTTTTCTTCTCAGATGACTGTGGCACAATCATCCATGAAATAAGTTAGGTGTATAAATTTGTTTTGTTTTTTTCAGGTCTTTCAGGTGCGCCTTTTGTATTCATGACGGTTTCCCTGCACCAAAAATCTATCTCAATCAAAGGTGCTGTGAGTTTATCATAAATTATCATGAAAAGGGTTCCCACTCAGTAGATCCTTAATTACAATCTCATTTGAATAAGTTTGCATATTAATGAGTTTGGAATGAAAATGGTTTGGGGGGATTCTGATGGGGGCCGGGGTAACCCACGGCGATAATGGCAGCGCTTTAAAATGATCTTATTACCAGCAGAGGCTCAGCCATCACACACACAAGCGCACACACTCACAGGGGTGTTATAACGTGATTAATCGCAGAGTGTCTCTGACATTAATATACTATAACCAAATGAAAGACTTCATTAGTTTCAACTTGGATGCCGTGTTTGGTCACATCGTGAATCAGCGCTGTGTGATATTTGCCTCTTTTGACTTTTTAAACTTTGCGATAAAAGTTTGCTTCAATGTTTCGCTTCAAGAATCTGGAACGAGTAGTTTCATGTGTTAGAGTGTGACTTTAATATATATCTCTGAATAAAGGTATCTTAATTTGCTTCAGTTTACTTAATTTCCATGATATTGTTTTTACATGTAGGTCTAAGTTTAAATTCTGACAGTTAGACTTATAGCTTTGGATGATTTGAGTGTTGTAACAAACAGTCTGGCACCCAGGCTAGAAATAGCTGCTGCTTGTGACACGTGCCTTACAAAATTGTGAAACGCTTAGTCATTGACGAGCAAAGGCTTCTAATACAGCAGATGTAGAGTGAGTGACTATAGTTACTCAGTGTGTAGTGTTATTTTCAGTGAAGCTACAGTACATAGAAGGGGAGGCAAAAGTGATGCAACAGCAGAGACATGTGGTGAGTGGGAGATGTGCGGGGAACTTTCTGTTTCCCCCCCTCTCTCTATCCCTCTCTCTCTCTCTCTCTCTCTCTCTCTCTCTCTCTCTCTCTCTCTCTCTCTCTCTCTCTCTCTCTCACACACACACTCTCTCTCTCTCTTTCCTTCTTACCTCCCTCCATCTTCCCCTCACAGCCCTGACCTTTTCCTCTGTTTGCAGGATTATTACGGCTACAATTATTACAGATTACACTGAGAAGAAGCTCTTCAGCGTTGAGTTGAGAAACCTCTTTATTAAAGGCTTCTAATAGATCTTATTGACTTGATTTCATAAAGGGCAATCACAAGCACTGTAATAAAGGGGCTTTAAATATCACTGTCATTTTGTTCATGAATATGCAGTTGCATATTTCTATCTTATACACGCACCAATATGGGCTAATACTGTATGTTTATGTGGGCTTACACCTCCCAGAGGTTTGTGGGGGTCTTGGAAGTATCTCCTACTTCCTGGTTGTCCTGTGTTTCCTAGATCTGTTCCTGTGTTGTTGTTCCTGGTGAGTATGACTAGGCTGGGGAGGCCTGAAGAAGACTGGTGGAGTGATCATGAAGTATCTGAGTTTAATCAGAGCTGAGGAGCAGCTTATTAATTACAGCGGGAGTCATAGTCACGATACCTAAGAATCACACACACACACACACAATGGCCGCCCTCTAGCAATCACACTGCACCCACATTCTCCAGTTCAGACATACGTGCACACACGCACACACACGCACACGCACACACACAGACACACACACACAAAGGATGGGTCAAAGACACCGGCTGCTCCAGCTAATAAAGGCAGCATGCTAATGAGCTAGCTGAGGCTGGAAAAATAGACCCAGGCCAGATAATTAATAAAGTATATTGATCTCCCAGTGAAGACGTTAAGCCCCGATTAAGGGCAACAAAAGGAAAGGCATCGCACTTCATCAAGTGGTGGAGCTGAAGGAAGAAATGAGAGAGCACAGACAGATTGTCATTAAGGAAGTCACTTGCCAAACGCACAGGCACACACACAGACACAACAAAACTGCCACATACGTTCTTCACAATGTAAAAAAGAGGGAGGGAGAGAAACGATAATAAAGAGAGAGGGAGAGAGAGGAGGAGGTTTCTCCAATAAATCAGAGTGCAGACCGAGTGTTGTGTGTTTTGTTTGTTTGGTAATGGACTCTAACAAGACTTTATGGCAGCCGTGTGGTCCAGCTCTACGCATCTCACCTGACAAATAATGTGGCATGTACAGTGCCTTCAGAATGTATTCATACCCCTTGACTTATGCCACATAATTTATGCCCTTGACTTATGCCACACGTATGTGTTACAGCCTGAATTCAAAATTGATTAAATATATACTTTTTTAAATCTCACCCATCTACACATAATACCCCATAATAATAAAGTTAAAACATGGTTTAATACATTTTTGCAAATTTATTGAAATGAAATGCAAAAATATCTAATTTACGTAAGTATTCACACCCCTGAGTCAAAACTTTGTAGAAGCACCTTTGGCAGTGACTACAGCTGTGTGTCATTCTGGGTAAGTCTCTAAGAGCTTTCCACACCTGGATTGTGCAACATTTGCCCATTATTCTTTTCAAGATTCTTCAAGCTCTGTCAAATTGGTTGTTGATCATTTAAGTGATAATGCCCGAGAAGCTGGTGTTTGGAGGATATATTGGCACGGGTGTTGTTAGGCCCGAGACGAAGTCAAGGGCTGGGCAAACTGTGCCAATATATCCTCCAAACACCGGCTTCGAAGGCATTATCACTTTTATATAACGGGTTACCAACATATTCAAATGATGATTGACATATTTTTATTAAAATCATTTAATGAATTTATTCATACTATTTCATTCTTCCACGAGATATAGTCCCGACGCAAATCTAGGGTTGCTTCCCAAGCCGGCTGGTCATTCGTTCTATCGGTTCGGTTGCCAGAGACGCGACCCAGTCGTTCAGTCTTTTTGTTCTGTGTCTATGGATGCGACCCAGTCATTCGTTCTAAATGTTCCATTGCCATACCAGCTTGCAACGTTCTTATTCCTTGCTTAGTAGCTAGCCAACTATGGCTAACTTACAGTCATGTCAAACAGTGCACCCAGAATAACAGCAAAGTAGCTGTATTTGCATTTGTTTAAGCTGTTTTCTAGTGACATTTATTTGGATACATCCATAACAATGACCTAATGAGGTGCAATTTCACCTGGCATAGAAAATGTGCTCACTCTTCAAGACACTGTTGTTCAGAGTAGCTAGCCAACAACACAGCTAACACAATCACTTCAAACTGAAGCTGGAAAGACTGCAAACTAGCTGAACTTCGTTTCATTTTACCTTTTTCAATTGACATTTCTTTGTATATATCCCTAAAAATGATGAGAGGATTCATGATTTCAAGTGGTTGAGAAACCAGCATGTCAGTCTCATCCAGACTCCTGACACGTTCATTACTATGGGACAGCTGGAGATTGAATTTGAATATTGAAACAATGTTGCAAATGTCAGAGAGACAAACAGCGAGGTTTATACAAATCTCAGCTGTTTAAATTAAATATTAGTCTAAAAGAAATGTGAGATAATGTGTAGATGCTTTTTATAGTGGAGATCAAGTTTATAAATTGCTTGGCTAGGCTGATGAGACAGTGGATTGCGCAGTCAGATGTAACGGAGTAAATAGGTGTAACGCTCGTCGTTGGAATGAGAAGAGATGTCGGACCAATACGCAGCGTGGTAAGTGTCCATATTCAATTTATTAACTGAACACTAAGAAATACAAAATAACACAGTGAAATACAAAACGAAAACGAAACAGTCCCATATGGTGATAACACAGACACAGGAAACAACCACCCACAAAACACAAAGGAAAACAGGCTACCTAAATATGGCTCCCAATCAGAGACAACGACTGACACCTGCCTCTGATTGAGAACCATACTAGGCCAAACACATAGAAAAAGACAACCTAGACATACAACATAGAATGCCCACCCACATCACACCCTGACCAAACAAAACATAGAAACGTACAAAGCAATCTATGGTCAGGGCGTGACAATAGGCATTTTAACGTCATAGATTTAGCCGGTGGTAACTTGTGGAATGGTCACCGGCTAGAATGCGGTTTTAACCAATCAGCATTCAGGATTAGTCCCACCCGTTGTACAGTATAATGCTAGACATTAGACAACCATTTTCAGGTCTTGTCATTTTAAAGTAGATTTAAGTCAACACTAACTTGGCCACTCAGGAACATTCACTGTCTTTTTGATAAGCAACTCAAGTGTAGATTTGGCCTTGGGTTTTAGGTTATTGTCTTGCTGAAGGGTGAATTCATATCCCAGTGTCCTCTAGGATTTTGCCTGTGCCATTCCGTTTATATTTTATCCCCAAAAAAACTCCCCAGTCCTTAACGATTACAAGCATAAGCATGGAATTGTTTCCCATGGAAAGCTAACATATGGAATTGTTTTAAGATGGTCATACCAAGGATCATTTAGCTATTTGATTTAGAATTGTATGACCACTGTAGGTACCCAAAAATATATGAATAAATAGTTTGATAAAATATAGAATTTGGCCTTTACTACCCATAGAAATGCATTAAATAACACGGTCATAAATGGCAAAACAGACAATTCAAAAATGTATCCTTGTAACGGGTGTCCTCCTCCTCTTCGGATGAAGAGGAGGAGTAGGGATTGGACCAAAGCGCAGCGTGATAATTTGACATAATGATTTTATTAAAGAAAGACGAAAACCGAAAACACTTGAAATGATTACCAAAATAACAAAACGAACGAAGACAGACCTGAACTAAGAACTTACATATAACACGAAGAACTCACGAACAGGTACAGACTACATCAAACGAACGAACAAACCGAAACAGTCCCGTATGGTGCAACATACACAGACACGGAAGATAATCACCCACAAACAAACAGTGTGAACAGCCTACCTATATATGGTTCTCAATCAGAGGAAACGTCAAACACCTGTCCCTGATTGAGAACCATATAAGGCTAATTACCACTAACCTAAACATAGAAACACAAAACATAGAATGCCCACCCCAACTCACGCCCTGACCAACTAAACACATACAAAATTAACAGAAAACAGGTCAGGAAGGTGACAATCCTAAGGAATAAGATTTTGAAGTGTGTCGTGTATCTCTGAGATATAAGAAAGTGCATTAAATATTTTTGTTTTTTTGGACACATATTTAACCGCTCTTTTTTGTCGGCACAAAACCACCTCCATACTTCCTTCATTTTATAAACCGGTACCGGGTTACCTTCAGACGGGTCCTGTGACACTTGTGGGGGCCGTAGACACTTGCGGGGCCGTCCTTCATATTAGTTTGTAGCCCAAACGGTTCGGACTCTACAGACAGAAGTTGGCACATCAGCAGTATTGACTTCAGACGAGTCCCGTCGGGCTTGCGGGGGTCGTTCAGACGCTACAGACATTTTCATGAGAATATCAATTTTTGGGATGTCTCATGGTCTGACAAACACTGCTGTAGCTAGTCCATCTTCCACCAGAAGCGTAAGGCCGACATAAGGGGATGCGGTAGATATCTCTAGCTTAAACCATCCATAGTGTAATTAATAACTTCACCAAGGGATATTGAATGTCTGCTTTTTTTTTACCGATCTACCAATAGGTGCCCTTTGCGAGGCATTTGAATACCTCCCTGGTCTTTGTTGTTGAATTGGTATTTGAAATTCACTGCTTGACTGAGGGACCTTACAGATAATTGTATGGGTGGGTACAGACATACATGAGGTAGTCATAAAAAAATCATGTTAAACGCTATGCAACTTATTATGTGACGTGTTGAGCACATTTTTACTCCTGAACTTATTTAGGCTTGCCATAAAAAAGGGGTTGAATATTTATTGACTGAAGACATTTCAGCTTTTCATTTTTAATACATATGTACAATTTTTGAAAAACAAAATTCAATTTTGACATTCTGGGTTATTGTGTGTAGGCCAGTGACACAGAAACATGTTTACATTCAGGTTGTAACACAACAAAAATGTAAAGGGGTGTCAATACTTTCTAAAGGCACTGTACATGCAGATCAGTTAATTACTTCAGTGTAGCAAATAATATTGCAATAGAATCCTAGCTAGACAACTTCGGTATTGAGCAGGGTTGGCGTCAATTCCATTTCAATTCAGTCATGTTAGGCAAATAACAAAAATTCTACTCAGTAGTAGAAGTGCCGTTTGTTTCCTAAGACGACTTTTGACTTTAAATTCACTTCTGCATTGATTTAATTAAATGGAATTGACAGCAAGTCCTAGCACTGTGATATGTTTCATTGTAAGACAGTATCTTTACAGCATTTTTTCTATAGGTGAGCGCTGTCAAATGGCTATAGTGACAGGTTTCAAGCGCTGTTGTTGTGTGCTGTCTCTACCAGGTCAGAGACCAGATACGCTCAAGTGCCTTGCATACAAAACTTGAGGGTCATCACTGTAGGTTCACAAAAGACAGAAGAAAACATATATACGCTGTATGGATTTGAGTATGCATTTTATGTGTGTGTTTATGTGTGTGTTGATGTGTTATGTGTTCATGTCTTTATGTGTATGTGCATGTGTACCCACATTGGTTTGTATGCTCGTGTATGTGTATGCGTATGTGTTTGTGTGCTCATTCAGTGTTTATAAGTGCGATTGAGCTGGCTGCAGTCCAAATGAAGGCTGTGTTTTGTGTTTTGCCCACACTGGGGAGAGTGCTGGCGAGATGCTTCATCTTGACTCTCGTCTGGTAGTATGGCAGCACACTTAAAACTGCAATTTGTTTCCCTTGCATCCAATAAGCAGCTCACACCCTCCCCAATCAGTCACCTCGAGCACAGAGATTAAAAGCAGGAGGGAGAATGGAAAGAGGAGAGCGGAGCTGTTTGCTGGGAGAAACTGCGGTTGATTTGAGAGAGAGAGAGGGGAGAGAGGGACAGATGGATGGATTTGCATTGTATTGTATTTGAGAAAGAGAGATAGAGGGAGAGGTTCCAGTGTGTCTGTACTTCTCTCCTGAAATGTCAAGGAATAGGAACGTGTGCTAAAACAAAACAAGGTATGACATGTTTTTTTCTAAATCAACAAAAATTATTGATCACAAATAAACAAGTCATGCAATTCAATGTCCACTGGAACACTAGTCTATTCAGTCAAATCAATAAGAACAAGTTGTGCAGTTTTGTACCTTTTGAGGGTAACTTGTCAGTAGTGTTAAATGAGATTCTCTGGTACCCCTGTATACTTTTCAGCCAGTAGATCTGAAAGTAGCGCTCACGAGACAAAAGTGGTACCCGAAAATTGCGTACTATGTTACATACTGTATGTGCAGATATGTGCACCACACCATTGCTCTCTCTCTTGCTGTGCCGTGTGTGCATCTTAGCTAACTGTCACTCAAATGGCGAGGAGCTACAGCTCATTGGTTGAATCTCAAATTGCTAGGGGGCTGGACCACGTGGAGGAAAATGTAGGGAAAATGGCGTAGCAAAGCTTTCCAGAAAAACAGTCACTTTCAAACTAGGCATTTCATGGCTAATTGATGTAAAACAGTAATTCTGCTCATAGATTATGCATGTATGAACTACACAGCATGTCTTTAAGGTGTGAGTCAGTAATCTGGTGTGAGGTCACTTTCAAATGTGACTTTTGTGAAAAACATGTTTTGGGGGATATTTGTCTGACCCCGTGTGTGATAGATCCAGGTGATGATACTAACTCTGCAGATGGGAAGTGAGACAGTATAGCATTTAGGTGTGTGTGTGTGTGTGACTGGCATGGTGGTGTGAAAGCTGTTGTCCTTGTCAGAACACCTGCTGTTTCCTTCCCTCTTCTCCTCTCGTCCTCCTCCTCTCCTCCCTCCTTCCGACACTTCATCAATCCCCTCTTATCAGAACTGGCATTAAGGGAACCACCAGAGAAAGCACAGGACAGAGGAAAGGTCATCACACACACACACACACACACACACACACACACACACACACACACACACACACACACACACACACACACACACACACACACACACACACACACACACACACACACACACACACACACACACACACACAGGCGCTTATATTTCCTCACAACTTCACCCCCTTGTTTTTTCACCACAATATTTCAATTTCTACCCCTCACTCGTCCTCTCAACCAAGTCATCCTCCTTCCCTCTTTACCTCCTTCTTCCTCTTCTTTCCTCATCCCTCCCTCCCTCTCTCATTATCCTAATTAGATCCAGCAGATGAACATCCTCTTGTCTGTAGAGGAGGAAAGAGGGCTTCATGATGCAATACACCTAATTTGCATATCCAAAGTTAATTGCAGGAGCGGAGCAGGTGTAAAGTAATAATAATAATCACACATGACACTCACCTGTGACCAGCCTTGCACACGCACACGCACACGCACACACACACACACACACACGCACGCACGCACGCACGCACGCACGCACGCACGCACGCACGCACGCACGCACACGCACACACACACGCACACACACACACTCTCTCTCATTCTTTCACATACAGACATACTGTAAACACACTCACACACATGACCTGTCATCGCAACTGGCACGCTTTACACAGAATCAAATAAAATCCACCAATCTCAAGTGTTGCTGCTGTTAAAAAAAATCTATTTTGGTTGTCGATATCTCCCTTCTGACACTAAACCTTGTGAGACCTAAGACTTTCATAATTTCCTGTTAAACACAGTATCTGTTTTAACCTGCTGGCTAACACACCTCCGCCTTACCAAGAAGCATCCCTGTGTGTTGCCGTGGCTCTAATTGCTGTAGCTAATTCTGTGCTGTCCTCTCACCTCTCTACTGTTTCTCTTGCTGAGGTGAGGATCACACCTCTACATGGCCCGACCTGTTCGTGAGGTGCATTTTCACACTTTTAACACGGTTGGAATCAGCAAGCCTTTAAAGCCATACACACATGCTTACACACACAGATACATGCACACATACACAGGCATTCCATTGATCTGACAGCTCATCAGAATACAGAAAGCTTTCTTACAGCTCACAGACTGACGTGTGATGTGACATTCAGGAGAGTCAACTGGTCTGTGTTCAAATTGTTAATAAACTCTCCATCAATAAAGTGAGGTTTCACATCAGGAGAAGTAACACATCCGAACAGCATTGTAGGATATTAATATGTTCATACTCTAGCAAACATGCAGCATCTAGAAAACATCTACTATTTACCCGAGGTGGCGTAGTTAGTTTAATCTAATTAGACTCACACCCCTTCAAAACTCCTTCTGACACTACAGCCAGTACAGCAATTCAACTTCAAGCACGGTAAGAAAAATGTACTGTACCTTCAGCATTTTCCGCCTGTTGACCTATCAGTCAATCCCAAGGAATAATTTGCCTGTGAAGAATCACACAAGCCACATATGAACAAGCTTTTCCTTCTTTTTAATGCATTATTTATCTCCAGAGGAGGAGGAGGGAAGCCACTCGTTCTCCTGCTTAGCCTGTGATGTCCTGTGTGTATTATTTATGATTTATGCCTTGTCACTCAGTAGCGTAGTTTACATATTTCTATGTATTTACAATAGCGAGGGTCTCTTTCATGTTCGCTGGCAGGTTGAGAGGTCGTGGGAGAGGCCAGGTAATTGTAGCAGATGCATTCCAGGTGATCCTGGAGAGAACTCTAACGTAGGTCATGTGGGGGTTAGGATCAGAACCATGTATTTAGAGAGTCCGGCCATTGAGGATTCTGTATCATGATACATTGACATGACATTATGGCAGCCATGTTAGAACCCCATTAACATTACATGGGGAATAGTTTTATTACACGATGTAACTGAACGACTAGAACTAGAACAATATTCACAATTCTAAAAGTTGTCCTAACTCTCTAAATACTGTACATGGCTCAGGTTAGGACTAGACGTCTTGAGATAGCAACTCATAGAGAACTCGTACTCATTATTGTCTCAGCATGCTGTTAAAAATGCATCACAATCTGTGTGTGTTTAACTTTCCTAACATCTCTCCCTTGTCTGCAAATCTTCATCAGCTCATTCTGGTATTTCAAGACTCATTGGGATGACAACAGAGGAAGACATCATTTTTGGGGGGCTGCATCTCTGTTTAACTCAGGGCTTTAGGAGAAACAGAGAGAAGTGTGGTATCATTAGCTGTGTGTGGACTCGCAGGGCCCAGCAGAAGCTGGCATCAGCGCTGTTTGCACAGCTGTTAAAGTAATGCTATCTCATACCCTGCTTTCTGCTGCTGGACCTGCGTGGCTCACAATCGTTAATACCGACCTCTCCTGAGGTCTGCCTTCTCTCTCTCTCTCTCTCTTTCTCTCTACTTTGCTTGACCTCCTATCCCGACCAGATTATTCTAGTCTGGCACAACACATGCTCTGATACATTCTCTTGTATGGCACCTGGCATGTTCCGGACATATTAATGGGGAATGGAGACACGGACCCTGGTTTCTGAGTGTTCAATGGTTCAGAGAGAATAACTACCCATTCTAAGGGGTGTTATGGGTATCATTTCACCTTGGAGCCAGAGACTGTGAGAGGGGTTGAGATATAGCCCTTGAATGAATATGATCCCTCCTCTGCTGTGTTCCATTGTACTGCATGTCTGTATTTCCCAAAGCTACAGAACTGAATGGTGTCGTTAAATTTAGGATGAAGGCGCTGGCGGAGCCTAAACTCTGTTTTAACTGCAACCATTGGAGGACAGCCAGGGAGGACGCGATTGATAGAAGTGAGCAAGTGCAAAAACAAAAACGACAACAACAGACCCAGGCACTAATTCCACCCGCTCCTTCCTGTCACGGCGGGATAAACAGGAAGCATCTCATAAATTCCTCCTGAAAAGTCTGATTGCTGACAGGCCTGACCTCGGCAGTCCTGCCATGTTTACCCATAACTCACAATTAACGCAGAAATTAGCGCGTCCCCACGAGGATCCACAGCTTTATTTCCTTCTAACCGGGCAGTGCCGGGCCTGGACAGAAGCCCAGTTCTGTAATTTTGCGAGAGAGTGAAGGGGGGCTGGGGTGGAGGAAGGGAGGAGGAGGGGGTGCAAGGGGTACAGAGGATACAGAGGATACTTTGGGGGTTTAGGGCTGTTATGGATATAGCTATGGTAATTACTAGGAGCTTGTTATTGCCCACATTACCACACCTGCGCCCAAAACGAGCCGGCGGATATTAGAATATCTGAAGAGCTTTGCGAACGGGATAACAGCAAACCAGAGCGGCATGAAGAGTGAGGATAGGGAGATGGATAAACCCAAAACAAGCATGCTTTCTTCATTAGCACACTTTAATCCTCACAAAACGTGAATAAAAAAAAAAATATATATATTGTTGTGTTTTTGCGCTGGCATGGCAGCGTGCAGTACGTTGCCGGGTCCTTTTATTCATGAAATAAAGGAGCACCTGTTCTCTGACGTGTCAAACTCAATCTCACGGCTCGTTAGTGGGGCCCCTGCCCAATAACCAGCTTTAGAGCTGCTTTGGCCTAATTCCCATCTCAGCGCTGTCACTGGGTGTCATCGCCACAGTCATTCATGTTTTTATTCATTTCACATTTCATCATTTATTTATTGACTAACCAGACTGGCACAGCAAGAGACATTCAGGACAGAGGTATGTGGATGCTGGGCAGACGTTACTAGCTTTTGAAGAACTGCTAGCCAGTGAGGTTTACTTACTGAAATGTAGTAGTCAAGCCTAATCTGTCTTGTTTGAAATCAGATCATCTGTGTTATATACAGCTTTCCACACCTGGATTGTGCAACATTTGCCCATTATTATTTTTTATATTTTTCAAGCCCTGACAAATTGGTTGTTGACCAATGCTAGATTTTCAGGTCTTGCCGTAGATTTTGAAGTAGATTTAAGTCAAAACTGTAACTTGGCAACTCAGGAACATTCACTGTTTTCTTGGTAAGCAACTCCAGTGTAGTGGAATTTTAACCTTGTGTTTAAGGTTATTGTACTGCTGAAAGGTGAATTCATCTCCCAGTGTCTGGTGTAAAGCAGACTAAACCAGGTTTTCCTCTAGGATTTTGCCTGTGCTTAGCTCCATTTAATTTATTTTCCCCCCTGAAAAATTCCACCGTCCACCACTATGCTTCAAAATTTGGAGAGTGGTAATCAGTAATGTGTTGTATTGGGTTTGCCCCCAACATAGCACTTTATATTCAGGACAAAAAGTGAATTGCTTTGGCACTTTTTTTTGCAGTATTACTTCAGTGCCTTGTTGTAAACAGGATGCATGTTTTGGAATATTTTTATTATGTACAGGCTTCCTTCTTTTAGGTTAGTATTATGGAGTAACACACTGTTGTATATCCATCCTCAGTTTTCTCCTATCACAGCCGTTAAACGTTGTAACTGTTTTGAAGTCACCATTGGACTCATGGTGAAATCCCTGAGCGGATTCTTTCCTCTCCGGTAACTGATTTAGAATGGACCCCTGTATCTTTGTAGTGACTGGGTGTATTGATACACCATCCAAAGTGTCATTAATAACTTCACCATGCTCAAATGGATATTCAATATCAGATGTTTTATTGTTACCCATCTACCAATAGGTGCCCTTCTTTCCAAGGCATTAGAAAAACTCCATGGTATTTGTGGTTGAATCTGTGTTTGAAATTCACTGCTCAACTGAGGGACCTTTACTGATAATTGTATGTGTGGTACAAAGATGAGGTAGTCATTCAAAAATCATGTTAAACCCTATTATTGCATACAGAGTGAGTCCATGCAACTTATTATGTGACTTTTTACTCCTGAACTTATATAGGCTTGCCATAACATAGTGGTTAAATAGTTATTGACTCAATACATTTCAGCCTGTCATTTTTTTATTCATTTGTTAAATAAAACATTTAAAAAAACAAAATTCCCCTTTGACATTAAGGGGTATTGTGTGTAGGCTAGTTACAAAAAAATCGCCATTTAATCCATATTAAATTCAGTCTGTAACACAACAAAATGTGGAATAAGTCACGGGGTATGAATACTTTCTGAAAGCACTGTACACTTCAGAACAAAAAGTTGATTGCTGACCAATGACAGTCATCAGCATTGGCGCAAAGGCGAGCACCTAAATCCAGATTAGTGACCAGAAAGACTTTATTTAATTTCGTCCAGTTTTGCCTGGCAAAAATAGAGTAGGCCTATGTTTTTCATCCATATAAAATACAGTTTAACAATCTACTATCGATGCATCTTTACTATAGAAATACCTGGTGTTTTGATTGATATTTTCCTATTTCAGATAGGCCTTGTTTGGGTGCCTACTGGCTATGTGTCTAAAGATAAGCAGCTGTAACATCACACTGCCTTCAATATTATCGGATGAAGATGTAGCATGGTGAACTTATTACGATATTTGTGAGGAAGAACTCTGCAGGTAGGCTTCCATCTAAAGTGATGGCATGGTGTGGACAGAACATCAAGTGAAATGTTATTTGTCACATGCCCCAAAAATAAATTGTTTAGACTTTAACATAAAATGCTTGCTTATGAGGCTTTTCCAACTATGAAATAGTAACTCAAGAGGAATAAAATAAAATACACAAGAATGTAGCTGTATAAAGGGAGTACCAGATCACTGTGCAGAGGTACGAGGTATTTTAGGTAGATATGTACATGAAGGTAGGGTAAAGTGACTAGGCATCAGCATAGCCACGGGAGATAGGGGTGCTGAGGGTGCTGCAGCACCTCCTGAAGAACCAGAATAAAAAATAAATATGAATAAAAAATAAGAAATCCACAAAAGTAGTGTACTGGGCCATTACTAGTCCTATATTAGCTGTCCGATATAGCCGTCTGTAGCGCGGGCCCCCAAAACATTCCAGCATCTCTGACCTCCATGTATGCTGTCTCATTGCTGTCGGTGATCAGGCCTACCACCGTCGTGTCGTCAGCAAACTTGATGGTGTTGGAGTCTTGTGTGGCCATGCAGTCATGGGTGAACAGGGAGTACAGGAGGGGACTAAGCACACAGCATTGAGGGGGCCCTGTGTTGAGGGTCAGCGTGGCAGAGGTGTTGTTGCCTACCCTCAGCACCTGGAGCCGTCCCGTCAGGAAGTCCAGGATCCAGTTACAGAGAGAGGTGTTCAGTCCCAGGATCCCCAACTGAGGGGACTATGGTGTTGAACGCTGAGCTGTAGTCTATGAACAGCATTCTCACATAGTTATTTCCCCTCTTGTCCAGGAGGGAGTGGGCAGTGTGATGTGCAATTGAAATTGCGTCATCTGTGGATCTGTTGGGGCGGTATGTGAATTGGAGTGGGTCCAGGGTGTCTGGGACGATGGTGTTGATGTGTGTCATGACCAGCCTTTCAAAGCACTTCATAATTACAGATGTGAGTGCTACAGGGCGATAGTCATTTAGGCAGGTTACCTTGGAGCTCTTGGGACAATGGTGGTCCACTTGAAACATGTTGGGATTACAGACTGGGACAAGGACAGATTGAAAATCTTTGCGAACTCGCGCCGGTATTCCGTCCGGCCTTGTGATTGTTAACCTGTTTAAACATTTTGCTCACATTTGCCATGGAGAGCCAAATCACGCAGTCATCCGGAAAAACAGGAGCTTTCACGTAAGCCACAGTGTTCTATTCCTCGAAGCGAGCATAAAAGGCATTTAGCTCGTTTTGGAGTTCTGCATCACTGGGCAACTCACGGCTTGGTTTCCCTTTGTAATCTGTTATTGTCTGCAAGCCCTGCCACATGCGACAAGCGTCGGAGCCGGTGTAATAGGATTCCACCTTCCTCCTATATTGTCCTTTTGCATGTTTGATGTCTCGTCGGAGGTTGTAGCAGTCTGTCTTGTTTGCATCCATGTCTGTGTCCCGTTTCTTGTAAGCGGTAACTCTAGCTTTTAGCCCAGTGCGGATATTTCCTGTAATCAATGGTTTTTGGTTGGATACGTTGTTATAGTCACTGTGGTGACGACATCACCTATACACTGATGAAGACTGTGACTGTTGCGTGAAACTGCTTAATGCTATCGGGTGAATCCCGGAATATATCCTAGTCTGTACTAGCAAAACAGGCTTGTAGCCTCGCATCTGCAGATCGGATGCTTTCTATCCGATCCTGCAACCTTCAAGTAGGCCGTATGATTTTGCTTCCTCTGGACTCCAGTCAAGTGACATGATACAGTATATCCCTAGTTTGATATTAGCTGCCAACAATAAATGACTTTCAGCTCAAAATGTAAGTGTAAAATGCCGTTTTTCTGTCTGTAATGACTAGATTTGCACAGCGATTGTGCACACATTTTCATGTGTACACATGCATGTGCTTTCACGGGAGGTCGCAAGTTTTGTACCACTCCTATTTGGGGGTAACGTTTCAAAGAGTTTGCAAACCACTGGAATACATGATAGTGGCAACAAATGTTGGATATAGTCAATGTAGGCTACAGTATTTGTTACAATCGTCTATTTTGACTGTGTTGCTCATCGTTTAATACTGTAAGTGCAGTATTTATTCCAGTTCAAAAGATGTCATCAGATGGTGCAGCTTTCCCCTCTTCTTGTAAGAAGAAGAGGGGGGGTTGGTTTGAGCACAATAGGTCTGTGCAAGGCCCTGCATAGCAGTGTGTGTCGGACTGTCAATGCGTCTTGTAAAGGCAGTTGTTGCTGTACACGCTGTTGGGAAGCTACTCTGAAAATATATACTGAGTGTACAGAACATTAGAAACTGCTCATTCCATGACAAATACAGACCAGGGGAGTCCAGGTGAAAGCTCTGATCCCTTATTGATGTCACTTGTTAAATCCACTTCAATCAATGTAGATGAAGGGGAGGAGACGGGAGTCAGCCTTGAGACAACTGAGACGTGGATTGTTTATGTGTGCCATTCAGTGGGTGAATGGGCAAGACAAAATATTTAAGTGTCTTTGAACGGGGTATAATAGTAGGTGCCAGGCACACTGGTTTGTGTCAAGAACTGCAACACTGCTGGGTTTTTCACTCAACAGTTTCCCGTGTGTATCAACAATGATCCACAACCCAAAAGGACATCCAGCCAACTTGACAAAACAATGGGAAGCATTGCAGTCAACATAGGCCAGCATCCCTGGTGAACACTTTTGACACCTTGTAGAGTCCATGCACCAATGTTCTGAGGGCAAAAGGGGGTGCAACTCAATATTAGGAAGGTGGTTGTTACCAAGCTACTAATTACTTTGCACTGGAAGAAGTTAAGCTACACTAAAGTTACTTAGAAAGTAGTTCACCACATCCAAACTTTGTGATGAATTATCATATCTAAATCTGAAATGTCATAGACTACAAATTGCAAAACCAGTTCACTTTGAAGTCAGCCCACTGGTTGAATCAACGCTGTTTCCACCTCATTTCAATGAACTAGATGTTGAATTGATGTTTGTGCCCAGTGGGAAATGTAACAAAATGTGAAATTTAGCCTATTAAACATAACAACTATATTTGAAGTGAGAACTAGGCAGGTCTGATGCTGAAGAAGACATGAAATTCTTGCTTACTTCACCCATATTTAATTTTCTTTTGCAAAGAAAGTAGTGTGTACTTCCAGCAGTTAGCTACACCGATACATGGCAAAAAAAGTAATTAACTACTTAAAACACTACCTAGGATTGAATTTAGTTAAACTACATTACCACCAAGCAACTGCAAAATGTAGTTAAATTACTAATTGAGCTATATGTAGTTCACTACTCCCCAACACTGGCTGCCCATGTGCAATCCTTTGAGATTTGCCATATGTTTCTGTGCACAAAGAGTGCTTGTGTACATACAGTATGTGTCTGCAGGGCTCGTATCTTATGTGTGAGAGCCTGCCCACAAAAAGAAGCAGCTTCCCTTGCCTTCTTCCCCTTCTCTATCCCCTTCCCTCTTCTCCTCCTCCCCCTCCTCCCCCTATCGGTAACAGAGCTGTCACCGTGCTCTTAACCAGATCTGAAGGCATTAACACCCTGGCCCTGGTCACTCCCGCTGGGGACCCTGTGTGACAGCAGCGGTGCCCTCCACTACAGAGCAACAACAGTAGCCAGAGCATCCAACCTGCCAGGCAGCAAGGCCAGGGGGAGAGAGAAGGCTGCTGGGGACTGGAATAGGGGCTGGCACAGGCACCATGCGTTGGCAGCTAGGCCCAAAGTCACTCTCCAGGACCTGGCCCTCGCCCAGTCAGCTGAGCCCGGGCCAAAAAACAGCCAGAGAGAAGAAGAGAGGAGCGAGGGATGGGAGCGAGGGAAAGGAGGATGGGAGGAGAGCTGCTCTCTCATTTAGCCCTCCAACTGTTTCCCTCCTCGCATTTTAATTGACAGAATAAATGCACCTGCCATTGTGTAGTATCAGAGAGATTAGTTCTGGTGGAGGAGGAGGTGACAGAGGGGAAACGGTTTGAGGGATGGACCGAGGGGATGGTGGCATGCTAAAGTCACTCACTTGTTTTAATGGCATTTTGAGGAGTTGAGAGAAGAACATGCCAATGCTACTATGCCATTTTTTCAAAATGAAAGATAATTAGCCCATTGCAGAGATATGAATGTGCAGCACTGTTACCTTTCCCTTCATCAAATGGCAGAATGGCTTCACAGATAGATGCTTTCGGTTTTCAGAATAAGACTTGTCCACGCAAAAAAAGATACTGTCATGAACATGGCTAAACCTAGGTTTCCCTCTTTCCCTTTCCCTTTCCTCCATAAAAATACTATCTATGAGAGACAGACAAATACTATCTATGAGAGACACTTGAATGCAGCGTATGGTGTTGTTAGAATTAATTAATTTCCAATAATAACATTTATTTGTTTGTGTGTTTGTGTGTAAATAATTTAGTGCAAAATGTATATCAAAAACCTCTTTCTCCCACATTATTTTCATCCTAAAACAATTAAATTTCAGCATGTGACGTGATTTTGAGATGAGGGTTGGATAGAGGGGAGATGGTGTGGTGGGGGGCACTGGACAGATTTCTACCGCATAATTTAAATTTAATTGGACCAGGCCCGACTGTCTGGGGTCAATATGAAGAGAAAATCAGTCACATTAATCAAGATAAAATTATCAGCTGATTAATCAGTGTTCTAATTATGGTGCTGCGCTTCTCTCTTTGTTCTGTTTTAATTACTCTATTTCATTGTCTTTTCCATATGGCCAGCATGTACCCGCATAACGCCCAACACACGTGCACATACATGCGCGCACGCGTACACTCACTCACACACACAGACATGTACCCGCATAACGCCCAACACACACATGCACACACGAGCGCGCACAAGCACAGTCACACACACACACACACACACACACACACACACACACACACACACACACACACACACACACACACACACACACACACACACACACACACACACACACACACACACACACACAGACACACACAGACGCTTGCACATATACACACACATACACACACATACGATTAACCATAAGCACACAGCAAATCTACCTTACTTGCAGTCATATCTTCTCACCTCTCCTCCTTCTGCACTCAATTCAGTTTCCTTTCTCCACCCTCCAAATTGTTCCTCCTCTCCTTGTAGTGCTTGTGCTGCCATAGGGAGTAGAATGATCTGTCTGTCCGATGCTACTAAAGGCCTGCTAAAGTCTAACTGAAATGCTCCTTTAGCAGTCTGTTTTGTTAAGAGTAGGATGGTTAGCATGCTATAATGTTAACTACCTATGGGTGAGCTAATTCTAGTAGTGTTAAGTATCAGTCTGGACTGGAATGTAATACGTCTCTGAATAAAACATGTTCTGTTGCCACAGGGGCTCCACATTAGCCTGGCAAAGTGGTGATTAACCATCATATTTGCCACTGTATAACTCCCTTTTCCCTTCTTCTCTTTCCATCTTTCTCTCATTCCATCTCCCTCTCTTTCTCTCTCCTTCTTCTTAGAATTTCACAGAATTGGTCCCAATTTACATTACACCATACTAGACAATAGTATCACTACAGTCAATTAACTAGAGTAGAATATCTTATGTAATTACACTTTGCCCTTGCATTTCTGTAATGTCTTAGATAACTTGATCAAACATAAGCAAGGCTACTTTTAGCCATGCATCTGGCCTGCCATATCGTTCACAATGTTCCTCTTTTAAAGCTTGTCAATGTTTCACCATGTCGGGAATGTCCTAAGGTACAGCCTCTGTAGCCCTGTAGAACCTGCTTCCTGCTACCGTGGTGTTATGGTTTTATTGAGATGTCCTGACTCCCCATGTCTCCTTGTCAGCACGCAGGGTTGAGTTAGACATCAATGAGGACCACTCACGCCACCGCCACTGCCACCGCCACTGACACCGACAAAACTTGCCGAATATGTAATTAGTGCGAGCAGTACAAGTGTCTCATGCATATTCATGTACTTTTTAATTAGGCGACTCTCTTCACAGCTAGCGCCTAGCGCCACGGCCATCCTGTAAAAAAGTTCCCTCAGCGTCACCGTGTGCAGGTTTCACACATCCTTATGGAGAGAAAGGGAGAGAGGGGGGATGGTGAGAGAGATGTGGAGAAAGAGAAAAGGGAGACATAGGGTGAGAGGGGGGGGGGAGTAAGAGAGAGAAGATAGCTTTTTTTAATGGCGATAACAGATTCAGGCCATTCCCAGTGTATCTACTTGTTACGATGTTAAGTAGATATCTTAAAACATTCAATATGAAATGATATACATTGAAGGTGTTCAAATAGACTACGGTAATGTAACAAAAACATGATATTTTACAGTGAGTCATGGATCCAGTGGCTATTTGGCACTGTCTGGTAACGGGTTTGGTTGGATGAGACTTGTGTGAGTCTTTACGCTTGTGAATAAGGGAAACTGATCATGATATAGGTGAAAAACCCAGACAGGTCAATGTAATGTGATGATAATATGTTGCATGATACTTTATCTCTAACTCTTTCAATGTGAACATTTGACAATAGGGACGAAGTGTTTTTGCCAATAAAAAATGCAGACAAAGTGCAGTTCTTTGTAGTGCCCATCAATATGCAACGTGCAAGTGTGACACATTCTGAGAGTACTAGTCTTTGGTTTGATGGTTAGCAACTATAAACTAATAAATCCAGACATGTCTTTACTTCACGTTTATAGAGAAGGGATGACGTGAATGTGTTCCATTTACAACAGGGTTTAATATGGAAATTTGATAACACAGTATGATGACAGTAAAAAGACAAGTCTGGTCTCTTTTATGTGTCAACTACATTTGAGACCATACAATACAAGCACAGTTGAATCTCATAAGTGATCCATACGGTTAGTACCTTGGCAGGTAAGGAATATATGAATGTATTACTTGTTATTTTGCAAGAGGACTGAATGATTCATTTGTCATTCTTATGGTGAAATGTTTTATCTGCCAAACAAAGATCAATCAAGCTAAAATGACAGAATTACAAGATTTGAGAAACTTCTGAGAGACTTGAAAAATTAATGAGCTTAATTCAAGCCCAAGATGAAAGAAAACAACCCTCCATTTTACAAATTTAAGATAATATCCTTCTCTCTGTATCTCTCTCTGACTTACTCACTCACGCACTCACTTGTCACTACTAACACTCGTAGTACTAATCACTGATCTTTGAACACATACAGTACAGCCAGACCTCGGCAGCAGCATAACAGTGCTCTCTACTGACAATTACAGGCAACTACATTTTTATTTGAGCATAAAACGGGAAGGGAGGGTAGAGAGAGAGTATGAGAGGGGGACTTGGAACAGCACCAGCTCAGTAGGACCTCTCCACTCACAATCAGCTACTCTGGGCTTGTGAAACTGGCTCATTAGTCGGGGCCTTTTTAACTGGAGATGCGGGGAGCGATTAGGCCCCAGCTCTGGCCCACGTGGACACAAAATGGCCGCCATCCGGCCACCCGTGGCTCAGAGCTGTCTGGCGGCGGGCTGGAGCGTGTGGCGTGATGTCTTCACCGGGCCGGCAGCAGATCCATCATCTGCCTGTTTATCTCCCCTCCGCTGGCACAGTCATCCATCAGGCCTAAACTGTCACTCCGCCGCATTCCTCTGGTAAATAAGGAGAAACTCTGTGGGATGGGCCTGTAGGGGGAAGAGGTTGGGGTGGTATGGTGGTGGGAGGTGAATACAGGGACAGGGTGTGGAGCCAGGGGTGGAGTTCACAGCCCGCTGGACTGAACAGGGCAGGCAGTTTGAGGGGCACTGACATTTTGGTTGACTATACAGTATGAGATAGAAGGTACCGCATAATTAGTCGGCAAGCAATGCAGACCTTTGGTCAAACTGTTGTGTTCCTCAACCTTATTATACAAAATATTCCATGTTAGACAGGCAAGTGTGCATGTCTGTTTGAATCATCTCAAATATTCTGAAGGTATATGATTATGATAGTATCAGCAGACATGATTAATTCAGCCATAGCCTACACATCATACAGTGTGACTGATGGTGTGACCAGCTGTGTGGTGACAGGGAGAAATGACTGCAGTCAGTGTGCACTGCCTTAGAGGGTCAGATTGCATTGTTGAGAGTAAACTTGTGTGTACTGGCTGGAGATCAGTGTGTGTGTGTGTGTGTGTGTGTGTGTGTGTGTGTGTGTGTGTGTGTGTGTGTGTGTGTGTGTGTGTGTGTGTGTGTGTGTGTGTGTGTGTGTGTGTGTGTGTGTGTGTGTGTTGGAAGTTGGTCAGATACATGTGTGTGTCACTTGGCAGCAGGTCCTCTCTGGCCCCGCTGGCCGACTGGCGGATCAGACGATGTGTGTGTATGCATGTTTGTGTACGTTGTTTCTTGATGTTTTATTATCAGTCAGTGTGGACATTAATTTGCCCTTCCAGCGGTCCTGGAGGCCTTTGGCAGCCTCCTGCTATCTATTCACATTTCTCTGTGTGTGTGTGTGTGTGTGTGTGTGTGTGTGTGTGTGTGTGTGTGTGTGTGTGTGTGTGTGTGTGTGTGTGTGTGTGTGTGTGTGTGTGTGTGTGTGTGTGTGTGTGTGTGTGTGTGTGTGTGTGAGAGAGAGAGAGAGAATGCGAGTGTGTGTACAGGCCCTAGCCAAACAGGGACGGTTTGGGAGGGGAACCTGGCCAGGTAATCCATTACAGTTGAGAGGCCCTGTCTATGAGCACATAGCTTTTATAACTACGTTGAGAGAGCTCATGGGTTTAAATACACCAGATACATATACAGACAGCTGCTCCTCAGGGTCCAAGGGCTGCAATTTTTTCTTGCCATAATCTTGAATTCCTAACATCCTTTGACCCCCCCTTCTCCTCTCCTCTCCTCTCCTCTCCTCTCCTCTCCTCTCCTCTCCTCTCCTCTCCTCTCCTCTCCTCTCCTCTCCTCTCCTCTCCTCTCCTCTCCTCTCCTCTCCTCTCCTAGTGTCCTCTGTAGTTGAGGAGGTTGGATGGTATTCCAGTGGCACAGATGGGCAGAGAGGTATTCTGATCCTGACCCAATTCTACAAGAGCACCAAGGTGACCTGACTATGACAGACACCCGCACTTCCCTTCTAAATCACTTGTGCCCTCAGGGTCAAAGCTCACAACCCTGTCTTCGGTGACAGGATTCCTCCTAAATGTCAGTATGAATGTCAGGGCTCGACCCTGACCAAAGGCCATCCAATGCATCCACACAATGTCCTCCTTAAGTAAAGGAAATTACACTTACATTTTACCCATTCATGTCCATAACGGAAATGTGTTATTTTCTTTAGTGCACTTGTTCTCTGAGCTTACTGATGGACAAATCTGAAGACATTTTGTAAGTCAGCCAATCCCATGTGTCGGTTACTGTTTTTTACACATCTCATAAATCAAGTCTTATGAATAATAATTGTTGGTATATCGATTGTCAGGACCAATATATATACACTACCGGTCAAAAGTTTTACAACACCTACTCATTCAAGGATTTTTCTTTATTTTTACTATTTTCTACATTGTAGAATAATAGTGAAGACATCAAAACCATGGAATAACAAATATGGAATTATGTAGTAACCAAAAAAGTTTATTTTAATTTATATATTTTATATTTGAGATTCTTCAAAGTAGCCACCCTATGCCTTGATGACAGCTTTGCACACACTTGGTATTATCTCAACCAGCTTCATGAGGTAGACACCTGGAATGCATTTCAATTAACAGGTGTGCCTTCTCTAAAGTTAATTTGTGGAATATCTTTCCGTCTTAATGCATTTGAGCCAATCAGTTGTGTTGTGACAAGGTAGGGTTGGTATACAGAAGATAGTCCTATTTGGTATCAGACCAAGTCCATATTATGACAAGAATAGTTCAAATAAGCAAAGAGAAACGACAGTCCATCATTACTTTAAGAAATGAAGGTCAGTCAATACAGAACATTTCAAGAACTTTAAAAGTTTCTTCAAGTGCAGTCGCAAAAACCATCAAGCGCTATGATGAAAATGGCTCTCATGAGGACCACCACAGGAAAGGAAGACCCAGAGTTACCTCTGCTGCAGAGGATAAGTTCATTAGAGTTAACTGCACCTCAGATTGCAGCCCACATAAATGCATCACAGAGTTCAACAGACACATCTCAACAACTGTTCAGAGGAGACTACGTGAATCAGGCCTTCATGGTCGAATTGCTACAAAGAAACCACTACTAAAGGACACCAATAAGAAGAAGAGGGTTGCTTGGGGCAAGAAACATGAGCAATGGACATTAGACCGGTGTAAATTTGTGCTTTGGTCAGGAGTCCAAATTGGAGATTTTTGGTTCCAACTGCCGTGTCTTTGTGAGATGCGGTGTGGGTGAACAGATGATCTCCGCATGTGTATTTCCCACCGTGAAGCAAGGAGGAGGAGGTGTTATGGTGTGGGGGTGCTGTGCTGGTGACACTGTCAGTGATTCATTTAGAATTCAAGGCACGCTTAACCAGCTTGGCTATCACAGCATTCTTCAGCGATACGCCATCCCATCTGGTTTGGGCTTAGTGGGACTAACATTTGTTTTTCAACAGAACAATGACCCAACACACCTCCAGGCTGTGTAAAGGCTATTTTACCAAGAAGGAGAGTGATGGAGTGCTGCATCAGATGACCTGGCCTCCACAATCACCCGACCTCAACCCAATTAAGATGGTTTAGGAGGATTTGGACCGCAGAGTGAATGAAAAGTAGCCAACAAATGCTCAGCATATGTGGGAACTCCTTCAAGACTGTTGGAAAAGTATTCCAGGTGAAGCTGATTGAGAGAATGCCAAGTGTGTGCAAAGCTGTCATCAAGGCAAAGGGTGGCTATTTGAAGAATCTCAAATATATAAATAAAATATACTTTTTGGGTTACTACATGATTCCATATGTGTTATTTCATAGTTTTGTGTCTTCACTATTATTCTACTAAGTAGAAAATAGTAAAAAATAAAGAAAAACCCTTGAATGAGTAGGTGTTCTAAAACTTTTGACCGGTAGTGTATGAGAACAATATCTAAAGAAATCCACTCCCCCCCCCCTAGAGTAACAGTATATGTAGTATGAGCAAATTCAATGGAGTCATTTTATCAGCTTTTTTTTCTCTGATTTTAAACAAGTTCAAATCTTAATAATTGTCTTGACCAATGTGTATATATATATAAACAATATCTAAAGAAATACACACACTGTCACACTCACACACACTCCTAGAGTATATTATACAGCACAAAAAAATCCAATGTAAGTGCATGGCGAGTAATGCCTGCTACAGCATTCTCCCACATACATACCACAGACACCAATGCACACCTGCGTGATAGATAATGTCAATCTTTAAATGTCAATATGGCCTGTCTAGACACTTGTACTAACTACGTTGACACCAAATGACATGCATTTACACCAAACAGAATTTGTTCAGTGCCGCATTTTGATATTGTACTAAATATACAGTGGTGGAAAAATTACCCAATTGTCATACTTGAGTAAAAGATACCTTAATAGAAAATGACTCTAGTAAAAGTGAAAGTCACCCAGTAAAATACTTCTTGAGTAAAAGTCTAAAAGTATTTGGTTTTAAATATACATAAGTATCAAAAGAAGATGTAATTGCTCAAATATACTTAATTAAGTATCAAAACTAAAAGTATAAATCACTTCAAATTCCTTATATTAAGTAAACATGATGGCTCAAACATTTTTTATACTCAACAACAATATGAATGCAACATGTCAAGTGTTGGTCCCATGTTTCATGAGCTGAAATAAAATATCTCTACCTTCCTCTAACAGTTTGTGCAGAAATTATTTGGTTGTGCAAACCAACAGTTTCATCAGCTTTCATGATGGCTGGTCTCAGACAATCCCTGAGGTAAAAAAGCCGGATTTGGAGGTCCTAGGCCGGCTTGGTTACACGTGGTCTGTAGTTGTGAGGCTGGTTGGACGTCCTGCCAAATGCTCTAAAAGGACGTTGGAGGTGGCTTATGGTAGAGAAATAAACATACAATTTTCTGGCAACAGCTTTGGTGGATATCGCTGCAGTCAGCATACCAATTGAACACTCCCTCAAAACTTGAGACATCTGTGGCATTGTGTTGTGTGACAAAACTGTACATTTTAGAGTGGCCTTTTATTGTCCCCAGCACAAGGTGCGCCGGTGTAATGATCATGCTGTTTAATCAGCTTGTTGATATGCCACACCTGTCAGGTGAATTGGTTATTTTGGCAAAGGCGAAATTCTCAGGAACAGAGAAAATGTTAGAGAAATAAGCTTTTTGTGCATATGAAACATTTCAGGGATCTCTTATTTCAGCTCATGAAACATGGGACCAACACTTGTTGCATTTATATGTTTGTTCAGTGTAATTTACAGATAGCCAGGGGCACACTCCAACACTCAGACATCATTTACAAACTAAGCATTTGTGTTTAGTGAGTCCACCAGATCATAGGCAGTAGGGATGACCAGGGATGTTCTCTTGATAAGTGCGTGAACTGTACCATTTTCCTGTCCTGCTAAGTATTCAAAATGTAACAAGTACTTTTGGGTGTCAGGGAAAAGGTATGGAGTAAAAAGTACATTATTTTCTTTAGGAATGTAGTGAAGTAATAGTAAAAGTTGTAAAAAATATAAAGTACAGATCAGGGGTTGGAACCGGTTCAGGGAACAGACCAGAAAACCTTAAAAGAACCACATTTTTCAAGGAACAGAAACGAAACCTGGAACAAAAGTGATCTATGAAGTTCCAGAACAAAACCTTTATTTTAAAATAATGGGAACCGGTTAATAACGTTATTTTACGTTCCAGGCATTTTCTTTGCTAGTCCCACAAAAAAAACACAACAAAGTGCCTATGCGAAGCCCTCACTCGTATTCCAGTGTCTGTCTGCAAGCTGAAATCTTTGTCAATGTGTGTGCCTGTTTAGGCTACCTGCCCCTCCCCCCTCCAAAGCATAGTCTACTACTGTACTGACATTACAAGCGTGATTCATGAGATAGAGAGAGATTTTGAATTAGTTAGAGAAGAATGGATTAACTTTTTCAATGCTAGTTAAGGATACTACACTGCCATACCAAGCAAAAGAGCAGTAACTGCTCATAGAGTGAACCTGAGATTTATATATTTTTTTGTCCAGCCAAATTAATTGTAGGCCGATCGTTGGAGATGTGGTTATCTGTTGTCTTACTATGAGGTTATTTTTTATTCATATTGACCCTGACCTCTGACCTTTAACCCTAGATGGCAGTTACTGCCTTCTTGCTTGGTACACCTACTGGAATACTTTGACTTGACGATTTTATTTTGTGTTAATATATTTATTGGTATGTGGCTGTCAGTGTCATATAGTTTGAGACTTTTATCAGCAAAGAACAATAAATAATACCAAGGTTTACCGTAGACACCGCAGCCCAAAGCTCAGTGAAACCAAGGTAAAAGGCAATAACTGACGTGTGTGATGGAAGTTACTGGCTTTTTCCTTGGTTTCGCTTTAACTTTTTGCTGTTCCTGCTAACATGAACCCCCATTTTCTCCTCCTCCTCAACACTCTGGCTTTTTCCCCACTTGTAAAATGTCAGTCGCATCTTGCGCCATAGGCTACACTTATCTGTCCATCTGTCACAGCCGTCGAAAGAACTGGACCAACGAACCAACGCGCAGCGTGGTGAGTGTACATATTCCTTTTTATTAGGATGACGCCAACAAAAACAATACAAAAACAACTGTGAAGCTTAAGGGCTATGTGCCACAAACAAAGTTAACTTCCCACACTGAAAGGAGGGAAAAGGGGTACCTAAGTATGGTTCCCAATCAGAGACAACGACAGCTGTCCCTGATTGAGAACCATACCCGGCCAAAACATAGAAATACAAAATCATAGAAAACAAAAACATAGAATGCCCACCCCAATTCACACCCTGACCAAACCAAATAGAGACATAAAAAGGCTCTAAGTGTAACGGCTTTCCTCCTCCTCTTCATCCGAAGAGGAGGAGCAGGGATTCGACCAAAACGCAGCGTTGTGAAATGACATGGTTTTAATGAACAAGACGAAAAAAAACACGAAACGAAATACACTTGAATGATTAACAAAATAACAAAACGGAGTAGACAGACCTGGACATGGAACTTACATAAATACACGAAGAACTCACGAACAGGAACAGACTACATAAACCGAGACAGTCCCGTGTGGCGCGACAAACACTGACACAGGAGACAACCACCCACAAACAAACAGTGTGAAAACACCTACCTTAATATGACTCTCAATTAGAGGAAATGAAAAACACCTGCCTCTAATTGAGAGCCATACCAGGCAACCCATTAAACCAACATAGAAACAGAAAACATAGACTGCCCACCCAAACTCACGCCCTGACCGTCAAACACATACAAAAACAACAGAAAACAGGTCAGGAACGTGACACTAAGGTCAGGGCGTGACGCCATCCCGCATGTAAACAGCTAGCTTGCCTGGTCTATCCACACTGGTTGGTGAAGTCATTTAATGAGCTAAATGTAAGCAACTGTTGATTTCACAGGTTAAAAAATTAACAGAAAGGAACAATATAAACTGTTACTTTTTGGGGTTTGAACCAGTTGAGAACTTAATTTTGCTGGTGGGAACAGAGGAATGGAACTAAAAAAAACAGTGGTTCTGTCCAGAACGAAATTATTGGAAAATAATTTCGGTTCATTACCCCTGGTATAGATATCCCCAAAAAACGACTTTAAAAGTATTTTTACTTAAGTACTTTACACCGCTGTATAAGGGGTTAAAGGCTGTCAAATGTTGTCATTTTCTTTTCCATGTGGTAACAAGACAAATTAAATACACAATCACCACTGAAACTAAACACATACACAAACAAAAAAGGTCATTTCCTGCTAGCTGATGGTGGGGGAACTGGCAGTCAATGTCATGGTGTCATGTGTTATGGCAGACATTATGTCATTTAGCATGTGCAGAGACATTTGTCACCCTTTTGGACATAGTACCCTATAGGACAAGTCATTCTTAGTTTATTCAGATAATCTGGTAAAATAACAGAAATGTAAATGCTGATGAAATTCTTGCTCAATCCAACTCTCCTCTCAAGGTTACCCTAGGACTCTTACTTTCCATTCTCCACCTCGCTCTCTCTCTCTCTCTCTCTCTCTCTCTCTCACCTCTCTAACTTTCTCCTGGATAAAGGGAAAGAAAATATGGAAACTCCTGAGTAAGCACTGCCTGCTGGCAGTAGTTGCTCTCCTCCATCAATCCTTTGCTCGTGTCTGGCTTTGTCGCCTCGTTAGCTAATTGAATAAATGAAAGATTGCTCTCTGCCATGCCACTTGGACATTGTCTCTCCTGGCTCTTCTTTATCTCATGTTTTAGTTTTTTTTAAGGTTGTGACACTGAAATTGCATAAAAACATCATTACAATAATGACAGAAGTGAGAGAGAGAGAGAGAGGGGGGGGGGGGGGGTGGGGGGGTCTTTGTAGAGTCTTTCTCACCTGTTCTGACGTGAGGGCTGACAGGGCTTTGCTGTCAGCACAGGATGACACATCCAGAGAGAGAGAAAGGCAGTGAGAGAAAGAGAGGAACGCTCCCTCGCTCCAAGCCCTGAGGGATCATTAGGTAGAGGGTTGCGGCTGCTACTCTGGCCGTACTGGCGAAGCTTTGAGTGCGTGCGTGAGCGTGTGCATGTGTGTGTGTGTATGTGTGTGCTTCTGCTTGTGTTCCCCTTTGCATACGGGGCTGTGTGTTAATAACGGATGGGAGCAGTGGTGTCACCCTGGGCTGCAGCTGTCGTTAAATGTTGACATGATGGCAGAGACGGCTGTTAAGCGCGTCACCTCAGAACACTATTTATGGCCAGGATCTATAATGCACCTCCGGTATTAATTATGATCAAGAGCCACTCCAACACCTCAGCTCTCACACTCTCTCTCTCTTCTCCCTCTCTTGCCCCCCCTCTCTCTATCTCTATAACCTCCTACTGTATAAATAAGTCTAGAGTATTCACTCATTTGACTATCATCATTAACTCCTTCCTTTTCTCAAAAATAGAGACCACTAGTTCAAACAGCCCCTGTAGAACAACCATTAAATATGCATTGCAATGTATTCACCAGTAGAGGCAGTGTACTTGTGATTTTGTGGGAGCAAAAGGAAATAAGAGAATAAACTGATGGAAGGGCAGAATGGGGGAGAGAGAGAGAGAGAGGGAGAGATGATAGGTGAATGAAAGGAGGTGTCAGAGAATTACAGGGAGAGAGCGACAGAGAAAATATTGGAGAGAAAAAGCGATGGGCAGGCATAGAGGGGTAGGTGGGGCACGGGGAGGGGGTATTAGGATGCCCTTGTCTGCAAAGAGGGAGACCTCTCTCCAGAAGAGTGAGGGGTCAGAAGTCAGAGGAGTGAATCGGCAGTGAACAGCTTATATAAGATTTAGGACTCTGAATATGTAGATCCTCTTCCGATGATTATGCCCACAATCCTCTCTGCCTTGTGTCCACCTTTGCAATGAGAGAGAGAGAGAGAGAGGTGGTGAAAGATGGAGATAGACAGAGAGCTGGAAGGAGGGGGGGTGAGATGGAGAAGGAAGGGGGTGAGGAAGATATGGGGGAGAATAAAAGGAGATATGGGGGGGGGGTGGAAGAAACAGTGTTCAGAAAGAGAGAGCGTGAGAGGAGCACACGACGGGGAGAAAAATACACTGGCAAATTAGGCACCCTCTTCTTTTGAATAGTCTGACAAGATTGCACAGGGTTTCAGCAGAAATGGCTATTAGTAATTTCCTCTGGGGATGAAATTCAAAATTTTTCGTTTTCTCCTTTTCCTCGCTTCTTTCTCCATCTCCTTCCTCCTTCACTCATTTCAGGCAATTTGAACTCCATTTACGCTCAGGCGGCGGCAGTAGCGTAGCCAGATACTGGTTGGTGGGCCTGCAGAAATTTTGGTGGGCAAAACTATTGATTTTATAGCTAATCTCATGCTATTCTACACATTTTTCCATGAGACTGAGAGAAAATATTGCTGTTTTAAAGCTAATTTCCTGCAATTCTACACATTTTGCCATGGGGAGAAAGGAAAACGTGCAGTTTTATAGCTAATCTCATGCTATTCTACACCATTTGCCATGAGGCTGAGAGAAGATATTGCTTTTTAAAGCTAATTAAAGCTCCAATATAGGTGTGTTGACTAGGATAAAGGCACTGGATCATGAGCTGCTAAATGAACAAATGAAGTAGGCAGTGCCATGGTGCATATAACCATAGACGCACAGTGACATTTCTCTCTCTCTTTCTCGTTGATGTTGATAAATACACACACACTAACAAAGGCACACACACAGGTATACACACACACACACACACACACACACACACACACACACACACACACACACACACACACACACACACACACACACACACACACACACACACACACACACACACACACACATACACACACACACACACACACACACATATACACACACACACACACAAAGGGACAAGATGGAGAAATTACAGTGTGCCACCTCTCCGGCCCAATGAATAGTCATGCTGACAAATTGAATTGAGTTGCTTCACCAGACCTCCTAGTCTTTTAGCCCATTACCAGAGACACTCTGCAGCCATCGCCTGCTCACAGCCCCCTCTCACATTGACAGATCCTTTATCCTAACACCCTTACCCATCCTTGTGTGTGTGTGTGTTTGTGTGTCAGTCTGCCTGTCTTTTTTGTCTTTCTGTCTGTGTGTCTGTGTGAATGTCTGTGTGTGTGCGCTTGTGATTGATTTTATACGACAGGGAAGTAGTTCATCGTAGTTAATCTCTCTGATGTTTTAATTACATTTACAGTACAGCATATGGACACAACAAACATTGGATGTGGCACAATTTGACACACACACACACACACACACTATTTGTATTCAGGACAGGTATACAGTACATACCAAACCCTGAGGCCACTCTATAATCTGCATTTACCTGCCCATAAAGATATGGTGTTTCAGTGCCCCCTATTGGTGAAGGAAATGAACTGTAAACCCACGCCTGTCCTGGGTCTCAGTAGTCTAAACTCCACAGTAAAAAGTAGTTAAAGCAGGAACATCTCTGCAATAAGAGACCAATTGGTGGGGTAACTTACATCTCTTTTGAGTTTCTTTTTTTTTTTTTTACAGTCTTTGCTATTTGAGAAGATAGCTATTGGTGGGAGGCTTAACCAATATGTACATTTAAGTGTATTTTTCTTTTGTGAAAAACGTTCTGGAGCTGCATGCATGGCACTGTGTGGTGTTGACTGTGTTTGTTATGCCTATGTTGTGTGTTGATGCTTTTTTAAAATATTGTGTGAAAACTAAATAAAAATGGAACCACAACAACAAATTTGTAAAGTTATTTAGTTATGTTGGTTAGACGGTGGGTCACTTTTGGGAGGATCATCCATTATAATTACAGAGAAGGAAGATTTTCTCAGAGTAACCCTTATTATGAATAATGTACGGTACCTAAATCCTTTCTGAAATAACCCCTTAACTCAACAACCACTTGTGTCCTCCGTAATGTCCCTTTGGCCTTTTAGCACCACAGACATCTTCAATAAGTACGAGTAAAAGCAACTTTAGTTGGAGGAGGTGAGTTACTTTTTAAACATTTACATTTTACATTTTCATTCCTTTATAACTTATATTTTGCCTTTCACTCAGCATGAAAACCACTCAAACCTCTTCACAAATGCTCAAGAGGTAAATGGAAGGCCGTTAAACTAATCTTGAGATATAAAGTGACTTTTAAACATACTCCACATTCCCTTTTTAAGCGAGGGGTGCTGAGTGTGTGCTGTGATAACTGATTTGTGTATTTGAGGCCCATATGAAATAACAATTTTCTCCTCTCCTCTCCTCTCCTCTCCTCTCCTCTCCTCTCCTCTCCTCTCCTCTCCCCCTTTATGAGAGAGTTAGTGTTGCCAATAGGCACTGCCAGTTTCAGAGGAGTCGATGTGACCGTGCACTGATAGCTTGTCAGAGTGAATTAGCCTCTGAGCAGCGTCCTCTTGGCACATAGCGCCTGCCCTCTGCCCACCACCCCACATATGTGCCCAAGATTAGAATTGATAACCAGCGCTGTCAATAACACAATAATCACAATAATTCTGTGTTTAGGGGCAGAGAGAGGTTACAGGCATCTGGGCCGAGGATGGGCAATCTGGGGCGAGAAATAAGGAGGCTGTGTGTGCGTGTGTGTGTCTGTCCAGGAAGGTTGGGGTTTTCCCCACTGGACTCCTTTTTTAGGTCGGCCCGGCAGCAGCTGGTCAGGTAAACCAGAGGGGATGATGGGAAGAGGACACACCTGGAGGGAGAGCACATTTCTCCTGTAAGGGACATATGTGGGGTCCAGAGACGGTGTGTTTTGGAGTTTAGAGTGTGTATGAGCGAGTAGGTGGTGTGTTATTATAGAACAAGTACCCAGCTAACGACAAACATTCCAACAACTTTAGAGAACGTTCCCTTAAGAGGAATGTAGGAATGTTCCTGTGATGTGCAATAAATGTTTGCAAGAGACCATTCCTTTAATGTCAAATAGATCTTGCCCAGAACTTGGTTACCATGTTCTCAGAACTTAAGATATAATGTTCTAGACACGTTAAATGAGAACATTGTAAGAAGATTTGTGTCCAGCTTTCAGGTGATTAGGAGAATTGTAACGGCTGTCGTAGTCGTTCTCCTCCTCAGACGAGGAGGAGCATGGATCGGACCAAGATGCGGATTGGTAAGTATTCATTATTTAATGGAAAAACAACAAACACTACAAAATACAAAAACCAACAAACGTGACTAACCCGAAACAGTCCTGTGTGGCCCAAACACTGACACAGGAACAAACACCCACAAAACACAAGTGAAACCCTGGCTGCCTTAGTATGATTCTCAATCAGGGACAACGATTGACAGCTGTCTCTGATTGAGAATCATACCAGGCCGAACACAAAATCCCAACATAGAAAATCAAACCTAGACCAACCCACCCAACTCACGCCCTGACCAACTAAAACAAATACATGACAAAGGAAAACAGGTCAGGAACGTGACAAGAATATTCCACGTCCCACCAAACATACACAGAACATGGTTGCCATATTCTCAGAACATAAGATATTCATGTTCTAGACACGTTTCATGGGAACGTTGCAAGAACATTTATGTGAATAAAAAAACAATTATAAATCATGTCTTATTACTGTGCCAATACAGGCTCTGATTGGTGTACCACTGATCCATTCATAGCTCTTTGTCTGTTGGCAAGGCTAGGAATACTCTCACACACAGTGCTTTTAACCTAGTGTTTTCAACTTACATATTTGACATACATAAAAAATACATTGTGCTTGTTAATTTATACAGTAATTATTATTCAACCTGTCTGCACCTGGGATTTGAACTCTGACCTTCCTGCTACGCCACCATGTCATCTATCAGCTGATCTGATTCTTATTTCTTATTTCAACAATTGAAGGGCTTTCTGTATAGTCGTCTAATGTTGGTGGGGAATGTCAACCTGTTTTACTGAAACTCCTGAATCACCATGATCAATAAAATGTTTTCTTGAATAAACTTTTAACAGACCTGAGATTTTCTTCAAAGTATTGTTTCAGGTCTCTAAGTGCCTAGGGAGGAGGGTTTGTCATTATTGCCATTTTGAATTGTATTTATCAGACATTTCAATTGTTTATATGGACATTTCGTTTTACACTTTGAGATATTATTTATGCATCTTTGTTTATTATCATAATATGTATAGACTTCTCCTCTTTCACGCATTTCTGAAACTTTGGCTGCCAGCTTTGTGCCTTTGTGGTGTTTCTGGGCGAGGAGATCAATGCTGCCTTTGCAGAGTTTGCGTTTGACTAAAATGTTGTTCGCTTTCTCCTCGATTAACTCAAAATAATGAGAGCATTTCCACAAGAAAAAGAGGTTAACCGGGGTAAGAACACAGCTGCCATCTTTCTTTGATTTCCGGCTTTACGATTGGAAACGGGGTTAGCCTGGAGAAGGTCTGTATGGAGGAGTGGGCCAAGATCCCTGCTGCAGTGTGTGCAAACCTGGTCAAGAACTACAGGAAACGTATGATCTCTGTAATTGCAAACAAAGGTTTCTGTACCAAATATTAAGTTCTGCTTTTCTGATGTATCAAATACTTATGTCATGCAATAAAATGCAAATGAATTACTTAAAAATCATACAATGTGATTTTCTGGATTTTTGTTTTAGATTCCGTCTCTCACAGTTGAAGCGTACCTATGATAAAAATTACAGACCTCTTGTCACGTTCTGACCTTAGTTCCTTTTTTATGTCTTTATTTTAGTTGGTCAGGGCGTGAGTTGGGGTGGGCATTCTATGTTGTTTTTCTATGTTTTGTTCTGTTGTTATATTTCTATGTGTTTGGCCTAGTATGGTTCTCAATCAGAGGCAGGTGTCAGTCGTTGTCTCTGATTGGGAGCTATATTTAGGTAGCCTGTTTTTAATTGTGTTTTGTGGGTGATTGTTTCCTGTTTCAGTGCTGGAACACGGGACTGTTTCGGTTGTTTGTTCGTGTTTTGTTATTTTTGTTCTGTGTTCATTTAGATTTATTAAAAATCTATTATGGACACTTACCACGCTGCACATTGGTCCGATCCTTGCTACTCCTCCTCAGACGAAGAGGAAATCCGTTACAGAACCACCCACAATGTCCCCAGTGTGCATGCATAGCCCGGTGCGCTACATCACAGCTCCTCGAATCGGCCGGGCTAGAGTGGGCATCAAGCCAGGAGGGATGATGCCGGCTCAGCGCATCTGGTCTCCAGTGCGTTTCCTCGGCCCGGGGTATACTGCACCAGCCCTACGCACGGTGTCTCCAGTTCGCAAGCACAGCCCAGTGCGGCCTGTTCCAACTCCCCGCACTTGCCGGGCTACAGGGGGGATCCAGCCAGGACGAGTGGTGCTAGCTCTGCGCTCGAGACCGCCAGTGCGCCTCCACGGTCCAGTGCATCCGGTGCCTTGGCCAAGGCCTGGTGAGTCCTGTGCCTTCTCCCAGAACCAGGCCTTCTGTGTGTCTCTCCAATCCAGTGATAATCCATGGCAAGAAACCTCCAGTGATAATCCATAGCAAGAAGCCTCCAGTGATAATCCATGGCACGAAGCCTCCAGTGATAATCCATGGCAAGAAGCCTCCAGTGATAATCCATGGCACGAAGCCTCCAGTGATAATCCATGGCACGAAGCCTCCAGTGATAATCCATGGCAAGAAGCCTCCAGTGATGATCCATGGCACGAAGTCTCCTGTGAGGATTCATGGCATGAAGCCTCCGGTGAGGATCCATGGCATGAGGCCTCCAACGAAGGACGTCAGTCCGGAGCCTCGAGCAACGCCCTCTAGTCCGGAGCCTCCAGTGTCGCCCTCTAGTCCGGAGCCTCCAGCGACGCCCTCTAGTCCGGAGCCTCCAGCGACGCCCTCCAGTCCGGAGCCTCCAGCGTCGCCCTCCAGTCCGGAGCCTCCAGCGACGCCCTCCAGTCCGGAGCCTCCAGCGACGCCCTCCAGTCCGGAGCTTCCAGCGACGCCCTCCAGTCCGGAGCCTCCAGCGACGCCCTCCAGTCCGGAGCCTCCAGCGTCGCCCTCCAGTCCGGAGCCTCCAGAGTCTCCCCCCAGTCCGGAGCAGCCAGAGTCTCCCCCCAGTCCGGAGCAGCCAGAGTCTCCCCCCAGTCCGGAGCAGCCAGAGTCTCCCCCCAGTCCGGAGCAGCCAGAGTCTCCCCCCAGTCCGGAGCAGTAGTCCGGAGCCTCCAGCGACGCCCTCCAGTCCGGAGCCTCCAGAGTCTCCCCCCAGTCCGGAGCAGCCAGAGTCTCCCCCCAGTCCGGAGCAGCCAGAGTCTCCCCCCAGTCCGGAGCAGCCAGAGTCTCCCCCCAGTCCGGAGCAGCCAGAGTCTCCCCCCAGTCCGGAGCAGTAGTCCGGAGCCTCCAGCGTCGCCCTCCAGTCCGGAGCCTCCAGCGTCGTCCTCCAGTCCGGAGCCTCCAGAGTCTCCCCCCAGTCTGGAGCCTCCAGAGTCTCCCCCCAGTCCGGAGCAGCCAGAGTCTCCCCCCAGTCCGGAGCAGCCAGAGTCTCCCCCCAGTCCGGAGCAGTAGTCCGGAGCCTCCAGCGACGCCCTCCAGTCCGGAGCATCCAGCGTCGCCCTCCAGTCCGGAGCCTCCAGCGACGCCCTCCAGTCCGGTGCCTCCAGCGACGCCCTCCAGTCCGGAGCCTCCAGCGGCGCCCTCCAGTCCGGAGCCTCCAGCGGCGCCCTCCAGTCCGGAGCCTCCAGAGTCTCCCTCCAGTCCGGAGCCTCCAGAGTCTCCCTCCAGTCCGGAGCAGCCAGAGTCTCCCTCCAGTCCGGAGCAGCCAGAGTCTCCCCCCTGTCCGGAGCAGCCAGAGTCTCCCCCCTGTCCGGAGCAGCCAGAGTCTCCCCCCTGTCCGGAGCAGCCAGAGTCTCCCTCGTGTCCGGAGCAGCCAGAGTCTCCCTCCTGTCCGGAGCTGCCTGAGCCATCCGTCAGTCAGGAGCTGCCCGTCACCCCGGCGCTGCCGGAGCCGCATTTCACTCCGGCGCTGCCGGAGCCGCCCTCCACTCCGGCGCTGCCGGAGTCTCCCGCCTGTCCGGCGCTGCCGGAGTCTCCCGTCTATTCGGGGCCCGCTGAAAGGGTCCCCAGTCCGAGATCGGCGGCGAGAGTTGCCGCTCCAAAGGCGCCACATAAGTGGGCCAAGACTATGGTGGAGTGAGGTCCACGTCCCGCACCAGAGCCGCCACCGCGGTGAAATGCCCAGCCAGACCCTCCCCTATAGGTTCAGGTTTTGCGCCCGGAGTCCGCACCTTTGGGGGGGTACTGTCACGTTCTGACCTTAGTTCTTTTTTTATGTCTTTCTTTTAGTTGGTCAGTGAGTGAGTTGGGGTGGGCATTCTATGTTGTTTTTCTATGTTTTGTTCTGTTATATTTCTATGTGTTTGGCCTAGTATGGTTCTCAATCAGAGACAGGTGTCAGTCGTTGTCTCTGATTGGGAGCCATATTTAGGTAGCCTGTTTTTCATTGTGTTTTGTGGGTGATTGTTTGCACCATACGGGACTGTTTCGGTTGTTTGTTCGTGTTTTGTTAAGGGAGACTCCGGCAGCGCCGGAGTGAAAGGCGGCTCCGGCAGCGCCGGGGTGACGGGCAGCTCCTGACTGACGGACGGTTTCTGTGTTCATTTTGATTTATTAAAAATCTATTATGGACACTTACTACGCTGCACATTGGTCCGATCCTTGCTACTCCTCCTCAGACGGAGGAAATCCGTTACACCTCTACATGCTTTGTAAGTAGGAAAACCTGCAAAATCGGCAGTGCATCAAATACTTTTTCTCCCCACTGTATATATATTACACGCCAAAATATGCTTCTGAAAGTAATGTACGGGATATTTAAAAAAGTAACTGTAATAATACTACAATATTTTAAGACAAAAATGGACAACAAACACAATTGCATTTTATCGATGGTGATTTGAATGCACAGAGATACCGTGACAAGATCCTGAGGCCCATTGTTGTGTCATTCATCTGCCGCCATCACCTCATGTTTCAACATGATAATGCACGGCCCCATGTCGCAAGGATCTGTACACAATTCCTGGAAGCTGAAAATGTCCCATGGCCTGCATACTCAGCATACATGTCACCCATTGAGCATGTTTGGGATGCTCTGGATCGACGTGTACGACAGTGTATTCCAGTTCCCGCCAATTTCCAGCAACTTCACACAGCCATTGTAGAAGGGTGGTACGACATTCCACAGAGCACAATCAACAGCCTGATCAACTCTATGCGAAGGAGATGTGTAGCACTGCACACCAGATACTGACAGGTTTTCTGTACCACACCCCTACCTTTTTTAAATTAGATCAGATCGGTGTGTTGTTACTGTTGCCAAATAATGACATTAACACATATTGTTAAGAATGTGAGAGCAGGGTGACTCCCTGTCACGGGGAAGCTGAGAGTCCAGAAGCAGGTGAAACGTAATAAAACAACAAACATGGAACGAGACAACATAACAGTAGCATCTACATATAAACACAGGAACAATACTGACTGGGGAAAGAACCTAAGGGACTGCCAGATATTTATCCAGGAGGGCCAAACGGGCATCGCTGACCTGAGCGGGTTGCTGAATGGGCTGTTGTGCTGGCTCGCTGGGTCGACTGGTGGTAGGGTATCCTCTGCTAGTTGACGACAAAGCCTCCCGGGTATGTTTGAGATGTTGCACACTACAAAGAACCTCTTCCATAGCCGCTCTCAGTTGTGCCAGCTGGTCATGGTGTTGACGTAGAAGGTATCCCTGCTCGGCGACCGTCTAGGCAGCAGATAAATAACCGTGGCAAACTTGGACCTCTCGGTGGTGGGGGCTTCCATCTGATACGTAAAGTAGAGGGAGCACTGAAGTCAGAAGTCACGGCATTTAGATGGGAGCCCCCATCACCGCCGGCTCGTCGGGCTCCCATGCCTCAGTCGGCTTGTCAGGCTCCCATGCCTCAGTCGGCTTGTCAGGCTCCCATGCCTCAGTCGGCTTGTCAGGCTCCCATGCCTCAGTCGGCTTGTCAGGCTCCCATGCCTCAGCCGGCTCTACAGGTTCCCGTGCCTCAGCTGGCTCTACAGGTTCCCGCACCTCAGCAGAAGCGACCGGTCCGCTCCTGGTCCTTGGGACTGTTCCTCTGGTCGGCATCATCCGGCAGCTGGAGCTGCGCGTCAGGGAACAGGTACTGTCACATTTACTCCCGCTCCCCCTCTCCGGCACTCGAAGTTGCCAGACGTCGTCTCATCATTACGCACACCTGCCACCGTCGTTACGCGCACCTGCGCCTCATGACACTCACCTGGACTCCATCACCTTCCTGATTACCTCCCCTATATCTGTCACTCCCTTGGTTCTTTCCTCAGCATTATTGTTTCTGTTCCTGTGTTTTATGTTTGTACGCTACTCGTGTTTCTTATTTTGTTCAATGTTCTGTTATTTATGAAATTCAGTCCCTGTACTTGCTTCCCAATTCTTAGCATACACGTTACACTCACCTAGCGGGTCTCAAACCCAGGCCAAAAGCAAACACCCTAACCACTGTCCCAATAAGAGATATTTCTAGGGCATGTGCTTATTGGGCCAGTATAGTTAGGGCCCCTCAAGAAAAAACCTATAATGATAGTTGTTAGCAGTAGGGTGTATGCACTTTGAAGTTAAGCTCATCTCTGTTAAAAGTACACTCAAGAAAATATTGAATTGCTCATGGTGATTCAGGAGTATTTTAAAACAAGTTAATATGCCCCACCAACATTAGACAGCTATTACAGAAAGTCCTTAAATTGATTAAATAAGTATATCAACTCAATGATGAGAGAATAGTCTAATTAACTGATAACTGACAGACATGGTGCCGTCGCAGGAAAATCTGAATGCCGTGAACCAAGTGGTTGTGATTTCAAATCCCAGTTGAGGACATGTTGAATAATAATTACTGTATCAATTAAAAATAGCTGTGAATGGATCAGTGGTTCACCAATCATGGCCTTGATTGGCTTGGCAACAGCAACAAGGCGTGATGTGTAATGAAACAAAACCATTTTGGAGAACGTTTTCTCTTTGGGACCATCAGGCGACGTCCTGACAACTGATACACAGAAATGTTCTTGCAATGTTCCCATGAAACGTGTCTAGAACATGAATATCTTATGTTCTGAGGTCATGGCAACCATGTTCTGTGTATGTTTGGTGGGACGTTGATTTCATATTTAATACATTGTTACCACGTTCTAGATATGTTCTGCTTAACAATAAGGGAATATTCTCCAAACTAACATGCTAAAAATAATCTCAGAAGGTTTTTGCTAACATAGATAGAATGTTTCCCTAATGGAAAAACTGGACACTCAAACAGTAGGGCTACATTTTGGGTAACATTACAAAATTTTTCTCTCTCCCTAGAATTGTTAGCTGGGTGTCTGTCTCTCTGTCTCGGTTTCTCTTTCTGTTTCTGTTTCTTTCTCTCTCTCTGTGTGTGTCTGTCTTTCTCCCTCTCTTCTTTCTGTCACCCTCCAGTCTCTCGGTTAGATGGCCATATTGCCATGGCCCTGTTCCACCATTTCTTATTACGCAGACACATCCGCTAATTGCAATCAAAATAACAAAACAACATATGTCAAGGCCCCAGAGACCTGCGTATGTGTGTCCTGCAGGCGCCCAAATTAAGAGTGATGGTTGACAAATGAACGCTAGATTGGCTACATAAATTACCATCCATAGTCAGTGACACACAACAGGACTGGCAATCAAAGTCCCAACAGGAGACAGGGGTGGGAGAGGGGTTGGGGAGAGAGAAAAGGGAGCAGAGGGAACCTAGCTAGCACATAACGTTCTGAGAACCATATGTTGTCCTGTGATTATTTTGCATACAACCTTCCCACAACGTTCTGGGAATGGTGCAGGATAGTTGCTTTTCTTTGAAACATTCTCAGCACATTTAAGGAACTTGACAAAAAAATTACTTTACTTTACTTTCTTAGTATTTCATTACTTAACCAGAACGTTTCCTAAAAGTTCTAACATGGTACATTTAATTACATTTTGGTAATGTTCTAGGAACATTCTCCAACTGGTTTGACGTTGGGAATGTTCTCAAATAGTTCAGAGAACACTATGAAACAACGTTCTTCTGTCGGGAATTTCAGTACTTCAGCATAACGTTTTCTCATGGTTCTATTTGAAGTCATATTCTCAAATTGTTCCGAGAACATTAAGAAAACTTCCCATAAATACCACAAGAGAGAACAGAGAATGTTCTCAGAATGTTATTTAAAAACATACAAATACATAAACAAAACTCTCTCTATCCTTTATCTTGTTAACTGTGTTCAGGGCTGAACGACCAGTTGAAAAACGGGGAGGGGTTAGATTGTGGGTTAGGCAATGCTGTCAGCATGGCCACTGCCCTTTAAATACGTCACTCATTGCTTTAAGCCACACCTTGCCACACCCACCAAACGGGAGCAAATATACCTTAAAGCAGGCCTGGGCAATTCCAGTCCTCATGGCCTGATTGGTGTCACACTTTTCCCCCATCCCTAGCAAACACACCTGATTTACACTAATTGCATTCTAAACTGAAGATCACGATTACTTGATTATTGGAGTCAGGTGTGTTAGCTGGGTCTGGGGCAAAAGTGTGACAACCAATCAGGCTCCCAAGGACTGGAATTGCCCAGGCCTGCCTTAAAGTCTGTTCAAGAACGTACAAGAAACCTCTGGTGTTTTGGCCATGCTCACTAATTGGCCACACCTGATTTTAATGAGTGCTTGTTTCCTTTGAAATGGGGTCTGTATGAATGAACTAAAATGAACAGCTTTGTTTGCGTAAAAAAACATGGCATGCTAGCTCCATCCTGGTGGTGTAGTGGACTAATTCCATGGATAGTAAACAGAAGATTATAGGTTCAAAACTTGTGACACCATGTCACAATAAGAAATACATCTGTTACATGGACCAGCCATTTCCTGGTTGCTAAAATTCTAATAGTTTGCCTACTTTCAGTTTACGTATAGAGAATCATTGTACCTGTCACGTTCTGACCTTAGTTCCTTTGTTATGTCTTTATTTTAGTTTGGTCAGGGCGTGAGTTGGGGTGGGCATTCTATGTTGTTTTTCTATGTTTTGTTCTGTTGGTAGATTTCTATGTGTTGGGCCTAGTATGGTTCTCAATCAGAGGCAGGTGTCAGTCGTTGTCTCTGATTGGGAGCCATATTTAGGTAGCCTGTTTTTAATTGTGTTTTGTGGGTGATTATTTTCTGTTCTGTGTTTTTGTTTCACAGTACAGGAGTGTTCGTTTGTTGTTTTATTGTTTTTGTTCAGTGTTCATTATTTCGTATTAAAACAATATGGACACTTACCACGCTGCGCATTGGTCCTCCTCTTCCAACCACGACAAGCATTACAGTACCATCTAAACCACTGTGAAATATATTTTCTATAACCCAAAATAGTATTTTCAGCTGTTTGAAGCCGGTGTACAAAACCGAAAGTAAAACGTAAAAATTTAATTTAAGAAAGGGAAGCGTAGAAATGGCGCACATAAAACAGATACCTCTTCTTAGACTTGCATTTAATGACAAATTTCTATGTGAATTTTGCCAGGTCTCCCCAAAAGTTACATATTGCAGCTTTAAATAAATTACTTTCCATGTGTCCTATCTGTACTTGGAGTTCAAAAAGTTTACCCAAAATAAGCTAGCAGTGTTATTAATCCTTTACACTTGTACCTGTATATAGTTTGAAAATGGCAGTGTAGTGGGGTAATATGTATCATATAAGGATATTATACACTACCGTTCAAAAGTTTAGGGTCACTTAGAAATGTCCTTGTTTTTGAAAGAATGCAAATGTTTTGTCCATTAAAATAACATCTAATTTATCAGAAACACAGTGTAGACACTTAATGTTGTAAATAACTATTGTAGCTGGAAACGGCAGATTTTTCATGGAATATCTACATAGGCGTACAGAGGCCCATTATCAGCAACCATCATTCCTGTGTTCCAATGGCACTATCCTGACACAAGGCGACACCCAGATGCAGACACAGGAGGCAGAGGGTTGGAGTCTTACCCTATTGGATTAATAAATATTGTAAGGCAAGAGAATGGTCATGGACAGGCCAAAAGGTCAAAACCAGTTCAGGCCAAAAGGTTCCGAAGGGCAGGCGGGAAAGTAGTCCAGAGTCAGGCAGGGGTCAAAACCGGGAAGACTAGCAAAAAGAGACCAGGGAAAACCACGCTGGTTGACTTGACTAACATACAAGACGACCTGGCACAGAGATAGGAAACACAGGGATAAATAAACTGGGGGAAATAAGCGACACCTGGAGGGGGTGGAGACAATCACAGGAACAGGTGAAACAGATCAGGGCGTGACAGGCACGTTGTGTTAGCTAATCCAAGTTTATCGTTTTAAAAGGCTAATTGATCATTAGAAAACCCTTTTGCAACGATGTTAGCACAGCTGAAAACTGTAGTTCTGATTAAAGAAGCAATAAAAGTGGCCTTCTTTAGACTAGTTGAGTATCTGGAGCATCAGCATTTGTGGGTTTGGTTACAGGCTCAAAATGGCCTGAAACAAAGACTTTCTACTGAAACTCGTCAGTCTATTCTTGTTTTGAGAAATGAAAGCTATTCCAGGACACGTACATTAGAGTGTCTAGTTTGAGAAACAGACGCCTCACAGGTCCTCAACTGGCAGCTTCATTAAATAGTACCCACAAAACACCAGTCTCACTACCCTCTGTATTATTGGCCAACGTGCAATCACTGGAAAACAAACTGCACAATCTACAATTAAGACTATCCTACCAACGAGACATTAAAAAATGTAATATCTTATGTTTCACAGAGACTTGGCTGAACGACGACCCGGATAATATAGAGCTGGTTGGCTTCTCTGTTTTTCGGCAGGACAGAGCAGCTACAGTTGAAGTCGGAAGTTTACATACACCTTAGCCAAATACATTTAAACTCAGTTTTTAACAATTCCTGACATTTAATCCCAGTAAAATTTCCCTGTCTTAGGTCAGTTAGGCCAGTTAATGACTCCAACCTAAGTGTATGTAAACTTCCGACTTCAACTGTGCATATGGTGAGACGAGGGGCGGGGGAGTGTGTCTATTTGTCAATAACTGCTAGTGCGCCATGTCTAATATTAAAGAAGTCTCGAGGTATTGCTCGCTTGAGGTAGAATATCTCATGATAAGCTGTAGACCACACTATCTACCAAGAGAGTTCACCTCTATTTACCACCACAAACCAACGCTGGCACTAAGACCTCACTCAACGAGCTGTATAAAGCAAACAAGAAAATGATCACCCAGAAGCGGCGCTCCTAGTGGCCGGGGATTTAATTCAGGCAAAATTAAATCAGTTTTATCTCATTTCTACCAGCATGTTACATGTGTAACCAGAGGGGGAAAAACTCTAGACTACCTTTACTCCACACACAGAGACATGTACAAAGCTCTCCCTCACCTTCCATTTGGCAAATCTGACCATAATTCTATCCTCCTGATTCCTGCTTACAAGCAAAAACTAAAACAGGAAGTACCAGTGACTCGCTCAATGCAGAAGTGGTGAGATGACGCGGAGGCTACGCAACAGGACTGTTTTGCTAGCACAGACTGAAATATGTTCCGGGATTCATCCAATGGCATTGAAGAGTATACCACCTCAGTCACCGGCTTCCTAAATAAGTGCATCAACGATGTTGTCCCCACAGTGACCGTACATACATTTCCCAACCAGAAGCCATGGATTACAGGCAACATCCGCACAGAGCTAAAGGCTAGAGCTTCCGCTTTCAAGGAGCGGGACACTAATCCGGACGCTTATAAGAAATCCCGCTATGCCAACAGACAAACCATATAACAGGCAAAGCGTCAATACAGGACTTAGATTGAATCCTACTATACCGGCTCTGATGCCCGTCGGATGTTGCAGGGCTTGAAAACTATTGCGGACTACAAGGTGAAACCCAGCCGCAAGCTGCCCAGTGACACAAACCTACCAGATGAGCTAAATGCCTTTTATGCTCGCTTTGAGGCAAGCGAGTGTTGAGTACTGAAGCATGCATGAGAGCACCAGCTGTTCCGGACGACTGTGTAATCACTCTCTCCGTAGCCAATGTGAGCAAGACCTTTAACACAGGTCAACATTCACAAAGCCGCAGGTCCAGACGGATTACCAGGGCATGTACTCAAGCATGCGCGGACCAACTGGCAAGTGTCTTCACTGACATTTTCAACCTCTCCCTGGCCGAGTCTGTAATACCTACATGTTTCAAATAAACCACCATAGTCCCTGTGGCTAAGATAGCGAAGGTAACCTGCCTAAATGATTACCGCCCCGTAGCACTCACGTTGGTAGCCATGAAGTGCTTTGAAAGGCTGGTCATGGCTCACATCAACCCCACATGCCAGAAACCCTAGACCCACTCCAATTTGCATACCACCCCAACAGATCCACAGATGATGCACTCTCAATTGCACTCCACACTGCCATTTCCCACATGGACAAAAGGAACACCTATGTGAGAATGCTGTTCATTGACTACAGCTCATCATTCAACACCATAGTGTCCACAAAGCTCATCACTAAGGTAGGGACCCTGGGACTTAACATCTCCCTCTGAAACTGGATCCTGGACTTCCTGACGGGCCGCCCCCAGGTGGTAAGGGTAGGCAACAATACATCTGTCACACTGATACTCAACACTGGGGCCCCTCAGGGGTGCATGCTTCAGCCCCTCCTGTACTCCCTGTTCACCCACGACTGCGTGGCCAAGCACGACTCCAACACCGTCATTAAGTTTGCTGACGACACTACAGTGGTAGGCCTGATCACCGACAACGATGAGACAGCTATAGTAAGGAGGTCAGTGTAGTGCCAGGTCTCTGGGGACAACAACCTCTCTCTCAATGTGACAATACAGGCCCTCATTAAAATCGACGGAACTGAAGTGGAGTGGGTCGAAAGTTTCAAGTTCATTGGTGTCCACATCACCAACAAACTATCGCGGTCCAAAAACACCAAGACAGTTGTGACGAGGGCACAGCAACACCTTTTCCCCCTCAGGAGAATGAAAAGATTTGGCATGGGTCCCCAGATCCTCAAAAAGTTATACATCTGCACAATCAAGAGCATCCTGACCGGTTGCATCACTGCCTGGTGTGGCAACTGCTCGGCATCTGACCGGAAGGGGCGACAGATGGCCGTGCGTACGGCCCAGTACATCACTGGGGCCAAGCTTCCTGACATCCAGGACCTATATACTAGGCGGTGTCATAGGAAGGCCCAAAAAAATAGTCAAAGACTCCTGTCACCCAAGTCATAGCCTGTTCTCTCTGCTACCGCACGGCAAACAGTACCAGAGCGCCAAATCTAGGACAAAAAGACTCCTTAACAGCTTCTACCCCCAAGCCATACAACTGCTGAACAGCTAAACTAATCAAATGGCCACCCAGACTATTGACATTGTTTTTACACTGCTGCTACTCACTGTTTATCTATGCATAGTCACTTTACAAATTACCTCGATTAACCTGTAACCCCGCACAATGACTCGGTACCGGTACCCCCTGTATTTAGCCTCGTTAATGTTATGTACATTTCTTGTGTTACCTGTTGATTGATTAGATTTTTAAAATATTTTGGTTAATTTAGTAAATATTTTATTAACTGTATTTCTTGAACTGCATTGTTGGTTAAATACAGGTGTGCCAAGCTTGTAGCGTCATACACAAGAAGAGTCAAGGCTGTAATCGCTGCCGAAGGTGCTTAAACAAATTACTGAGTAAGGGGTCTGAATACTTATGTAAATGTGATATTTTTTTTTTTTTTTTTAAATGCTTTGTCATTATGGGGTGTTGTGTGTACAGTTTGTACATATGTTACGTAACAAAATGTGGAAAAAGTAAAGGGGTCTGAATACTTCCCGAATGCACTGTACAAGACATAAAGCTTAAGTAAGGCAATATTGACATTAAGAAAACATTAAGTATCTAAGCCTGGAAGTCCCTGCCTCCAATAGTCCCTGGGAAAGAGATAGAGAGAGTGTGTGAAGAGAAAGAGACAATGAATCTGAGACCCCTTTATAACATCTGAGTTGTTTGGATTCATAAACTGATTTGTTGACCAATAGTATTACTGTAAAGTTAACCTCCAATCAGATATCAGACCTACAGGATGTAAAGACAATTGCACCTCTGCTTCAAAGCAGTGAGACAATGGGGGATGGCAAGACCAACACAGCAAATCCTTTGCATACGTTGATAAGAGTCACTTAGGCAGTAACATGCTATGAATTACATCAGAGCTCCGGCTCAGCGCTTCACAGCGCTGTATGGGTTTTGACTGACAGCCGTCTCTCCCGCTAATTGGTCAACTTTAGCAAATGTTTTGTTGTTTGAGTGAGGAAAATGCTGTAAATTAAGATGACTCAATGTGTTTTATTATATGGAAATGTGAAGTGCACATTTGGACTCACAGGTGTTTGGCTTGCTTGTATGACATCAAAGTGGGTCTTTATTATAATCCTCAAAATCTCATCTTTCAAAACTCATGTCAAATCAAATGTAACGGCTGTCTTCGGGTGAAAGAGAGGAGGACCAAGATGCAGCGTGATGATAATCCATATTTTAATTGGGATATATAAACGACGAACAAAAACAACAAACTGACAGAAGGAACCGAAAACGCTACAGTCCTGAACATGGGAACACAGAACAGATGAACACACGAACAGGAACAATCACCCACAAACAAACAGTGAAAACAGGCTACCTTAATATGGTTCCCAATCAGAGACAATGACAAACACCTGCCTCTGATTGAGAACCATATTAGGCCAAACAACAAACCCAACATAGAAACACAAAACATAGAATGCCCACCCAGCTCACGTCCTGACCAACTAAACAAAGACTAAACAAAGGAAATAAGGTCAGGAACGTGACAGTACACCCCCCCCCCCCCCCCCCCACCAAGGTGTGGACTCCGGCCGCAAAACCTGAACCTATAGGGGAGGGTCTGGGTGGGCATATGTCCATGGTGGCGGCTCTGGCGCTGGACGTGGCCCCCACCCCACCATAGTTAATCCTGGCTTCCGTGGCCTCCTCTTAACGGCGACCCTCCAAATTAACCCCACTTGACTGATGGGCGCCTCTGGACGGAGGGGCAGCTCCGGACTGAGGGGCAGCTCCGGACTGAGGGGCAGCTCCGGACTGAGGGGCAGCTCCGGACTGAGGGTTAGCTCCGGACTGAGGGGCAGCTCCGGACTGAGGGGCAGCTCCGGACTGAGGGGCAGCTCCGGACTGAGGGGCAGCTCCAGACTGAGGAGCAATTCCGGCATAGCCGGCGTGACAGGCAGCTCTGGCAGCTCCTGGCTGACTGATGACTCTGGCAGGTCCTGGCTGAATGACGGCTCTGGCAGGTCCTGGCTGAATGACGGCTCTGGCAGATCCTGGCTGAATGACGGCTCTGGCAGGTCCTGGCTGACTGACGGCTCTGGCAGCTCCTGGCTGACTGACGGCTCTGGCAGCTCCTGGCTGACTGACGGCTCTGGCAGCTCCTGGCTGACTGACGGCTCTGGCAGCTCCTGGCTGGCTGACGGCTCTGGCAGGTTCTGGCTGGCGGGCGGCTCTGGCGGCTCCTGACTGGCGGGCGGCTCTGGCGGCTCCTGACTGGCGGGCGGCTCTGGCGGCTCCTGACTGGCGGGCGGCTCTGGCGGCTCCTGACTGGCGGGCGGCTCTGGCGGCTCCTGACTGGCGGGCGGCTCTAGCGGCTCCTGACTGACGGACGGCTCTAGCGGCTCCTGACTGACGGACGGCTCTAGCGGCTCCTGACTGACGGACGGCTCTGAAGGCTCAGGACAGACGGGCGGCTTTGAAGGCTCAGGACAGACGGGCAGCTCAGACGGCGCTGGGCAGACAGGCAGCTCAGACGGCGCTGGGCAGACGGGCAGCGCAGGCGGCAGCTCAGACGGCGCTGGGCAGACGGCAGACTCTGGCCTGCTGAGGCGCACAGTATGCCTGGTGCGTGGTGCCGGAACTGGTGGTACCGGGCTAGGGACACGCACCTCAAGGCTAGTGCGGGGAGCAGCAACAGGGCGTACAGGGCTCTGGAGACGCACAGGAGGCTTAGTTCGTGGTGCCGGAACTGGTGGTACCGGGCTGGAGACACGCACCACAGGGCGAGTGCGTGGAGGAGGAACAGGGCTCTGAAGACGCACAGGAAGCCTGGTGCGTGGTGTTGGCACTGGTGGTACTGGGCTGGGGCGAGGAGGTGGCACCGGATATACCGGACCGTGAAGGCGTACTGGAGCTCTTAAGCACCAAGCCTGCCCAACCTTACCTGGTTGAATGCTCCCCGTAGCCAGGCCAGTGCGGCGAGGTGGAATAGCCCGCACTGGGCTGTGCTGGCGAACCGGGGACACCATGCGTAAGGCTGGTGCCATGTACACCGGCCCGAGGAGACGCACTGGAGACCAGATGCGTTGAGCCGGCTTCATGGCACCTGGCTCGATGCCCACTCTAGTCCGGCCGATACGTGGAGCTGGGATGTACCGCACCAGGCTAAGCACACGTACAGGAGACACCGTGCGCTCTTCCGCATAACACGGTGTCTGCCCGTACTCTCGCTCTCCACGGTAAGCACGGGAAGTTGGCGCAGGTCTCCTACCTGACTTCGCCACACCCCCCTTTAGCCCCCCCCAAGACATTTTTGGGGCTGACTCTCAGGCTTCCAGCCTCGCTTCCGTGCTGCCTCCTCATACCACCGCCTCTCGGCTTTAGCTGCCTCCAGCTCTTCACGAGGGCGGCGATACTCTCCAGCTTGAATCCAGGGTCCCTTACCGTCCAGAATTTCCTCCCATGTCCAGAAGTCCCGAGTACGCTGCTGCTGCTGTCGCTGCTGCCCGTTACCACGCTGCTTGGTCCGGGTTTGGTGGGTGATTCTGTAACGGCTGTCTTCGGGTGAAAGAGAGGAGGACCAAAATGCAGCGTGATGATAATCCATATTTTAATTAGGATATTTAAATGACGAACAAAAACAACAAACTGACAGAAGGAACCGAAAACGCTACAGTCCTGAACATGGGAACACAGAACAGATGAACACACGAACAGGAACAATCACCCACAAACAAACAGTGAACACAGGCTACCTTAATATGGGTCCCAATCAGAGACAATGACAAACACCTGCCTCTGATTGAGAACCATATTAGGCCAAACAACAAACCCAACATAGAAACACAAAACATAGAATGCCCACCCAGCTCACGTCCTGACCAACTAAACAAAGACTAAACAAAGGAAATAAGGTCAGGAACGTGACATCAAATCACATTTTATTGGTCACATACACATATTTAGCAGATGTTGTTGCGATTGTAGCAAAATAGTTGTGTTCCTAGCTCCAACAGTGCAGTAGTATCTAAAAACAATTCACAACATTACACACACATCTAAAAGTAAAAGAATGGAATTAAGAAATATATAAATATTAGATATTAAATATTAGAGCAAAGTCGGAGTGGCGTTGACAAAAAATACTGTAGAATAGAATACAATATATACATATGAGAGCAGTGTGTAAACATCTTGACAGATATTAGATAAAAATAAAATAAAGAAAAACCCTTGAATGAGTAGATGTGTCCAAACTTTTGACTGGTACTGTATATAGGGCAGTGCCAACGTTTATGATCACTAATCTTGATGTACAGTTACAAGATGACATGGCGTCATACCCTGAGTTGTTGTGAACACAATGCTGGTCTATTGTATATTCGCTGTGAAACACACACCTGCATGCATACATGACTCCTGTCTATGTGCACCAAAATGACAATCTGTTTCACTGAATTTCCCTGTGAAAGCCTGTCACTGTAAGATCCTATTTTAGAACTTAGCTTGTCATGTTGGCAATATAACAAGCTTTCCAAATGTTGGGTTGAATTAACAACAACAGCAACTGTGTGATGGCTGAGATGCAGGGCTGTGTTCCAAATAAAACAACTACAAGTGTGCTTGCTCTAGTTCCTCAGCGACACAACTAGGAGAACTAAAAAAAACCTGTACAGTTGAAGACTAGAAGCCATAAAAGTGCATTGAAACGTCTTAGGAATTGTGCACACTCAAACCCTTTCAATGCTTTTGTCTGATGTTGCGCACACTCAAACCCTTTCAATGCTTTTGTCTGATGTTGCGCACACTCAAACCCTTTCAATGCTTTTGTCTGATGTTGCGCACACTCAAACCCTTTCAATGCTTTTGTCTGATGTTGCGCACACTCAAACCCTTTCAATGCTTTTGTCTGATGTTGTGCACACTCAAACCCTTTCAATGCTTTTGTCTGATGTTGTGCACACTCAAACCCTTTCAATGCTTTTGTCTGATGTTGTGCACACTCAAACCCTTTCAATGCTTTTGTCTGATGTTGTGCACACTCAAACCCTTTCAATGCTTTTGTCTGATGTTGTGCACACTCAAACCCTTTCAATGCTTTTGTCTGATGTTGTGCACACTCAAACCCTTTCAATGCTTTTGTCTGATGTTGTGCACACTCAAACCCTTTCAATGCTTTTGTCTGATGTTGTGCACACTCAAACCCTTTCAATGCTTTTGTCTGATGTTGTGCACACTCAAACCCTTTCAATGCTTTTGTCTGATATTGTGCACACTCAAACCCTTTCAATGCTTTTGTCATATGTTGCACGTACCTAACATTTTCCTGTAATGTTATTACCTTACTGAATGTATCAGAAGTATTTTCTGATTTCTTTATCAATAAATGTGGCAGAAAGTACAGTAAATGCAGAATGTGTAATGTTTGATGTTTGGATTTAGTCTTGTGTCAGGGGAACTGTTGTGTCCTCAACTTTGGTCTAATAATGTTTCCATAATCTCCAAACTGTTCCCTTTCAATTGCTGCCATGCTTATGCTTTTCATATTTCATCTGTAAGAAACATTTAAATTTAGCCCTATCCAGTCCAATTCCCACAAGTGTATAGGGTTAAAAGTCTTATTGAAACACTGTGAAAGTTATAAGGAAGGTACTCAAAAAATCTCCAAATTACCTATCATTTTCGTTCTCAGAGCGTTAATAAAACATCCCAGACAAAAGGAACCAGAGTAAAACTTTCTTAGAACTTTCCCGACTAGCAAACAATTCATAGGGAAGCCTTCTCTAGGCTTCAAGGTTTCTAACTTTCCATGTATAGTTTCTTCAACCAGGGATTCTTCTAGTGAGCTAGATGGTCGCTGTCCACGCTCATATCGTGCTGACCTTTCGTATTCAGATTCCGGAGCTGTCCGCTTGAGTGGTGCTGAATCGCAGCTATTAGCTTGTTTGTTTACTTTCGCATTAGACATTTTACCCTTGTGACAAAACCCCCACAAGTTCAAAGTGGACACATTTTCAATGACACAGTGATTAAATACCATAGTATCTGACTGAGCTAAGAAAATCCATATGTGAGACAGAGATCAGTCAGGCCTGTATAGCATGCCACTCTACTTTTTCACCACCAGAGGGCACTGTGTGAAGAGTGACTGGGTGAGTCTCAATGATGTGGCTTCCTTCCCCTCTGTCCTCTTTGTACAAATCAATAATCCCTTCCATTTTTGATGATTTTTCTTATTTTGTATTTGTTATATTCTGCTTATCTGAGCTGTTTTCATCTTCCCTGTCTTCACTATCTTTAGGTATAGGCACTGTTCAACCTTTTCTGCCTTAAAAAAATGCCAAACTCCTTCGCAATGATGGCCAAGGAATATGAACACATTGTGGGGTTTGTGGAAAAAAATATTGTTGATTTTTGTTTTGTATAAAGAGAAAAGTGTACATATCTAGACCACTGGTATTATACTGCAAAGCTACATGGTGTTACCACTCTGTGACCAGAAGATGGCAGTAAGAACCTTTATTAAAAACGAATCTCCCTTCCTCCACCTTCTCTCACATCTCTCTCACATCCCTCATCTCAGCGGTGTGACTCCCGGATTTTCAATCCATGACGTCATCTTAATACCTAATGGAAAAGGTTTTAGCGTTTCCACATCATATACCCTCTCTCTCTCTCTCTGTCTCTCTCTCTCATGTTGCATGTCCGTCCACCCACTGATGGGTGAGTCAGTCTCAGGAGGCCCTCTGATAGACACATGGAGATGGTTGGAAATCACTTTGTTCTGACAGTTCTCCGCAAGAAAAGGGAGAGGGGTTTGTAGGGCAGGAGACTCTCTAATGGAAAGTGGTGTACCTACAGTACACACATATACAGTACCAGTCAAAAGTTTTAGAACGCCTACTCATTCAAGGGTTTTTCTTTATTTTTACAATTTTCTACATTGTTGAATAATAGTGAAGACATCAACACTTTGAAATAACACATATGGAATCATGAAGTAACCAAAAAAGTGTTAAATAAATCCAAATATATTTTATATTTGAGATTCTTCAAAGTAGCCACCCTTCGCCTTGATGACAGCTTTGCACACTCTTGACATTCTCTTAACCAGCTTCACCTGGAATGCTTTTCCAACAGTCTTGAAGGAGTTCCCACATATGCTGAGCACTTGTTGGCTGCTTTTCCTTCACTCTGCGGTCCAACTTATCCCAAACCAGGTCAGGTGATTGTGGAGGCCAGGTCATCTGATGCAGCACTCCATCACTCTCCTTCTTGGTCAAATAGCCCGTACACAGCCTGGAGGTGTGTTGGGTCATTGTCCGGTTGAAAAACAAATGTTAGTCCCACTAAGAGCAAACCAGATGGAATGGCTGTAACATAATAGGGAAGGTCAAGGGGTCTGAATACGGGCTCCCGAGTGGTGCAGCGGTCTAAGGCACTGTATCTCAGTGCTAGAGGCGTCACAACAGGCCTCTGGTTCGATTTCAGGCTTTATCACAACTGGCCTGATTGAGAGTCCAATAGGGTGTGCGCACAATTGGCCAAGCGTTGTCCAGGTTAGGGTTAGACTGGGGTAGGCCATCATTGTAAATAAGAATTTGTTCTTAACTGACTTGCCTAGTTAAATAAAGGTAAAAAATAAATACTTTCTGAAAATATATACCCCTACACATATGCCCAGATCAAAACATGCATGCACAACACATACATATTCACACCATCTCTCTCCAACGACAAGATTAAGTTAACACACGATAGCCGACACCCGCATAGCGGATGTTTTGGCAGCGTCGGAGGTGTATCTGCATTTGAGTTGTTAAATCGGTGAGCAGCTGCTCTTGTGGTCATTGTCACGAAGCCACACCTGTCACACTTGCGTTAAAAATTCAGAGTGAGAAAGTTTAGGCTATATAAAAATAATGACGCTCAAATTCAAAATCGTTAAACAAAATAATGAGGAGCCTAATCAAGGTGCAGATTACATCAACCATTCCAGTGTTCAAACTTGTAAACACGGGTGCATGGGATTCCTACTAATGCGACTCCGTGCAGCCAATGGCAATGTCCACAATAGGTATAATGACAGGAGCCACTTGTGGATTTGACAGCTCTAATGGTGTTCCACCCCAACACCATCAAAACACCAGCTATGCCGGTGTTTGCTAGCGCGAACCTGATTGAATCGAGCCCTGAATCCATGTCACCTGTGAAATCTGCTGTCAGAGCACAGTATGTGGTATAAAGATGCTTGTATGACAGTTCTAAGGCCTTGCTAAGTGTCCTCTTGTCTCCTGGATTTACTTCCCAGTATCTCTGAGCCTTAATGGAGTGGAAATCTTTACGGTCGTATATAGCTGTGATTGCTTAACCTCATCTTGGGGGAGAGGAAAATCAATGCTGTTTGTCATTGCTCTCAGTGCCTGGCACAAACAGCACCGGTTTTTGTAAATGCGTCAGAGTGTGTGTGTACACTAAGATCAGTGTAAAGGGTATAACACCACACTTTGAAACTGAGCTGATTCGTCTCTCTCTCTCTTTCTCTCTCTCTCGCTCTCTCTCTCTTTACTCACTCTCTCCCCCTAAAGGCATTGTATGCAATCACATCATGGCTATGACCAGGTCACCATGGAAACGTCCACTCTGGAACCACAGAAGGCCTCCCATAGAACAACCAGGCCCCCAGTGTCCAGTCTGGAGCATGCTGCTGGTCAGCTACTGCGTAGCAAACAAGATAGCGTGCTAAAAATCCTGGTCTGCCCTGGAAAGCATATGTAAATGAAGATCGTCAGAACGGCCCCTCCCCCAAACAATTGGATGGCCGTTTTGGGCTCGAAAATGTGTTTATTATCATCAAGTTCAATCCCCACAGTGAATTATTTTAAAGTTTCCTACAAATAGAGATATTTTATTTAATAGTGATCCGTGGACCACGTGCTGACACGCTACAAGGATGTCTATGAGAGCAACAGGGGCAGTGGACAGATCTCATCCACTGTGTGTAGATGGGGAGACTCCCCAGTTGTAAGTAAACCACTCTGTTACTTCCCCTGACTACTGATATAGTGGAGGTATGGTTGCCCTCAAGGGCCAGTGGTCGAGTCTCTAGCCCCGTTTATACCTGGTGCTAACATGCATCCTGTGTCCCGAACATGTCCACATTTTGATTGTGCCCCAATTTTAAAAGAGGCACTGTGAACTGATTTTGATCAGATCTTATAAGTGTAAATGGGCAAGATCAGAACGAAGGACACATATTAGCACCAGATATAAACGGGGCTATTTTGTGTGTGGAAGTGTGTGAATGAGGAGGAGCCTCCGTCTTTGTAATTAGACAGCTCTGTTATGTCTGTAGATTACTGATACATCATCCTGTCAGGCCCGTGGTGCCCTATTCCACACTGAGTAATGGATGAGAGGACTTTGCTCATCACAAACAGAGCGCTCATTTGCCATGGTAATGTCCTACTGCAGACCATTAAAAACTCATTTCTGGAATGTGACATTTGGGCAGTGTTGAAACGCAGAGCTATCCACGCACTGATATTAACATGGTCAACATTGGGCAATTATATCATCAATCTCAATTTCAGTGTGTGTGTGTGTGTGTGTGTGTGTGTGTGTGTGTGTGTGTGTGTGTGTGTGTGTGTGTGTGTGTGTGTGTGTGTGTGTGTGTGTGTGTAAGTGCATGTGTCTCTCTCTCTCTCTCTCTCTCTCTCTCTCTCTCTCTCTCTCTCTCTCTCTCTCTCTCGCTCTCTCTCTCTCGCTCTCTCTCTCTCTCTCTGGTAAAGCCCTGTGTGTCTGGTTGTGTGATCTTCACCACAGGATCTCAGCAAAGCCTCCCTTAAACATAACTGTATCCCCGGCTACACACAGCAGGACAGCTTACACACAGAGGCAGAGGAAAGTGTGTGTTTGATAGAGATGGAGAACTGAATAGTAAACGAAAGAGAAACAGAAAGCACTCACTTTTGTGGTACATTTTACCCAATCACTGATTACCACTGAGTACACTATGATTATTTAGCTTCTTCCATGGTGTAGGTACAATTCTCATTCATCCCTGTGCATCCAGTGAGCAGCATCTCACTCCTCAGTGCCACAGCATCCCAGGCTGATGATTATATAGAAGCAGCTCACGCTGCCAAATTAACGTCAGAGGGCAAATTAAAATGGCTCCCAGTGTCAACCACAAGTGTCAACCACACATATTACTTTAAAACACTCTCTCCATCACACTGAGGATGTGTGTGCACAATTTGTGTGTGTGTATGTATTGTACAGTATGTGTTATTGAAGGTGACGTCCTATTCACTGTGTGTGTTTGGCTGTGTAACTGTCATTGGTGAGTCATGTGTGTCATGCTTATTCTGGTGCCAGACTGTCATTGGGCTCTACCCGGCCACTACCCTTCATCACCCGGCCACTACACATTGCCCCCAAACACACCCACACCAGCAGCGGTCAGTTTCAGATGAGCATGGCCTTATTTCTATTACAGCAAATAGGGCTCCCGAGTGGCGCAGTGGTCTAAGGCACTGCATCTCAGTGCAAGAGGTGTCATTACAGTCCCTGGGTCAAATCCAGGCTGAATCACATCCAGCTGTGATTGGGAGTCCCATAGGGCGGTGCACAATTGGCCCAGCGTCGTCCAGGTTTGGCCGGGGTAGGCTGTCATTGTAAATAAGATTTTTTTCTTAACTGACTTGCCTAGTTAGTTAAAGGTTCAAAACAAATTAATATTGGATGACTGACATTCATATTCCATTCAGGCAGTTAAATGTAACAGTGATAGGTTTAGGCTACTACATGATACTTGAATTTTCCCTATACCCATGAGGTTGCTACAACTTAACATATGAATTGCCCAATGTTGACCATGAACGCAGGTGCACACAGGTTGAGAGACAAATTTTAGGTGACAGACAGTGACATTCAATACCGCTTTGCACACTCTTGCCTGCATCTAGCTGATAGTGGGTGTAATCATTAGTCCAACAGTTGCAAACGAGAGTTTCTATTGGACAAATTCAGGTATGTTCATCCTCGTTTTGTTCCGTTTGCTTCTGTTTAAGAAACTTTTTCAACAAAATCGGCAGAATGAATACACCCCTGATCATGCGTAAACATAGTTCACAGTTTCATAACAGCCACGTTGTATTCCGTCTCGCATCTACGTTATGCGCTCTCCTCCTTTCACCTCTCCTCCTTTCACCTCTCCTCCTTTCACCTCTTCCCTTCGCTTGTGGACTTCAATGCACAACACATCAGATGTATGTGACCAGACGAAAAAACCTTTCCAAGCCAAACCGCTACACACAGCCTACATCGTTGTCACCATATTAGCTAAAGTAATGTCATAGTCAGCATAGCTAATAGAACTAACACATTAGTAAACCCACTACAATCATGCAGTTACAGTGTACACCGGCGGGCCCCGGTGGCAATAAATTTGTAAAACCAAAAGCTTATCTTGACTTGAAAGAGTTCCAGGATTGTACCAGCTAGCATCCCTCTGTTTGAGCAGGGTGTTTCAGTAGGCTAAACTAATTAGCTGCATTTGCTAGCTAAGTGAAACGGAAAGGGAAAAAAATTACAATCTCTCTCTCTCTTGCTTCTCATTCATTTAGGAAGAAATGAATTTGTTCAAAACTGTTGAACTATTGTCTTTCTCTCTCTTTCAACTACTCACCACATGCTATCCACTGCAGTGCTAGCTAGCCGTAGCTTGTAGTACTATATTAGCTTTAGTACTATAGCTTAGCTATAGTAGCTTAAGTACTATATTAATTCTCTGATCCTTTGATTGGGTGGACAATATGTCAGTTCATGCTGCAAGAGCTCTGATAGGTTGGAGGACGTCTTCCGGAAGTTGTCATCATTTCTGTGTATGTCTATGGAAGGGGGTGAGAACCATGAGCCTCCTAGGGTTTGTATTGAAGTTAATGTACTCAGAGGAGGACGGAAGCTAGCTGTTCTCTGACTACACCATGGTGCTACCCTACAGAGTGCTGTTGAGGCTACTGTAGATCTTCTTTGCAAAATAGTGTGTTTTAATCAATTATTTGGTGACGTGATTACATTTAGTGTAGTTTTATCTAAAAAGGATACATGTTTTAAATTTTAAAAATGAAATTAACTGAGGAGGATGGTCCTCCCTTTCCTCCTCTGAAGAGCCTCCACTGACCCACACACAGTCTTGGGGAGACATATGTGTCACAGTGCTTCACCAAATGCTCCAATAGTTTTAGGTCTAGATCCAAGGGCTAGTGGTGCATCCTGACCTCCCTACTGTTAGCTTCTCCTTATGGACCAACTACCCCTACACACACACACACACACACACACACACACACACACACACACACACACACACACACACACACACACACACACACACACACACACACACACACACACACACACACACACACACACACACACACACACACACACATACATATGTACACACTCTCTCTCACACACTCCCCACTGGGTTAAACTAACTGGACAGAAGGACGGGTCAGAAGCAGGGCCAAACAGAGCGTGGGTAGCAGAGTGCGTTCACTAGCTGGGTTGTTCCATTCCTTCTGTGCCTTTTGTGTAACTTGGTAATGTTAGCATTCTGTCATAAAGAGCACATGTTTAACTTAATAAAAACACAGATTCCCATCTCAACAGGTTAAATAAAAAATACTACAGTAAGTGCCTAATAAAATAACAGGATTGACCTTACCAGGGTTGATAATTTCATTTTAAATCAGTCATAAATCTCCTTGTGAGGAATGCATGCTTGTTGTGTGCAACAGGGAGTGGCAATTGAATGCAAGCTTCACAAAAGCTTGATTTCAATGAAATGCAAGCTTCACACCCATAGCCTGTATCTATGGGTAACAGGGTTGACGTGTCATGCTCGACCGGCTCAGTGTTCCACCAGAAAATGTTGAACCAGCGCACATGCTTTTACATTATGATTTGACTATTAGTATTAGATATTAATAGTATTAATATTAGATATTTATATTAAAAAATGAGTCATATTAAAATGAGAGTTCAGTTCACATAACAGGGTTGACCTTAAAATGAGGGACAGACGTAAATGATTCACAAATCACATTAAATAAATAATCATCTTCAGAAATGACCTTGTCAAAGCAACAAAATAACTTGGGCTTTAGAATGATGGTGAAAACTTGGAGAACGTTTGTGGTTAAGTTGGTTAATGTCTTCTTGGAAGTCACAGAGGGTACACGGAGGTACATGTCAAAATGCTGCATTCTCCGTTAGGTCTATATTAAAGGGCACTACATTTATTATAACAGGCTTTTAAATTAGATATTGGTGCACAATTGATACTTTAAATATCAAAGCAAAAGGCACTCTTTTTGTGGAACGACCCATCTATCCAAGTCACTCCAAAGCAGTATAGCATCATACAGCAATATAATACAGTACCTATAGAAGCCATACACCGGTATGTGCCTTTTGCAACTAATCATCTGGCCCAGCATGAAATGGAATGGCTTGTTAAAGGGGCAATCTGAAGTTGCTACAACAATTTCTGGACTTACAAATGAGTTGTATGTGTAAGGGGCTTAATACAGTTGTATTCCAGCCGCTAGGGGGTACTTGGGTGAAGCAGATGGGAAACCAAGAAGAAAAGTTTAAGCGGACTGTGGTAGAGGAAGAAAAACGAACAACAATAATATATAATATAATATATATATAATATAAACTCCAACACAAAAGGTACTGTTTACTTGTCAGTACAATGTAACAGCAGTTTACTGCCTTTTTTGTTAGTTTATCTTCTTCTACCCCCGTCCAATTCAAATGTTCTGCTTCATTTCCATTGGCTTCAACTGTCTTAAGCCCCTTACATAATGCACCATTGATTCTTGAAGAATATAACTTATAAATGCCTCATGAGCTGAGTTCAACTGTTCTCTATCAGAACCCAAGATATAAGCTTGATTTACTCCAATGTTTGTAAACAAAGTAAATGTAAACAAAATGTAAACAAAAACACTGTATATCCTTACCGAATAAAAATATTCCAAAACATGCATCCTGTTTGCAGAAAGGCACTAAAGTAATACTGCTAAGGAATTAACTATTTGTCCTGAATATCAAGTGTTTTGTTTGGGACAACTCCAATGCAACACATTACTGAGTACCACTCTCCACAATTTCAACCATAGTGGTGGCTGCATCATGTTATGGGTATGCTTGTAATCTGTATTAAGTCCCTTACATAACGCACCCTTGATTCTCGAAGAATATAACTTATAAATGCGTCATGAGTTTAGTTAATCTGTTGTTCTTTATCAGAACCCAAAATATTAGCTTGATTTACTCCAATGTTTGTAAACAAAGTAAATGTAAACAAACACTGTAGATCCTCAAAACATGGTTAAAACTATTATGTTGATATCAAGGATGGGCAGTCCTTGCATCCGTAGCTCTGAATTTGAGAGTGTTTTCTCCAGCCCCATCCCTCAGCTTTATAGCGAAACAGTTGTGGGGAGGGTGCTTTGTTATTGTTTCAACTACTGATTGATGCTTTAAACTATATCATGGATTTCTTCCTCTACAACAGTTCCACTAAATTATCCAATCAGCTCGCTCTTCAGTAAAGAGAAGTAAAGCCCGGTAAGGCTTTTCAATCATCAAGGGAAATAACTTATCTACAAAGCGTTTTCCCTGTCACGAATCCCGTTTCCTGAGTCTGTTTTTGCCTGTGTTCTGTCCTGGAGTGTTTTTCCGGTGTCCTGGAACGCACCCTGTCTGGTTGCCGGACGACGTAGCTAGTTGGGAGATCTCTGATTACCCGCACCTGTATCCCATCAGCTATCTGCACACCTGGTCCTGATCATCATCCCTCCACTTCATAAGCTCTGACCTGACATCCATTCCCTGCCGGATCGTTAGCCATGAACAGTATGTTATGCCAGCGTATCAGCCTCCAGTTTGATAGAGGTTGTTTTGTTGTTTTGTACGTCTTGCTTGCCTTGAACTTACCTCCGTTTGTTCTGTTTACAGTCATTCACCCGGAACACTCACCCCATCCCTGCCTGGTTGTCGGTGGCTTCTGTTACTCCCTTGGATCTGCCTATTCAATCCCATCAACTCACCTCCGCTGCCCGATCCACCACCTGGATCTTTCTACCTTTACGGTTAAACTTGTAAATAAATACTCACCTTCGTCCTACTCTCCTTGTCCTGGTCTGCTTCTGGGTTCTACTTTAGAAAGTCGTGATATTCCCATTATATCATTTTGATTGGTTCTCTAGATGTTCAACTCTTATAGAGTAGATATTTACAAGAAAATATGGTGTGGATAATTTTGTCCAGAAACTAAAATCCCATAATATGAATACTCATAACAATTAGAATGTGTCACATGGGAGACATACCTCAGTCTCCTCTCAGTCATAAGATAAATGTACAGTGACTTCAGAAAGTCACAGCCTGAATTTAAAATTGATTAAATTTAGATTTTGTGTCACCGGTCTACACACAATACCCCATAATGTCAAAGTGGAATTGTTTTTCAACATTTTTACTAATTATTTAAAAATGAAAAGCTGAAATGTCTTCAACACCTTTTATGGCAAGCCTAAAGAAGTTCAGGAGTAAAAATGCCCTTAACAAGTCACATAAGTTGTATGGACTCACAATAATGTTTAACATGATTTTTTAATGACTACCTCATCTTTGTACCACACATACAATTATCTGAAAGGTCCCTCAGTCGAGCAGTGAATTTCAAACACAGATTCAACCACAAAGACCAGGGAGGTTTCCCAATGCCTTGCAAAGAAGGAAACCTATTGGTAGATGGATAAAAAAAGCAGATGTTGAATATCCCTTTGAGCATGGTGAAGTTAGATACAGGCGTCCTTCCTAACTCAGTTGCCGGATAGGAAGCAAAAATCTCAGGGATTTCACCATAAGGCCAACAGTGACTTTAAAACAGTTACAGAGTTTAATGGCGGTGATGGGAGAAATCTGAGGATGGATCAACAACATTGTAGTTACTTCACAATACTAACCTAATTGACAGAGTGAAAAGAAGGAAGCCTGTACAGAATAAAATATTCCAAAACATGCATCCTGTTTGCAAGAAGGCACTAAAGTAATACTGCAAAAAAATTGGCTAAGCAATTAACTATTTGTTCTGAATACAAAGTGTTATGTTTGGGGCAAATCCAATGCAACACATTACTGAGTACCTCTCTCCATATTTTCAAGCATAGTGGTGGCTGCATCATATTATGGGTATGCTTGTAATCGTTAAGGACTGGGGAGTTTTTCTGGATTAAAAAGAAACAGAATGGAGGTAAGCACAGGCAAAATCCTAGAGAAAAGCTGGTTCAGTCTGCTTTCCACAAGACTCTGGGAGATGAATTCATCAGTTGGGCAATAGCCTAAAATATAAGGTCAAATCTACACTGGAGTTACTTACTGTACCAAGAAGACAGTGAATGTTCCTGAGTGGCCTAGTTACAGTTTGACTTAAATCTATTTGAAAATCTATGGCAAGACCTGAAAATGGTTGTCAACCAATTTGACAGAGCTTCAAGAATTGTTTAAAGAAAAATGGGAAAATGTTGCACAATCCGGGTGTGGAAAGCAGTTGTAATCGCTGCCAAATACTGTATGCTTCTACAAAGTATTGACTCAGGGGTGTGAATACATATGCAAATTAGATATTTCTGTATTTCATTTTCAATAAATTTGCTAAAATATATAAAAATATGTTTTCACTTTGACGTTATTGGGTATTGTGTGTAGATGGGTGAGAAAAAAATAAATTTGATCAATTTTGAATTATGGCTTTAACACAAAATGTGGAAAAAGTCAAGGGATGTGAATACTTTCTGATGCACTGTAATGGGACATATTGTCTGCTGACTAAGGCTAAAACAGTCCTAATTAAACCCTCCCCTGGTTCTCCACTTCAGCATGAATTACACATGATGCCCATCACAGGGTCACACCCCCAGGCAGAGGGGCAGATGGGAAGGGAGAAGTATGTTAGCGCCTTATAGGCCGGCAGTTGGAGGAAGAATGACACTTGATTGACTTGTGCATAATCTGCTGCTCTTATAATATACAATATATGGTTGGTATGAGACTGTGGCCCAGATGAGAGACAAGCCATATGATAAAGTGAGACTACCATCTCTGGCTATGCGTGTTTCCTGTACAGTAATCACTGTTTCATGCTGGCTGTGTTCTGGCATGTTATTAATGCAGTCAGGCGCAGCATACTATCTTCAGAAGACTGCCACCGCTCTACCGCTATGCACACACTGCAGATACACAGGCACACACACACACACACACACACACTCACTCACTCACCCTCTCACTCACACACTCACTCACCCTCTCACTCACATACACACATACAGGACAATTTTTCATCTGCTCTTTATATTGTAACTGATGTGAAGCATTCTGCTGAGGTTTTACTCCATATTTGGCCTGCTTTAATCAACAATACAGACTGATCAAATGTTTATGATGAGAGTTAATTTACTTATGTTGTAATTATGGCATTTGGCCATTGTTAAAAAACAGCAACATCAGATATCAGATTTTAATATCATCTCAGAAATTAGCCCTCACAATCCAAAGAACATGATCACAGTCCTTTAGAGAACTTGATATCCATGCAGGTTATGTGCTCTTTATCAGATTTGGGGATTTAAATGTAACACCTATCCTTTTAATTAGCCTTGCATTGTGTGAGCCAAAACAGGAGGAGCCATTGTCCTGTTTCTGTAGTGTGAGGCAGTTTGACGTATACCCCTTGGACAAGACACTATCAGAGGGCCTTACCCCAAATCTACAGAGTATCTCCCTAATGCTGAGTACCAAGCAGAGACGCATCGGGTGCCATATTTACAGTCTTTGGTATGACTTGGGCCGGGGACATTTCAATCTCAGGGTGGACACTACAATCAAAAAGAGTAATACAAGAAAGGTACCACTCAGACCAAATCCCTGGATGTTAGCTTGTGGATAAGGTCAAAGTAGTAAGAGCTGTTGGAGAGGGTTAGCCTCACGGAGTATAGCTGATAGAGCCAGTCTATGGGGATGTTAGGTAGTGTATGTCAGGACCCGGTGCGAGAAACAGTCACTAATAATCGTCAGAACCCAGAAGATGAGGCAGACACAGCAGTACTAGAGATGGTGGTTTAATTAAAGAACAAAATCTTCAGGCAAAGAAACTAAATCCACACTGTCCAAAAATAAAGCCAAGAGGCACAAAGTGGAAATCCTCCAAAATACAAAAGAAACTCCACAAAGTGGTAAAAAACAGCAGGGAAAAACAAACCTCAAAAGACTACTCAAATAATACACAAGAACTAAACCAGAGAACCTCTGGAAAATCCAACAAGAGAAATATCTATATAAAACAAGGCTGGGGCTGGGTGCTAACTTACAAACACTGAGCAAGGAACTGAGGAACACAGGGTTTAAATACTAACAAGGGAATGACCTACAGGTGCAAACAATAATTAGAGCAAGAAAAACAAAAAGGTACAAAAAAGGTGCAATGGGGACATCTAGTGACCAAAACCCGAACAGTCTTGGCCAAAACCTGACAGAATCCCCCTCCTAGGAACGGCTCCTGACGTTCCTACCAGCCTTCTCAGGGTGGAGGGTCCTGAACTGACGAATGAGGTCAGGGTCCAGTATGTCCTTGGCAGGAACCCAGGAGCGCTCCTCGGGACCGTAGCCTTCCCAGTCCACCAGATACTGCCAGGACCGCTGCACCCGGCGGGAATCCAGTATCCGGTGGACGGTATAAGCCGACTGGCCACCGATGACACGGGGCGGAGGGGGAGGTCTGCCTGCCAGGATAAGGGGAGAAAAAACAACAGGTTTTAATAAAGAAATGTGAAATGTTGGATTGATCTTAAGGGATCTGGGTAAGTGCAGGCGAAAAGTAACGGGATTGACTCTCCTGGCAATCTTAAAGGGACCGATGAACCTCTGGGACAGCTTGCGAGACTCCACCCGTAGTGGTAAGTTCTTAGTTGAGAGCCATACTCTCTGGCCGGGGTACAGGGTAGGACCGGGACGGCGACGTCTGTTGGCTTGTCGTTGGTACTGCTGAGAGGAACGCAGAAGATTAAGACGTGCCTTCTTCCACGTAAGCCGACAGCGTCTGATGAACCTCGAGGCTGAAGGCACTCTGACTTCTGCCTCCTGGTCCGGGAACAATAGAGGCGCATAGCCAAACTGACACTCATGCGGGGATATACCAGTGGAGGAGGAGCACAAGGTGTTGTGCGCGTACTCGGCCCAAACAATGAAGGATGACCATGTGGACGGGTTGTTGGAAACCATGCATCTGAGGGTGGTTTCCAGCTCCTGATTCATCCTCTCAGTTTGGCCATTGGACTCCGGATGGTACCCTGAAGATAAACTGGCCGTGGCCCCTATGAGTTGGCAGAAGGCCTTCCAAAACCTTGAGGCGAACTGGGGACCTCTGTCGGAAACCATATCTTGCGGAATCCCAAAGACTCGGAACACATGGTTAATCACCAACTCAGCTGTTTCCTTGGCAGAAGGTAATTTGGTCAAGGGAACAAACCTGGCCGCCTTAGAAAACCTGTCGATGATGACTAGGATCGTAGTATTACCATGGGACGGAGGAAGGCCAGTAATAAAGTCCAACGAGATATGGGACCAGGGTCGGTGGGGAATAGATAGAGGGTGAAGGAGTCCTTGAGGGCGGAGGTGAGAAGATTTGCCCTGGCAGCACACGGAACAGGCCTTGACGAAAGTGGCAACGTCTTCTTTTATGGTGGGCCACCAGAACTTACGCTGGATGAACTCCAAGGTGCGACCTACGCCCGGGTGACAGGTGAGGCGAGAGGAGTGCCCCCACAGAAGGACTTGGGACCTTGCTGCCTTGGGAACAAACAACCGATTAGCAGGACCTCCTCCAGGGCCCGGTTCGATGGCTTGAGCTTGTTTCACGGTATCCTCCACTTGCCACGAGATCGGAGCCACGATCTTAGCGGCCGGAAGGACAGTCATGTCAGTATCTTCTCGAATGGCAGGAGAGTAGATTCGTGACAAGGCGTCCGGTTTGAGATTCTTCGACCCGGGTCTATAGGTGAGGATAAACTGAAATCGGCTGAAGAAAAGAGACCATCGAGCTTGTCTGGAGTTCAACCGCTTCGCCTGCTGGATACTCCAGATTTTTGTGGTCCGTAAGCACTTGAAACGGTTGAGAAGCCCCCTCGAGCCAATGTCTCCATTCCTTCAATGCCATCTTAACCGCTAGGAGTTCACGATCCCCCACATCGTAATTCCTCTCGGCCGGGGTAAGCCGGTGAGAGAAGAAGGCGCAAGGATGAAGCTTCTTGTCTTCACCCCTCTGAGACAGGACAGCTCCAACCCCAACCTCTGATGCGTCTACCTCCACCACAAAAGGTTCATCCGCCGTTGGTAGTGTCAGGATGGGAGCAGAGAGGATGCGCTGCTTGAGTCCTTGGAAGGCCGTCTCAGCTTCTCTTCCCCACAGAAACCTTGTGTTGCCACCCTTGGTTACAGCTGAGAGAGGGGCTGCCACCGAGCTGAAGTTCTTGATGAACTTGCGGTAAAAGTTGGTGAAGCCCAGGAAACGCTGAACTTCCTTAACGGACTTGGGGGTGGGCCAATCCGCTACCGCCTCTACCTTCTTGGGGTCCATCTGGACTCGTCCGGGTTCCACTATAAATCCCAGGAATTGTACTCGAGAGGAATGGAATTCACACTTTTCCGGCTTAACGTACAAATGGCTGTCTAGGAGGCGTTTGAGCACTTGTCTGACATGCTTAGTGTGTTCTTGAAGGGAGCTCGAAAAGATGAGGATGTCATCCAAGTAAACAAACACAAAGATGTTAAGCATATCCCTAAGCACATCGTTTATGAGCGCTTGGAACACAGCCGGAGCGTTGGTCAGGCCGAAGGGCATCACCGAGTATTCGTAGTGACCAGTAGGCGTGTTGAAAGCGGTCTTCCACTCGTCCCCGGGTTTGATCCGCACAAGATGGTATGCGTTCCGCAGGTCAAGCTTAGTGAAGACAACTGCTTCCTGGAGCAGCTCAAAGGCTGTGGCCATAAGGGGTAGCGGGTAGCGGTTACGGACGGTTATGGCATTGAGTCCCCGGTAGTCGATGCAAGGTCGTAATCCACCGTCTTTCTTGGCCACAAAGAAAAACCCTGCTCCCGCCGGCGAGGTAGATGGACGCATGAGGCCTGCTGCCAGAGCGTCCTTGATGTAGGTATCCATAGCAGCTCGTTCGGGAGGAGAAAGGGAAAAGATCCGACCCCTGGGAGGGCAGGTCCCCGGCAACAGGTCGATGGTGCAATCGTAAGGTCTATGGGGTGGTAGTTTGGTGGCCCTCTGTTTGCTAAATACCAGTTTGAGGTCATGGTAACACTCGGGAACTCGGGACAGGTCGATGGATTCTAGAGACTCGGAAGGGGAACTCTGGGAACTCGGGAAGATACAAGTGGCTTGGCACGTAGGACCCCACTGCTTGATAGTGCCCACAGACCAGTCGATGTGAGGGTTATGGCTGTGAAGCCAGGGATAACCAAGGACGAGAGGGAACTCGGAACAGGAGATCAGATGAAAGTTCATCACTTCCTGGTGTTGGGAAACTGAAAGTCGCAAGGGGGTAGTGGCACGAGTGACAAGTCCAGATCCCAAAGGGCTTCTATCCAACGTAGTAACCCTTATGGGGTCACTTAGAGGTTCAGAAGGAACGCCATTCTCCTTCGCCCAGACCCCATCCATGAAGTTACCTGCGGCTCCAGAGTCTACCAAGGCTTGAAGAGAAAACTCGTGGTCGTCCCAGGAAAGGGTAACTGGAATGAGCAGGCGGGAGTTGGATGGATGGGAGGAGGTTATGTTTCCCGTTACAGTCCTCCCAGGCCTGCACGGGAGAGTGCGTTTCCCTGGAGCCCGGGACACGTGGAGCGGAAATGGCCCGGTTTGCCGCAATATAGACAGCATCGCTCCCTCATCCGGCGGTCTCTCTCAGCCTGGGAGATGCGTCCAACCTGCATGGGTTCTGGTGGAGCCAGCGAGGATAAAGGTGGAGACTCGGAGCTGGAACCGATAGGAGCTAGGGTGAGAGGTCTACGGTTGAGTTCTCTCTCTCTCAGACGCTGGTCTATGCGTGAAGCCAACTTGATAAGGGACTCGAGGTTGTCCGGTGGTTCCCGAGTGGCCAGTTCATCTTGGATGGTGTCAGAAAGACCCTTCAAAAAACACACTGAGCGCCTCGTCGTTCCAGCCACTTGCTGCTGCCACAGTGCGGAACTGGATGGCATAGTCCGTCACGCTGCGCCGACCTTGGCGGAGAGTCAGGAGCTGTTTGGCTGAGTCAGGGCCGTTGGTAGGACCTTGAAACACTCGCTTGAATTCTTCAGCAAAGGTAGAGTAGCTGGCACAGCAGGGACTTTGGGCATCCCACACAGCAGTAGCCCAGGCTAGGGCTTTTTCCGACAGCAGGGTGATGATATATGCTATCTTGGACCGGTCGGTGGGAAACGACGATGGTTGCAGCTCAAAGGAGAGAGAACATTGGGTGAAAAACCCCTTACAAACACTCGGATCCCCTGAGAACCGTTGGGGAGGCGGCAAACGAGGTTCAGCCAGGGGATTAACTGCCAGGGGCACTTGAATCGGATGAACTGGAGCAGAAGCGGTTGCCGGGGAAAGTCGATCCGAAATCTGCTTTATGGAAGTCAGCATCTCTGACAGAAGTTGAGAATGTCTAGCCATTAAGGCCTCTTGCTGAACCAGAGCAGCTTCGTGGCGTTGGACAGTCCCCTCGTGGTGGGACAGCATGGAAAAAAGATCCTGGGTACTGGCTGCCTCTGGGTTCATTATAATGGCTCAGTGTTTCTGTCAGGACCCGGTGCGAGAAACAGTCACTAATAATCGTCAGAACCCAGAAGATGAGGCAGACACAGCAGTACTAGAGATGGTGGTTTAATTAAAGAACAAAATCTTCAGGCAAAGAAACTAAATCCACACTGTCCAAAAATAAAGCCAAGAGGCACAAAGTGGAAATCCTCCAAAATACAAAAGAAACTCCACAAAGTGGTAAAAAACAGCAGGGAAAAACAAACCTCAAAAGACTACTCAAATAATACACAAGAACTAAACCAGAGAACCTCTGGAAAATCCAACAAGAGAAATATCTATATAAAACAAGGCTTGGGCTGGGGCTGGGTGCTAACTTACAAACACTGAGCAAGGAACTGAGGAACACACAGGGTTTAAATACTAACAAGGGAATGACCTACAGGTGCAAACAATAATTAGAGCAAGAAAAACAAAAGGTACAAAAAAGGTGCAATGGGGACATCTAGTGACCAAAACCCGAACAGTCTTGGCCAAAACCTGACAGTGTAGTTGTGTACGTTGTGTTGCTGTGTATCTAAGGCAGGCGAGACCTTGAGTATGGAGCTCAGTGGAGCCGAGCGTCTGGGACTAGAGATGGGGCTAATTGTGACAAACAACGTCATTAGAGCCCTGCCACTGCAGACAAGGAGATAATGCGGAGAGAGGGGTTGGATACTGAGATGAGCTGTGGGAAGCTAACGCGTTTTCTCATTCTCCTCTCTTTAGATGAAGTGTTGTGTTGTGTAAGCGAATGAGCTCTGGACCCACCCAAACACAGAGGCAGATAGATACAGTAGAATATGGAGGGAGAGTTGGGCCTCAGCAAATACAACTGCCACTGACTGATTTGATTTCTGTGGTACCTGTCCCCCGTCCATTCATTCATCCATCCATACAGTATGTCCATCCATCCATACAGTATATCCATCCATCCATCCAGTATATCCATCCATCCAACCAACCATCCATTGGCTAAATTCAGTGGACAACTCAACTCAAAGTATGTCTCCCTGGGGGAACTAGGGAGCGCTGACATTTCAGTCCCTCCTTATATGATACCTTCATAACACTTGTGACCTTTAAGGACGACACATCTCATCCAATCATCACTGACCTTTTCAGCTGTGAAGATCTAATGGAGTTGTATGGAGGAGGCTCACATCTACTCGTCTGCTTTAATGGACTGATGTATGTGTGCGTGTGAGGGTGCAGCATTTATCAACCTGTTTAATGGAGAGGCAGAGGGAGCTAAAAAAGTATACATGGTGTACATGTGTGTACATGGTGTACTTGTGTGAAGAAGTCCTTTATTCAACCATACAAGTGATCTCATCATAGTCTGGTATATGTTATGTGGAAATGGACATGTGGATGTGTCACTGGAAAAGAAAGAGGAAGGAATACACTTGGATACAAACAGAAACCTCTTCTTGTGAGGTAACGTGAGTGAGTGATGTTTACTCTCATTTGTGTCTAATTCTGGCTCAGTTACTGTAGAGGGAGGTTAAAGGGCTAGACGAGATACAGCTGATGTCTGATGTCAAATTGACATAAAAAGTATACTTTTTTTGCATTTTAACTAACTCTAACCCTTTTCCTAACTTTAACCTAATTCTCCTAACCTGCTACCTTACTTCTCCTAACAAGCTGCGTAAATTCTCCTAAGGGTAATGTGTAAAGTATTTTAGAACGCAACATTGCTAAAGTAAAGAGATCAAACTCAGGAGAGCTGTTTTAGCTAACACAGTGACTCAATACCCCTAATTAAGAGTTTCTATGAGAGCCTCATGCAGCTTCTACTTTATTTGCAAATCTATGTTGAGGCTTGTTGCTTCTCACATTATTTCTATGTCATTTCTGAATGTCACTTTTCAGTTCTCCTCTCTGATAAGATTTATGTTGGAGTTTTTACTGGTCCATAGTCTATATAAAAAAATGTACTTGCATATCTCTCTCATATAGCCCACTGCCTTTATTTTAATGATCTGCTAGCTACAGTATATCCTATAAGGTAAGACTGTTCTTGTCACTTTGATGGGGCTTTGGGTAGCTTATCAGCCAGTTTAAATGACAGTCAGTTCTATTTCATCAAAGAATTCGATGCTACCACCACCTCTCCTGCCCTCAGAAGGGAAATTGCCCCTGTCTGAAGAAGAGGAAGAGGGGATAAGAGGAGAGATTAAGGGTTGGAGGCGAAGGAGGAGGAGAGAAGAGGATTAGGAGGAGGTGGAAGAGGTTGGCCAGAGGATAAAGATTATGGGTGCAGAGGAGGATAGCGAGATGGAAATATACGACAGAAGAGGAATAGGTGATAGTCTATTAGCGCTAGTTACAGCCAGAGGTGGAGAACATAACAGCACCTGTCTCCTCTACTCCTAGACTTCCTGCCCTGTTCTGGAAGAACACAGCCTGGGAAATGTCACATCTCTTTATCCAACCCCCACACCCCTCTCAACCTGGGTGTGTGGCTCAGGCTAATGAGAGGTGGACCTGGTTGTCAGTACGTAGATTAGAATGAACTCCCCTCTAAGGCTGTGTTTAGCCTTAGTACTGAAAGGAAGTATTTTACTATTCTTGCTTAGTTCTTCACATTTCAGCTCTGTCCTTTACTTATTCTGTACCCATAATTGTTGACTATATCAACTGAATTTCAGCTGCATCTCAACTCACATTGGTTGAAGCGATACCTCCTTAAGGAGATCAGCTCCTTCATTGTCTTTTAAGGCCCAGATTCGATCCGTATTGCTGAAGTTCTGTGCTTTAGTGCAATTTAATTTAAGGGCAATGTTCCAACATTCACAGAGACTGTATTCACGGTAAATGCTGCACATATACACATATATAGACATTATATATATATATATATACATACAGTTGAAGTCGGAAGTTTACATACACCTTAGCCAAATACATTTAAACTCAGTTTTTCACAATTCCTGACATTTAATCCAAGTAAGAATTCCCTGTTTTAGGTCAGTTAGGATCACCACTTTATTTTAAGAATGTGAAATGTCAGAATAATAGTAGAGAGAATTGTTCTAATAGTAGAGAGAATTGCTTTTATTTCTTTCATCACATTCCCAGTGGGTCAGAAGTTTACATACACTCAATTACTTCCGGCGCCGACAGAGATGGCCGCCTCGCTTCGCGTTCCTAGGAAACTATGCAGTATTTTGTTTTTTTATGTGTTATTTCTTACATTGGTACCCCAGGTAATCTTAGGTTTCATTACATACAGTCGGGAGGAACTACTGAATATAAGAGCAACTCACCATCATTACAACCAGGAATATGACTCTCCCGAAGCGGATCCTGTGTTTTGCCTTCCACCCAGTACAATGGATCTGATCCCAGCCGGCGACCCTAAACAACGACGCCGTAAAAGGGGCAAACGAAGCGGTCTTCTGGTCAGGCTTCGGAGACAGGCACATCGCGCTCCACTCCCTAGCATACTACTCGCCAATGTCCATTCTCTTGACAACAAGGTTGATGAAATCCGAGCAAGGATAACATTCCAGAGAGACATCAGAGACTGTAACGTTCTTTGCTTCACGGAAACATGGCTCACTCGAGAGACGCTAACGGAGTCGGTGCAGCCAGCTGGTTTCTTCACGCATCGCGCCGACAGAAACAAACATCTTTCTGGTAAGAAGAGGGGCGGGGGTGTATGCCTTATGATTAACGAGACGTGGTGTGATCATAACAACATACAGGAACTCAAGTCATTCTGTTCACCTGATTTAGAATTCCTCACAATCAAATGTCGACCACATTATCTACCAAGGGAATTCTCTTCGATTATAATCACAGCCGTATATATTCCCCCCCAAGCAGACACATCGATGGCCCTGAACGAACTTTATCTGACTCTATGTAAACTGGAAACCACACACCCTGAGGCTGCATTCATCGTAGCTGGGGATTTTAAGGCTAATCTGAAAACAAAACTCCCTAAATTCTATCAGCATATCGATTGTGCTACCAGGGCTGGTAAAACCTTGGATCATTGTTATACTAACTTCCGCGACGCATATAAGGCCCTCCCCCGCCCTCCTTTCGGAAAAGCTGACCACGACTCAATTTTGTTGCTTCCAGCCTACAAACAGAAACTAAAACAGCAAGCTCCCGCGCTCAGGTCTGTTCAACGCTGGTCCGACCAATCTGATTCCACGCTTCAAGACTGCTTCGATCATGTGGATTGGGATATGTTCCACATTGCGTCCAACAACAACATTGACGAATACGCTGATTCGGTGAGCGAGTTCATTAGAAAGTGCATTGACGATGTCGTACCCACAGCAACGATTAAAACATTCCCAAACCATAAACCGTGGATTGATGGCAGCATTCGCGTGAAACTGAAAGCGCGAACCACTGCTTTTAACCAGGGCAAGGTGACCGGAAACATGACCGAATACAAACAGTGTAGCTATTCCCTCCGCAAGGCAATCAAACAAGCTAAGTGCCAGTATAGAGACAAAGTAGAGTCGCAATTCAACAGCTCAGACACAAGAGGTATGTGGCAGGGTCTACAGTCAATCACGGATTACAAGAAGAAAACCAGCCCCGTCGCGGACCAGGATGTCTTGCTCCCAGACAGACTAAATAACTTTTTTGCTCGCTTTGAGGACAATACAGTGCCACTGACACGGCCCGCTACCAAAACCTGCGGGCTCTCCTTCACTGCAGCCGAGGTGAGTAAAACATTTAAACGTGTTAACCCTCGCAAGGCTGCAGGCCCAGACGTCATTCCCAGCCGCGTCCTCAGAGCATGCGCAGACCAGCTGGCTGGTGTGTTTAAGGACATATTCAATCAATCCTTATCCCAGTCTGCTGTTCCCACATGCTTCAAGAGGGCCACCATTGTTCCTGTTCCCAAGAAAGCTAAGGTAACTGAGCTAAACGACTACCGCCCCGTAGCACTCACTTCCGTCATCATGAAGTGCTTTGAGAGACTAGTCAAGGACCATATCACCTCCACCCTACCTGACACCCTAGACCCACTCCAATTTGCTTACCGACCCAATAGGTCCACAGACGACGCAATCGCAACCACACTGCACACTGCCGTAACCCATCTGGACAAGAGGAATACCTATGTAAGAATGCTGTTCATCGACTACAGCTCAGCATTTAACACCATTGTACCCTCCAAACTCGTCATCAAGCTCGAGACCCTGGGTCTCGACCCCGCCCTGTGCAACTGGGTCCTGGACTTCCTGACGGGCCGCTCCCAGGTGGTGAGGGTAGGTAACAACATCTCCACCCCGCTGATCCTCAACACTGGGGCCCCACAAGGGTGCATTCTGAGCCCTCTCCTGTACTCCCTGTTCACCCACGACTGCGTGGCCATGCACGCCTCCAACTCAATCATCAAGTTTGCAGATGACACAACAGTAGTGGGCTTGATTACCAACAACGACGAGACGGCCTACAGGGAGGAGGTGAGGGCCCTCGGAGTGTGGTGTCAGGAAAATAACCTCACACTCAACGTCAACAAAACAAAGGAGATGATTGTGGACTTCAGGAAACAGCAGAGGGAGCACCCCCCTATCCACATCGACGGGACAGTAGTGGAGAAGGTGGAAAGTTTTAAGTTCCTCGGTGTACACATCACGGACAAACTGAATTGGTCCACCCACACAGACAGCGTTGTGAAGAAGGCGCAGCAGCGCCTCTTCAACCTCAGGAGGCTGAAGAAATTTGGCTTGTCACCAAAAGCACTCACAAACTTCTACAGATGGACAATCGAGAGCATCCTGTCAGGCTGTATCACCGCCTGGTACGGCAACTGCTCCGCCCACAACCGTAAGGCTCTCCAGAGGGTAGTGAGGTCTGCACAACGCATCACCGGGGGCAAACTACCTGCCCTCCAGGACACCTACACCACCCGATGTCACAGGAAGGCCATAAAGATCATCAAGGACAACAACCACCCGAGCCACTGCCTGTTCACCCCGCTATCATCCAGAAGGCGAGGTCAGTACAGGTGCATCAAAGCAGGGACCGAGAGACTGAAAAACAGCTTCTATCTCAAGGCCATCAGACTGTTAAACAGCCACCACTAACAGTTAGCGGCCGCTGCCAACCGCTGCCAACATACTGACTCAACTCCAGCCACTTTAATAATGGGAATTGATGAAAATTATGTAAAAATCTATCACTAGCCACTTTAAACAATGCCACTTAATATAATGTTTACATACCCTACATTACTCATCTCATATGTATATGTATATACTGTACTCTATCATCTACTGCATCTTCTCATCTTTATGTAATACATGTATCACTAGCCACTTTAAACTATGCCACTTTATGTTTATATACCCTACATTACTCATCTCATATGTATATACTGTACTCTATACCATCTACTGCATCTTGCCTATGCCGTTCTGTACCATCACTCATTCATATATCTTTATGTACATATTCTTTATCCCTTTACACTTGTGTATAAGGTAGTAGTTGTGGAATTGTTAGGTTAGATTACTTGTTGGTTATTACTGCATTGTCGGAACTAGAAGCACAAGCATTTCGCTACACTCGCATTAACATCGGCTAACCATGTGTATGTGACAAATAAAATTTGATTTGATTTGAATTAGTATTTGGTAGCATTGCCTTTAAATTGTTTAACTTGGGTCAAACGTTTTGGGTAGTCTTCCACAAGCTTCCCCTAATAAGTTGGGTGAATTTTGGCCCATTCCTCCTGACAGAGCTGGTGTAACTGAGTCAGGTTTGTAGGATCCTTGCTCGCACACGCTTTTTCAGTTCTGCCCACAAATTTTCTATGATTAAGGTCAGGGCTTTGTGATGGCCACTCCAAAAAGTACGATATTTGTCCCCATGTGCAGTTGTAAACCGTAGTCTGGCTTTTTTATGACGGTCTTGGAGCAGTGGCTTTTTCCTTGCTGAGTGGCCTTTCAGGTTATGTCGATATAGGACTCGTTTTACTGTGGATATAGATACTTTTGTACCTGTTTCCTCCAGCATCTTCACAAGGTCCTTTGCTGTTGTTCTGGGATTGATTTGCACTTTTCGCACCAAGTACGTTCATCTCTAGGAGACAGAACGCGTCTCCTTCCTGAGCGGTATGATGGCTGCGTGGTCCCATGGTGTTTATACTTGCGTACTATTGTTTGTACAGATGAACGTGGTACCTTCAGGCATTTGGAAATTGCTCCCAAGGATGAACCAGACTTGTGGAGGTCTACAATTTTTTTTTGAGGCCTTGGCTGATTTCTTTAGATTTTTCCATGATGTCAAGCAAAGAAGCACTGAGTTAGAAGGTAGGCCTTGAAATACATCCACAGGTACACCTCCAACTGACTCAAATGATGTCAATTAGCCTATCAGAAGCTTCTAAAGCTTAACATCATTTTCTGGAAATTTCCAGGCTGTTTAACGCCATAGTCAACTTAGTGTATGGAAACTTCTGACCCACTGGAATTGTGATACAGTGAATTAGAAGTGAAATAATCTGTCTGTAAACAATTGTTGGAAAATTGACTTGTGTCATGCACAAAGTAGATGTCCTAACGAACTTGCCAAAACCCTAGTTTGTTAACAAGAAATTTGTGGAGTGATTGAATGACGAGTTTTAATGACTCCAACCTAAGTGTATGTAAACTTATGACTTCAACTGTATATATACAGTGGGGAGAACAAGTATTTGATACACCTGGTCAAGAACTACAGGAAACGTATGATCTCTGTAATTGCAAACAAAGGTTTCTGTACCAAATATTAAGTTCTGCTTTTCTGATGTATCAAATACTTATGTCATGCAATAAAATGCAAATTAATTACTTAAAAATCATACAATGTGATTTTCTGGATTTTTGTTTTAGATTCCGTCTCTCACAGTTGAAGTGTACCTATGATAAAAATTACAGACCTCTACATGCTTTATAAGTAGGAAAACCTGCAAAATCGGCAGTGTATCAAATACCTGTTCTCCCCACTGTATATATATATACATACACACAGACTTGAAATCACTGGCCACTTTAATAAACTGAACACTAGTCACTTTAATAATGTTTACATATTTTGCATTACTCATATCATATGTATCTACTGTATTCTATTCTACTATATCTTAGTCTATGGCACTCTGACATTGCTCGTCCATATATTTATATACTCTTAATTCCATTCCTTTACTTAGATTTGTTTGTATTGGCCATATGTTGTGAAATTGTTAGATATTACTTGTTAGATATTACTGCACTGTCGGAGCTAGAATCACAAGCATTTGACTACAACCACAATAACATCTGCTAAACACGTGTATGTGAACAATACAATTTGATTTGATATGTTGGCTCAATCGGAAATTACCTTTAAATGTAAATTGCGTTATATCGCAGAACTTTCTCGATACAGATTGAATTTAGCCCTATGTGTTTTGCTGTTAACCTTCAGTTCACTCTGAATGTAGTCCACAGAGAACCAAATGTATGTTAATGTTGCTGCCTCTTGAACAAATGTACTGTGTAGTTATCTCCCCATTAGCGAAAACTCTAATTCAACAGTAGCTGTAATGATACATTAGTGGAATGGCCCACCAGTGGTAGTACTCAGTGTTAAATATTTTATTTTAATTGATGCTAATCACATCATCTTGCAGAATAAATGTGGCTTTCTCAGAATTCATCACCAGCATGCTGATGTATTCTGAGAAATGGTACATTATTTTGATATGTCAAAATTGCTTTTACTTGCAGTGCCCTGTTACTTGCAGTGCCCGGTTAAGTACATTGTTGACTCTCCCAACCTTTATTTTCTACCCTGGCTCAGAGTCGAGTTGAGCTGAACTCACACGTCTGTAAGGTTGTCTACACTTTTCACAGCCTATTAAGCTTGCAGATAAGTCACATGAAAAAATGTTTCTGTCGGATGGTGATTAAATGTGATATTGAAGGTTATAGTGTAGGTTGGCAGGTGGGCAGATGCATTGGTGTAAACCACTGGTCTGCAGAGCCAAAGTTTATTTTTAATTTTTTTATTTCACGTTTATTTAACCAGGTAGGGTAGTTGAGAACAAGTTCTCATTTGCAACTGCGACCTGGCCAAGATAAAGCATAGCAGTGTGAACAGACAACAACACAGAGTTACACATGGAGTAAACAATAAACAAGTCAATAACATAGTAGGAAAAAAAAGGGGAAAAAAAGAGAATCTATATACAATGTGTGCAAAAGGCATGAGGAGGTAGGCAATAAATAGGCCATAGGAGCGAATAATTACAATTTAGCAGATTAAACTCCCCCTTGGGGAGACTAAGTTTCGGTTTCACTTTTACTTCCTGGTTTTGCAGTTGTTTTAGCTATCCCTTACCCTATCCTAAACCCTAACCTTAACCCTTACTAAGCTGGTCACGTTACTAACCCACTCACGAGTCATAAAACTAAGGCATTCCGATGGCATTTACAACGTTTAACTGTGATTCTACTTACTTTCGTGTGGTACTGTTATGTCTGCACACTGCATTTACAGTCCTGCATTGAGTTACACCAGCACACAGTTGTTGGGTTATGCCTGATGTATTGTGATACGTCATTGATTGCTTTGTTCTGTAACCTTCACATGAGTTTGAGATAATGGACAACGTGGTTGATTAGAAATCGCTTCACTGAGTTATCATTCTAAACACAACATTGACAACATTGAAGGATGGCTGAACTCTCTCTCTCACCACCTCCTCCCTTCCTCGCATTACCGGGTGAACCCCTGATCCCATGGCGTCACTGGTTAGAGTGCTTTGAAACTTATATCATAGCGCTTGGGCTACATGATGTCAACACTGCTCGGAAAAACATAGCAAACCAAAATTGATTAAAGGAAAGTTTCCAGAACATTTGTTAGGTCGTGGCAAATGTTCTCATAACACAAAGACTGTCCGGTCTTACTGATGATTATAGAATGTTTGTATAAAACATTCTCCTGATGTTGAAAGAATGTTCCTAGAACAAGGATGGGCAGTGGATGTCCGGTTGTTGATCGCCGTTGCGGTCTCCCTCTAGTGGTTTACCCTGGTAAGTTTCCTGGAAGCGGAGCAGTCCACCACAAGGATGGGCAGTGGATTTACGGTTGGTGATCGCCGTTGCGATCCCCCCCTCTGGTGGTTTACCTTGGTAGGCTCTCTGACAGCGGGGCAGGCCTCCACCAGGATGGGCAGTGGGTGTCCGGATTTGGGATCGCCGTTCCAGACCTGTTGTCTGGTCTTCCAGACTGGAAAATCCGGGCAGTAACTTCGGCAGATGATAACAACGTACACACACTCATGAAATATATATAATTACATGAATTCCCCAATGAGCGACGTTGTGGCACTAACTGATGGTTGTATGGGGACTTTGTTAATGGCTCTATCACTTCCTAAGTGTCAAAGAAACTGAACCGAAAAGGAATGAAAGCATAAACAAAAGATATACAAAATACAATTCTCACGCCAAAGTCATCTAATTGGACTGTATTCTATATACGTCCAATGTCCTGGCAAAATGACTCTATCATGGCATTGTCTCTAATGTCATGTCTTGGGTTTTTCTACTTGGTGTGTTGCTTAGGCACTATCCTAAGTTGAGAACTATATGATAAGTCTACCGCTGCAAGGCACTAGTTTTTGACAGTCTACAGGGATGACCTATGGACCTTTGTGAAGTAACTGGCGAGTACTGTAGGTGTAGAGTCAAAGGCCTCAAAGTAAATGTTCAACTTTACTAAGGCTGGTATTTTGCTCAACCCTTAAGTGATCCTAGCATAAATCCTAATTGGATGTTCCGTTGTGCATGTACGTTTATGCTTAAACAAGCGCGCATGTCAAGGGAAGAAAACCAAGTATGCTGTCAGATTACAACTTGTCCAGAATGAGTCTGACGTAATCAGGTAATTTTCAGGTCAATGCCTGGAGGTCAGTCAGAATTGGTGTCGAGGGAGTCTGTAGTGGTTTTACTACAAGTCACTGTGTCTTCCACTATTGTAGTGGTAATAGGTATGAAGAAGTCTATTTCATAGCTATGTTATCCACGGAAGAGCTAACCTCATGACGGAACTACTCTATTAGTATTGTACCAGTCGTACGTGGTGTGATCATGGTTCATGACTTTTAATAACTTTCCTCCTGAATGGAGGGTTCTATTTATTAGTGGCATGTGTGTTAACCATTGGAAGAGTGCTCTGGAGATTCCCTTCCCTGTGTTGCACTCTGAGTGACTCCTAACTACTCTGTCGCTGTTGTCAAGGGTAATTTGATTTGTTAGGTCTCTAAACTTCTTTCTGATTGTAGCTGGACTGACTGTTGCTGGCATTGGTACTAGTACTCAAGGGGACCAGTTATCCTACCGATTTATTCTGAAATATTATAGAGCATTATACTAGTTGTATTGTAGTTGAACCTACACATGGCAAGGCATGACTATTTTTTGCCATTTTTTTTCAGGTAGACTTCTTCTACGATCAGTGTGGTACACCTCAGTAATATCTTAGATGTGTTCCAAGATTATTCCCGTCTAGGGGCCCATCTGCTCCTCACTGTTCTCATAGGGGAGTTTACAACTAGATTTGTTTAATGCTCTGGCGGCCTCGTACAGTGTTGCCCATAGTCTCGACCCACCCCCACCGGCCTCAATGAGGCTCATCATGGGTCTGGGCTATTATTCCCCCCCTTTGTGTCTCGGGACCACCCCACCAGCGGGTGGTGTTGGTATCCGAGGCACAAACAAAAAGGTCCGACCCCATGTACGAGTTGTCAGCAGCCACGTTGTTATGAGAATGGTTGTAACCATTCAACCAAATCTCCTGGTGTTTGTGCTTCAAAACGCTCAGTGGCTGTAGAGGCCTGTCAGTCGCCACCGCATGCGCGTGTGGCAACCTCTTCAGTACCTGTGAACTGAGATGAGGATATCTGTCTGTGATATGGCAAAGTGTTTCACCAGTGGGAGTCATCAGGTCAGTGCTGGACTGGCACAATTAGTGTCATTGTAAGGGGTGACAGTCCCCCACAAAGCGTCATCGGAAGCAGAGTACACTCTGTGCATCAATGTTTTTCTTGCTGGGACGGCCACAGTGCTTGTGGAAGTGTCCGAAGGGCAAGAGAAGTTCATCTCAAGCACCGTATTGCATGACTGCAAGGAGGAGGGAAGTTGCTCATTCACAGAGACTGCTGGCTCGAAATCATGAAAAGAATGGTCAATCAGGTTGGCTGATGGAATGTGTCGAGATATCGTAATTTCTCCACGGATTGGATTCTGCACCAAGAGGTTTCTAAACGTCTTTTTCCCAAGGAGTGCTTTTGACAGATACCCCTCGTGAATGACAGCGTTGCAGCTAGCGTTAGGGGAAGACAGTGTGGTCAGTGGAGAAGGAACTGTGGCCTGTGACCATACATGGTTGGTTTTCCAATCCATCAGTGGGAGTAACCAATCCATCAAGTCTGCTCCAAGTAGCAGGGTTTCCGATTCGAGGCTGGTAACATACACAGGGTGAACGAGTGATACGTCCTGGAAGTGTAGTTTCAGCATGACTCTCAATGTGAGAGGCGAGGTAGTCTGAGTGACCCCTCGAAGTGTAGTATCACATCGTTCCACTTTTAACCAACGTTTAGTTGGATTCAATGCCCTTATGAGATCATCAAACAACGTTTGAGAGATGAGCGATATTGTCGCACCCAAATCAATTAGCGCATGACAAGTTAAGCAATCCTCCAGGACTGTTTCCAGGTATGGGCGTTTCGATTCGTGTTTAGTGGACATATTCCCCACAAAGTGGAGTGGTCGTTCGCAACGACGTGATGTGCCATTTCTGTTCAAGGTGGAAGCTGATCGACTTTTCGGATTTTGAGTGGGCTTGGCTTTAACGAAGCGTTTGACCTTTTTCTTCGCAACCTTGTATCAGAGTCTATAGACAAAGCCCACGTGGGCTTGTTTCTTGATCAAGCGGGCCCTGGATAGGGTCTCGAGTGAATTGAAATAGAATTTTAACGTCCTTGCTATGGGTGTTAATTCCTGAAGACCTGGTGTCCGGTAAACCCCCATCTAGTCCTTGTGACTTATCTTTTACTCTTCTCTTGCTTTAGTTCTTCACGTAGTGGAACTTCTGGAGAACATTGGTCTACATTTTGATCGTCCTTCAACCCTTCGTTACCCTTGTGCTCTGATACTTTTTTTGGAAGGGTGCAGGAACGTAGCGAACAGGTCGATTGTAGCGGTAGTCGTTTTGATGGCGACGTACTTTACAGTTATTTTGACCGCGGAGGTTATTGGAATCGTGGGTTTGTGGTAGAAGCCGTTGTTGTGCGTCATCTCTCAACGCTCCAATACCTGATAATGCACCCTCTAACTGGAGTGAGTGCTCCTGGTCAAACTTCAAAACCGAGTGGTCAGGGCTCTTAGCGTTGTGAAATTGTGATGCCTCAAAAGCTGTGCTTGCAAGCTCTCTGAGTTGTAAGATAAGCAAGCCAACGTGGGCTGCAGGGCCCAAGTAGGTATTGAAGGTGGGATACATGTTCGACAGAAACATTTGTTTGAATGGTAAAAGCTCTTCCATTACTGTTTCAGTGAGTAGGCCAAAGTAAGCTGAACAAAGCCTATGATAGTAAGCTTGTGGGTGTTTGTTCCGAGCTTGTTTGACGGTGTTAGCCAGTGAGCTATCATCTTTGCGAGTCGCAGAACCACTGAATTCTAATTTCAAAGCTGTGGCAAGTTTAGCGTAGTCATTTAGCACGTGTTGCTGTTGTGGACGAATTAACCTTGTCACGTGTCTATTTGACGTTCGCTTCAACAGGTAAACCCGGTCAGAGCCCGTAGCGTTCTGGTAGCCATCCAATGCGTCCTCTATGTCAGCTAGGAACATCTCAGTATCATTTGGCTGACCTGGAACAGTGTCAAAGGTGGGGAAATTCTTGCCAAGTTTGTCAAGGTATTCCTCACCAAGCGGGCGGAGAGGGTTGGCTTCATCCTGTGGGGAAATCGGGGCCGAAAGGCCAAGAGGAGAAGCCATGCTTTGGCTTTGTTGGCCAAGAGGTGCCACATTACTCAGTGCCGAATGGCCAAGAGGAGAAGACTGAGGGACACATGAGGGAGGCAAAGTCTGAAACCTATCGTCTTTACGCCTTTGAGGACAGGGCTCCGGTTGCTTGGATGGGTAGTCACGCTGTAGAGTGTGACCATTCTGGACTTCCTCCAGATGGTACCTAAGGGTGGTATTCTGCTGCATTGCAGAGTCCACTTGAGTGCTTAGAGTACTGATTGTGGACACGTGAATGTCGCACATGCTCCTTTCGGTCTCAAACTGATCTGTCATTGTTTGCAGATAGAGGTTTTGAGTACGGAGCGAGAGATTCAGTGATGAGATTTTCTCTGCTTGCTAAGAAATCAATATTTCTAATATTTCCAGTTCTTTCATCATTAATTTGGTCAGCGACTTCAATGAGTTCTGCTGATTTGTCATCCAACTTAGTCATTGTCTTCATTAACTGACCGTCTTTGGTCTGCAGCATTTTGAGTAGAACCGTGTTACTTTGAGTAACGTTCAACAAAACTGCATCTTATCAAGTTGAGCGCGCCTGTTTGTAGATAACTCATCAGATTTATCTAGTTTGGCGTGGACATCATCGTATTTAGTTTTGGCTAAATTGAGTTGTTCCTGCAGCATATGATTTTGTTCCTGTAGAAGACGATTTTGTTGAAGAGTTTGTGTTTGTTCATCGTCATAAGTTTTTGCAATTACATTTAATTGTTCAGTTTTCAAACGCAGTTCCATAGCTAGCAGAATTTTTCCCTTTTCTGCATTTGTCATTGGTTTCCCGGTTCTCTCCACTGGTCCCTTTATGTCTACCGTTACCTGCCTTTGCTTCAGCTGTGCACTGCGGTATTGGTCCGATGCAAATCTCAGATGGCAAGACATCAGGGCTAGACTGGAGAGAACCTTTACAAGGCCTGCGCCAAATGGTTGATTTTGGAGAGCTTTGCTCGTAATTTCTTCTGTTTTTCCACTAATGGCATAATTAGGGTTGGTATCGGGTGGAGGTTCACTAATTAGCGGGCGAGTTTTTCCAAATTTTCCAAAAGTTTGGTTTTGGAATACGTTGGGAGCTGCAAAGACGATTTTAATCTATTTATAGACATTAATGAACCATCAGTACTGTACCAGTACTGTGGGAGTTGGACGTGAATGAATTTACAAAAGCAAATTTAATTAATTCTGCTTCCCTGAAGATCAGAGTCTTTCGTGGTTAGAATGTAAACTTCAGAGTACCATTCAGAAATGGTTTCATAGAAAAGATGTTTCGGCGATTGTCGGTCTTCGCATCCCAGGTTGACATAATTTCTAGCTGCAGACTAATAATTAGTATTTTAGATTTTTCTCTTATTCTGTAGGGATTGATAGTCTCAGAGTTGAACCATTTCCAGACGTATAGTCAATGCTCCACGTGGTATGGTTAGGAATTCAACCCCCATTACAACCTTAGCTTATCTTCTTATGGCCTCGACAACATTCTGCTGAAAAGGCAGCGCGCGAAATTCAAAAATATTTTTTAGAAATATGTAACTTTCATACATTCACAAGTGCAATACACCAAATGATATCTTAACCTCTTGTTAATCTACCCATCGTGTCCGATTTCAAAAATACTTTACAGCGAAAGCACACCATATGATTATGTTAGGTCAGAGCCTAGTCACAAAACACACAGCCATTTTCCAGCCAAAGAGAGGAGTCACAAAAAGCTAAAATAGAGATAAAATTAATCTCTAACATTTGATGATCTTCATCAGATGACACTCATAGGACTTCATGTTACACAATACATGTATGTTTTGTTCGATAAAGTTCATATTCATATCCAAAAATCTCAGTTTACATTGGCGCTTTATGGTCAGTAATGTTGTGCCTCGAAAACATCCGGCGAATTTTCAGAGAGCCACATCAATTTACAGAAATACTCATAATAAACTTTGATAAAAGATACAAGTATTATGCACAGAATTATAGATATACTTCTCCTTAATGCAACCGCTGTGTCAGATTTCAAAAAAGCTTTACGGAAAAAGCTAACCATGCAATAATCTGAGTACAGCGCTCAGACAAAAACAAGCAATGCAGATACCCGCCATATTGTGGAGTCAACAGAAGTCAGAAATAGCGTTATAAATATTCACTTACCTTTGATGATCTTCATCAGAATGCACTCCCAGGAGTCCCAATAAATGTTTGATTTGTTCGATAAAGTCCATAATTTATGTCCAAATATCTCCTTTTTTTAGCGCGTTCAGTTCACAATCCAAACTCACGAGGCGCGGGCAAGTCCAGGCGAAAGTTCAGACGAGTTCAAAAAGTTATATTACAGTTCGTAGAAACATGTCAAACGATGTATAGAATCAATCTTTAGGATGTTTTTAACATAAATCTTCAATAATGTTCCAACCGGAGAATTCCTTTGTCTTTAGAATTGCAATGGAACGCAGGTCGCTCTCACGTGTGCGCGCGTGATCAGCTCATGGCACTCTGGCAGGCCTCTGGTTGATTCAGCTCTCATTCGCCCCCACTTAACAGTAGAAGCCTCAAAAAATGGTTCAAAAGACGGTTGACATCTAGTGGAAGCCTTAGGAAGTGCAATATGACCCCATAGACACTGTATATTCGATAGGCATGAGTTGAAAAACTACAAACCTCAGATTTCCCACTTCCTGGTTGGATTTTTCTCAGGTTTTCGCCTGCCATATGAGTTCTGTTATACTCACAGACATCCTTCAAACAGTTTTAGAAACTTCAGAGTGTTGTCTATCCAATACTACTAATAATATGCATATATTAGCTTCTGGGCCAGAGTAGCAGGAAGTTTACTCTGGGCACGCTTTTCATCCGAACGTGAAAATGCTGCCCCCTATCCCAAACAGGTTATACTGAGGATTTTGTTGTCTAAAGAGGATTTCCTCAGGAGGGGTTTTTGTTCGTAACAATAGAAAAGGCGGGTTTCTGACGCCAGATCATGTCTGTGCTCACGTGGGTGGGCTAATGACTTAGTTAAACTTTAAAGGGAATACAATTCTTTCACATTAAAGGTTTAACATCATATTACATCATTTCACAAATAGTTTAATCTTTACTCATTCATTTTATACAAGAATTAGACGCAAACCCCATAATTGAGAAATGTACATATTCCGAGATATAGTTATGTGGGTTTATTGTTCTCTCTGAGGTCACCTAATGAAACACAATAGTCTCCTCCAGGAATTTACTACCTGAGATAACAGAACCTGGGTGTTGGAGAGAGAGAGAGGGGTGCCACGATCTATACCCAGAAAGGGCCACGTCATGACAGCACAAAAGTGTTGCCTGACTTTGGTTTTCATGTAGCGCAACGCTAACCTGATGGGACTGGACCTCTTCACTGCTCTGGGCTTCACACTCTTGGACACCGGTGGAGCAGAGATTCTGCACGTCACCTCACCGTGGCAACAAAGATGGCCAGCACTGATTGATGGTCTGGGCTGTCTCACATCCTTCACCCACCAGCCTCTGATCAACCCCACCTTTACCCCTGTCATTCAGCCATTGCGTCACATTCTGCAGGCTATTCGTGAAGAGGTCGATGCTGATCTGAAGAACCTACTGAAACAGGACATCATTGAACCAGTTGATGTCTCTCCTTGGATCTCCAACCTGGTGATTGCAAGGAAAAAGTCTGGTGCTCTACAAATCTGCATGGACCTTTGACCAGTGATTAAGGCTGTCATACCCAACAAATGTCCACTTCCCACGTCAGGGGAACTCAGCATCCACAGCATCCCAGCGCCCAGCTCCACAGTCCAGGTTGCCTCGTTCCTGGGCATGGATTTTCTGCCCTAGAACTCTGACACCACAGCCCCATTGCATCAGCTAATATGGAAGGACGAGCCCTGGCCGTGGTCACAAGCTTGCAATCAATCAATCAATCAAATGTATTTATAAAGCCCTTTTTACATCAGCTGATGTCACAAAGTGCTGTACAGAAACACAGCCTAAAATCCCAAACAGCAAGCAATACAGGTGTAGAAGCACGGAAGCTAGGAAAAACTCCCAAGAAAGGCCGGAACCTAGGAAGAAACCTAGAGAGGAACCAGGCTATGATGGGTGGCCAGTCCTCTTCTGGCTGTGCCGGTTGGAGATCATAACAGAACATGGTCAAGATGTTCAAATGTTCATAGATGACCAGCAGGGTCAGATAATAATAATCACAGTGGTTGTACAGGGTGCAACAGGTCAGAACCTCAGGATTAAATGTCAGTTGGCTTTTCATAGCGGATCATTCAGAGTATCTCTACCGCACCTGCTGTCTCTAGAGAGTTGAAAACAGCAGGTCTGGGACAAGGTAGCACGTTCGGTAAACAGGGTCAGGGTTCCATAGCCGCAGGCAGAACAGTTGAAACTGGAGCAGCAGCACGACCAGGTGGACTGGGGACAGCAAGGAGTCATCAGGCCAGGTTATCCTGAGGCAATGTCCTATGGCTCAGGTCCTCGGAGAGAGAGAAAAAGAGAGAAAGAGAAAGAGAGAGAGAATTAGAGAGAGCATACTTAAAATTCACACAGGACACCGGATAACACAAAATAAATACTCCAGATATAACAGACTGACCCTAGCCCCACGACACATAAACTATTGCAGCATAAATACTGGAGGCTGAGACAGGAGGGGTCGGGACACACTGTGGCCCCGTCCGACAAAACACCTGGACATGGCCAAACAGGCAGGATATAACCCCACCCACTTTGCCAAAGCACAGCCCCCACACCACTAAAGAGATATCTTCAACCACCAGCCTAAAATCCTGAGACAAGGCCGAGTATAGCCCACGGTGATCTCCCCCACAGCACAAACCCGGACAGGAAGATCACGTCAGTGACTCAACCCATTCAAGTGATGCACCCCTCCTAGGGACGGCATGGAAGAGCACCAGTAAGCCAGTGGCTCAGCCCCCGTAATAGGGTCTCCCAGTGGAGAGAGGAGAACCGGCCAGGCAGAGACAGCAGAGGCGGTTCGTGGTTCAAGTGCTTTTCCGTTCACCTTCACACTCCTGGGCCAGACTACACTTATTCATAGGACCTACTGAAGAGATGAGTCTTCAATAAAGACTTAAAGGTTGAGACTGAGGCTGCGTCTCTCACATGGATAGGCAGACCATTCCATAAAAATGTAGCTCTATAGGAGAAAGCCCTGCCTCCAGCTGTTTGCTTAGAAATTCTAGGGACAATTAGGAGGCCTGCATCTTGTGACCGTAGCATACGTGTAGGTCTGTACGGCAGGACCAAATCGGAAAGATAGGTAGGAGCAAGCCCATGTAATGCTTTGTAGGTTAGCAGTAAAACTTTGAAATAAGCCCTAGCTTTAACAGGAAGCCAGTGTAGAGGGGCTAGCACTGGAGTAATATGGTCACATATTTTGGTTCTGGTCAAGATTCTAGCAGCCATGTTTAGCACTAACTGAAGTTTATTTAGTGCTTTATCCGGGTAGCCAGAAAGTGGAGCATTGCAGTAGTGTGTTCTAGAAGTGACAAAAGCATGGCTGAATTTTTCTGCATCATTTTTGGACAGAAAGTTTCTTATTTTTGCTATGTTACATAGATGGAAAAAGCTGTCCTTGAAACAGTCTTGATGTGTTCTTCAAAAGAGAGATCAGGGTCCAGAGTAACGCAGAGGTCCTTCACAGTTTTATTTGAGACGACTGTACGTCAAGATTAATTGTCAGATTCAACAGAAGATCTCTTTGTTTCTTGAGACCTAGAACTAGCATCTCTGTTTTGTCCAAATTTAAAAGTAAAACATGTGCCGCCATCCACTTCCTTATGTCTGAAACACAGGCTTCCAGGGAGGCCAATTTTGGGGCTTGACCATGTTTCATCGAAATGTACAGCTGTGTGTCGTCCGTATAGCAGTGAAAGTTAACATTATGTTTCCGAATGACATCCCCAAGAGGTAAAATATATAGTGAAAACAATAGTGGTCCTAAAACGGAGCCTTGAGGAATACCAAAATGTACAGTTGTATTGTCAGAGGACAAACCATCTACACAGACAATCTGATATCTTTCCAACAGATAAGATCTAAACCAGGCCAGAACTCGTCCGTGTATACCAATTTGGGTTTCCAATCTCTCCAAAAGAATGTGGTGATCGATGATATCAAAAGCTGCACTAAGGTCTAGGAGCACGAGGACAGATGCAGAGCCTCGGTCTGACGCCATTAAAAGGTAATTTACCACCTTCACAAGTGCAGTCTCAGTGCTATGATGGGGTCTTAAACCAGACTGAAGCATTTTGAATACGTTGTTTGTCTTCAGGAAGGCAGTGAGTTGCTGCGCAACAGCTTTTTCTAACATTTTTGAGAGGAATGGGAAATTCGATATAGGCCGATAGCTTTTTTATATTTTCTGGATCAAGGTTTGGCTTTTTCAAGAGAGGCTTTATTACTGCCACTTTTAGTGAGTTTGGTACACATCTGGTGGATAGGGAGCTGTTTATTATGTTCAACATAGGAGGGCCAAGCACAGGAAGCAGTTCTTTCAGTAGTTTAGTTGGAATAGGGTCCAGTATGCAGCTTGAAGGCAATAAGGCTGTGCGCCTCCTGAAGTTGCAGCTCCTCAACTTGCAGCTCAGTGTTAGCCCACTTCGATATCGCCAGCCCTCCCTCGTCACCTGCGATGGAAAACCCATCGCCTTTTCCTCCCAGGCCCTCAACCCCACTGAACAAAGGTATTCTGTGGGCAAGCGTGAGGTGCTAGCCTGCGTCTGGTCATCTGAGCGATGGCATCTATACCTGTATGGCCGTGCCTTGACCCTGTGGACTGACCATCAGGCACTCACCGCCCTGCTGTCAATGTCAGGCACAGGCCACAGACCACTGAGGAATGGCTGGCCTTGTAAAGTGCCTTGGGAACTGCCTGCGTTCTCCAGGGTCAAGGAGGAGCTCTCCTGCTGGAATGGGTTTTGTGTGGCACTCAGACTTTACACTGTGGACCCGAGTACATTCATATGCATGTTTTGTCGACGACGCACAAGGGCCACTGAGGAATCAAACAAAGATGCCAAGACCTGGTGTGGTGGCCGGGCATCGACCAGGAAATCAAAGCTCTGGTCAAGAACTGTGCAACCTGTCTTGTTGGCCACCAGGCTCCACTGGGGGTGGCCAGCACTCCGGGGGTAGACAGGTGTGGCATGTAGAAGGTCTGAACATTACATACAGGACCTAGCCTGTACAGACAGACAGATAGCTCTCTCTTAACCGACCTGACTCCAACACCTGTGTCAGCAATTCTTACCCTAGTTCTCTAGGTTAGCAATCATTAGAGACTCCTACCCTATTCCAATGGGAGTTACAGGCAGACTTTTCACTAGCAGAAGAACGTCCAATTCCAAATCAACCTCTAGAATTATTCCAATAAAGACTCAGTGAGGGGATTATAGATCACAGTGTGCTGACTCTTTCTTTTCTTTAGCTGGGCATTGATCACCAGCACTTGGTCAAAGCCATTGGACTTATATACACTGTGCTTTTATCCAAAGCGACTTAGTCATGTGTGCATGGACAGTACGTATATACCTTCCTTAGTGGCAAATATAACAGTGTTAGGGAAGCTACTCTGAAAATATAGTTTATCAGGCTACCAATTACTTCACACTGGAAGAAGTTAAGATACACTAAAGCTGCTCTTAAAGGGATAGTTTAGGATTTTGGCAAGCTGTTCCTTTAGACTTCCAGTCATTGCACTAGTTAGCATTGGCTCGCGAATCTACCTCTTCATACTGAGCGCAGATACATAAAAATCCCGAACTATCCCTTCATATCTAAATCTGAAATGTCATAGACTACAAGTTGCATGAACAGATCATTCTAGAGTCAGATGTTAACATAATGTGTAATTTTGCCAATTAAACACCAAAAATGTTTCAAGTGAGAATTAGGCAGGTCTGATGCCGAAAAACATTTAAGGAAATTCTTGCTTACTGCCCCCATAAATACATACATACCGTATATATATATACGTATATATACACATTGTAACGACCTTCGTCTTCATCGGATAAGGAGTAGGAAGGATCGGAACAAAATGCAGCGTTGTAAGTGTCCATGATAATTTATTATATCAGAACACGAAAAATACAAAATAACAAAGTGAATGAAAGAAATGAAAATCGAAACAGTTCTGTATGGTGAAAACACAGACACAGAAAACAACCACCCACAAACAAAAGTGGCCGCAAAACTTGAACCTATAGGGGAGGGTCTGGGTGGGCATTACTCCGCGGTGGCGGTTCTGGTGAGGGACGTGGACCCCGCTCCACTTCTGGCTCGACCCACTTTCATAATGCCTCTGGAGCGGGAATTAGTTTAGTTCACTACTCCCAACTCTGAATACATTGCATCCCGAAAGTAATCAGACCCCTTCCCTTTTTCCACATTTTGTAACGTTGCAGCCTTATTCTAAAATGGATTAAATAATAGTTTTCCCTCATCAATCTACACACAACACGACATAATGACAAAGCGAAATGTTTACACATTTTTAGAAATGTTTTCAAATGTATAAAAAAAACTATTTACGTAAGTATTCAGACCCTTTGCTATGAGACTCGAAATTGAGCTCAGGTGCATCCTGTTTCCATTGATTATCCTTGAGATGATTCTACAACTTGTTTGGAGTCCACCTGTGGTAAATTCAAATGATTGGACATTACTTGGAAAGACACACACCTGTCTATGTAAGGTCTCACAGTTGCCAGTGCATGTCAGAGCAAAAACCAAGCCATGAGGTTGAAGGAATTGTCCGTAGAGCTCCAAGACTGGATTGTGTTGAGGCACAGATCTGGGGAAAGATACCAAAAGAATTATGCAGCATTGAAGGTCCCCAAGAAAACTGTGGCCTCCATCATTCTTAAATGGAAGAAGTTTTGAACCAAGAAGAGCAATCATGGAAGAAGAGCCTTGGTCCGAGAGGTAACCAAGAACCTTATTGTCCACTGTGGAGATGCGAGAACCTTCCAGAAGAACAACCATCTCTGCAGCACTCCACCAATCAGGCCTTTATGGTAGAGTGGCCAGACGGAAGCCACTCCTCAGTAAAAAGCACATGACAGCCCACTTGGAGTTTGCCAAAAGGCACCTAAAGGACTCTCATACCATGAGAAACAAGATTCTCTGGTCTGATGAAACCAAGATTGAACTCTTTGGCCTGAATGCCAAGCGTCATGTCTGGAGGAAACCTGGCACCATCCCTACGGTGAAGCATGGTGGTGGCAGCATCATGGTGGGGAGATGTTTTTCAGTGGCAGGGACTGGCAGACTAGTCAGGATCGAGGGAAAGATGAACGGATCAAAGTACAGAGTGATCCTTGATGAAAACCTGCTCAAGAGCGCTCAGGACCTCAGACTGAGGCGAAGGTTCACCTTCCAACAGGACAACGACCCTAAGCACACAGCCAAGACAATGCAGGAGTGGCTTCGGGACAAGTCTCTGAGTCCTTGAGGGGCCCAACCAGAGCCCAGATTTGAACCCAATCGAACATCTCTGGAGAGACCTGAAAATGGCTGAGCAGCGATGCTCCCCATCCAACCTGACAGAGCTTGAGAGTATCTGCAGAGAAGAATGTGAGAAATTCCCCAAATACAGGTGTGCCAAGCTTATAGTGTCATACCCAAGAAGTCTTGAGGCTGTAATCACTGCCAAAGGTGCTTCAACAAAGTACTGAGTAAAGAGTCTGAATACTTATAAAAATGTGATATTTATATATATTTTAATACATTTGCTAAAATTTCAAAAACCTGTTTTTGTTTTGTCATTATGGGGTATTGTGTGTAGATTGATGAATGTGGAAAAAGTCAAGGGGTCTAAATACTTTACGAATGCACTGCATATTTGATATATACAAAATATTTCACATTTAGAGTCATTCCTCACTTCCGTCTCCCTTGACTATAGACAGCCCCGCACACACCTCCCATACCCCCATTTAATTCAATACCATTATGAAAATTGATGCGGACTCCCCTCTCCCTGTGCTCTACAGAGCTGATTAGGGGCAGCATCATAACCAGGGTGTGCTCACTGCTCCAATTAACCCACTCTGTAGTTTGTATGTTAATCACTGGCTTATCAATCACCTTTAATTGGGCAGTGAAACACTGCATAGCCTAAACGTGCTACTAAAGAGAAGAGAGAGGTAGACAGCGGACTAGCCAAGCATGGCCAAGGTAATAGAATGTAATTGACTCAAGGTGAACAGAATATCAAGGCACCATTATGTGCTGTATATCAATTCATTTTATATGGGCATTTCTCACTCCTACAGGTGAGTGATCTATCTGTATCTGGCATTAGATCAAATCAAATCCAATTTTATTGGTCACATGCACATGGTTAGCAGATGTTAATGCGAGTGTAGCAAAATGCTTGTGCTTCTAGTTCTGACAGTGCAGTAATATCTAACAAGTAATCTAACAATTCCACAACAACTATCTTATACACACAAATCTAAAGGGATGGAATAATATGGGCACATAAAAATATGGATGAGCAATGACCGAGCGGTATAGGCAAGATGCATTAAATTATATAAAATACAGTATACACATATGAGATGAGTAATGTAAGATATGTAAACATTACTAAAGTGGCATTATTAAAGTGACTAGTGATCCATTTATTAAAGTGGCCAATGATTTCGAGTCTGTATGTAGGCAGCAGCCTCTCTGTGTTAGTGATGGCTGTTTATCAGTCTGATGGCCTTGAGATAGAAGCTGTTTTTCAGTCTCTTAGTCCCAGCTCTGATGCACCTGTACTGACCTCGCCTTCTGGATGATAGCGGGGTGAACAGGCAGTGGCTACGGGTGGTTGTTGTCCTTGATTATCCTTTTGGCCTTTCTGTGACATCGGATGCTGTAGGTGTCCTGGAGGGCAGGTAGTTTGCCCCCGGTGATAAGTTGTGCAGACCTCACTACCCTCTGGAAAGCCTTGCGGTTGTGGGCGGTGCAGTTGCCATACCAGGCGGTGATACAGCCCAACAGGATGCTCTCAATTGTGCATCTGTAAAAGTTTGTGATGGTTTTAGGGGACAAGCCAAATTTCTTCAGCTTTCTGAGGTTGAAGAGGCGCTGTTGAACTTTCTTCACCACACTGTCTGTGTGGGTGGACCATTTCAGTTTGTCTGTGATGTGTATGTCGAGGAACTTAAAACTTTCCACCTTCTCCACTACTGTCCCATCAATGTGGATAGGGGGGTGTTTCCTCTGCTGTTTCCTGAAGTCCATGATCATCTCCTTTGTTTTGTTGACGTTGAGTAAGAGGTTGTTTTCCTGACACCAGATTCCGAGTGCCCTCACCTCCTCCATGTAGGCTGTCTCATCGTTGTTGGTAATCAAGCCCACTACTGTTGTGTCATCTGCAAACTTGATGATTGAGTTGGAGCATGGCCACACAGTCATGGGTGAACAGGGAGTACAGGAGGGGGCTGAGCATGCACACTTGTGGGGCTCCAGTGTTGAGGATCAGCGAAGTGGAGATGTTGTTTCCTACCTTCACCGCCTGGGGGCGGCCCATCAGAAAGTCCAGGACCCAATTGCACAGGGCGGGGTTGAGACCAAGGGCCTCAAGCTTAATGATGAGCTTGGAGGGTACTATGGTGTTGAATGCTGAGCTGTAGTCAATGAACAGCATTCTTACATAGGTATTCCTCTTGTTCAGATGGGATAGGGCAGTGTGCAGTGGGATGGCGATTGCATCGTCTGTGGACCTATTGGGGCGGTATGCAAATTGAAGTGGGTGTAGGCTGGCAGGTAAGATCCTAGACTAGTCTCTCAAAGCACTTCATGATGACGGAAGTGAGTGCTACGGGGCGATTGTCATTTAGTTCAGTTATCTTTGCCTTCTTGGGTACAGGAACAATGGTGGCCATCTTGAAGCATGTGGGGACAGCAGACTGGGATAGGGAGAGATGGAATATGTCCGTAAACACCCCAGCCAGCTGGTCTGCACCTGCTCTGAGGACGCGGCTAGGGATGCCGTCTGGGCCAGCAGCCTTAACACGTTTACATGTCTTACGTCGGCCACGGAGAAGGAGAGGAGGGGCCTGCAGTCTTTGGTAGCGGGACTTTTCTCGGGGTAAAAATGAAAAAGGATTGATAGTCATGTGATATTACTTTTCCTATTTCAGCCAATTATGAGCTCCACCTTTTTGGTTTCCCACACACACACACACACACACACACACACACACACACACACACACACACACACACACACACACACACACACACACACACACACACACACACACACACACACACACACACACACACACACACACACACACACACACACACCGCATCCCTGGGCCTGTATGTGCTGGGTTAACTGTTAATGTTTTTTCTGTTCCCTCATGTGGACCATAGAGTGCATCCACGCTGCTGCAATGTGCAACATTATGTGAGCATCTGCTGCTCGCTGTAAAACACCCTTTAAAATGAACTTCACACATTAAAACATCAAAGCTGTCTCAGATCAATCAATCAAATATTATTTGTCACATGCTTTGTAAACAACAGGTGTAGAATAACAGTGAAATGCTTACTTACGGGTCATTATCCAATAATGAATAGTTTAAGATAAAAATAAAAGGGACACAAGGAATACTAATAACAATAACGAGTAAAAATAACATGGCTATATACACTGGGTACCAGTACAGAGTCAATGTGCAGGGGTACAAGGTAGTTGCGGTAGCTATGTACTGTACATACAGTGGCAAGAAAAAGTATGTGAACTCTTTGGAATTATCTGGATTTCTGCATAAATTGGTCATCAAATTTGATCTGATCTTCATCTCAGCCACAACAATAGACAAACATAGTGTGCTTAAACTAATAACACACAAATGATTGTATTTTTCTTGTCTATATTGAATACATCATTTAAACATTCACAGTGTTGGTTGAAAAAGTATGTGAACCCCTAGGCTAATGACTTCTCCAAAAGCTAATTGGAGTCAGGAGTCAGCTAACTTGGAGTACAATCAATGAGATGCGATTGGAGATGTTGGTTAGAGCTGCCTTGCCCTATAAAAAACACTCACAAAATTTGAGTTTGCTATTCACAAGAAGCATTGCCTGATGTGAACCATGTCTCGAACAAAAGAGATCAGAATACCTAAGATTAAGAATTGTTGATTTGCATAAAGAAAGGGTTACAAAAGTATCTCTAAAAGCCTTGATGTTCAACAGTCCACACTAAGACAAATTGTCTATAAATGTAGAAAGTTCAGCACTGTTGCTACTCTCCCTAGGAGTGGCTGTCCTGCAAAGATGACTGCAAGAGCACAGCACAGAATGCTTAATGAGGTTAAGAAAAATCCTAGTGTCAGCTAAAGACTTACAGAAAATACTGTACGCCTTCTAGTGGCCCAGTCAGAGTCCTGACCTCAACCCGATTCAGATGCTGTTGAATGACCTCAAGAGAGCAATTCACACCAGACATTCTAAGATTATTGCTTAACTGAAACAGTTTTGTAAAGAGGAATGGTCCAAAATTCCTCCTGACCATTGTGAAGGTCTGATCCGCAACTACAGAGGTTATTGCTGCCAAAGGAGGGTCAACCAGTTATTAAATCCAAGGGTTCACATACTTTTTCGACCCTGCACTGTGAATGTTTACACGGTGTGTTCAATAAAGACATGAAAACGTATAATTGTTTGTGTGTTCTTAGTTTAAGCAGACTGTGTTTGTCTATTGTTGTGACCTAGATGAAGCTCAGACAACATTTTATGACCAATTTTTGCAGAAATCCAGGTATTTCCAAAGGGTTCACATACTTTTTCTTGAATTTCCTGCAATTCTACACATTTTGTCATGGGGTGGAGATACATTTTTATAACACATTCATGCAATTCTACCCATTTTGCCATTATGTGGAGAGAATTTTTGTCAGTTCTACAGCAAATTTCCTGCAATTCTATCTTTTTTTGTAATTTCTTTTTAACCTTTATTTAACTTGGTAAGTCAGTTAATAAAAATAATATTTACAATGACAGCCTACCCCGGCCAAACCCGGTCAACGCTGGGCCAATTGTGCACCGCCCAAGCACCAGTTAGCCTTGAGCTAGCCTCGAGCTAGGCCCATCTCCCGGCTAGCCGACGAGGTATACCAGCTAATTCTTGGGCTACAAAACCTCTTTTGCCAATTGGCCTGGACCCTTTCTTGTCGACACGGAGCCCCACCGTCACGACTGGTCTGCCGACGTAATCGTCCGATGTGGTTTCAACAGGCTTTTCCGTTGCGATGTTGCCGAAGACCCATCTGCTAACCCCGGCCCGCTAGCTTTCTGAATGCTGTGTCTCCAGCTCGCCTAGAGTAGTAGGGACTACCGAACGACTTCCTGACTAACCTATTGCTGCTGATTGGAACCTATGATCACTTGGCTACACAGCTGATGCCTGCTGGACTGTTCACTAACACGGTACCTCTTTTTGTTTATATGTCGGCCCCAGCCTCGAATTCAGGTCCTGTGTGTACCTAACTGACCATCTCTGCCCATTCATCGCCAATTACACCGTTGTTGTCTTAGCTCTCCCGATCAACACCTGTGATTGCTTTATGCCTCTCTCTAATATCAATATGCCTTGTCTACTGCTGTTTCGTTTAGTTCTTATTGTTTTATTTCACTGTAGAGCCCCCAGTCCCGCTCAACATGCCTTTGATAGCTCTTTTGTCCCACCTCCCACACATGCGGAGACCTCACCTGGCTTAACTGGTGCCTCTAGAGATGCAACCCTTCTCATCGTCACTCAACGCCTAGGTTTACCTCCACTGTACTCACATCCTACCATAACCTTGTTGAGATATTATGCCCTGAATCTATTCGACCACACCCAGAAATCTGCTCCTTTTATTCTCTGTTCCCAACGCACTAGACAACCAGTTCTTATAGCCTTTAGCCGTACCCTTATCCTACTCCTCCTCTGTTCCTCTGGTGATGTAGAGGTTATCCCAGGCCCTGTAGCCCCCAGTACTACACCTATTCCCTAAGCGCTCTCATTTGTTGACTAATGTAACTGAAAAAGCCTTGGTTTCATGCATGTTAACATCAGAAGCCTCCTCCCTAAGTTTGTTTTATTTACTGCTTTAGCACACTCCGCCAACCCTGATGTCCTAGGCGTGTCTGAATCCTGGCGTAGTAAGGCCACCAAAAATTCTGAAATTTCCATCCCCAACTACAACATTTTCTATCAAGATAGAACTGCCAAAGGGGGCGGAGTTGCAATCGCCTGCAGAGTGCTGTCATACAATCCAGATATGTGCCCAAACAGTTTGAGCTTCTACTTTTAAAAATCCACCTTTCAGATAATAAGTCTCTCACTGTTGCCGCTTGTTATAGACCCCCCTCAGCCCCCAGCTGTGCCCTGGACACCATATGTGAATTGATTCTCCCCCAGCTACCTTCAGAGTTTGTACTGTTAGGTGACCTAAACTGGGAGATGCTTAACATCCCGGCCATCCTACAAACTAAGCTAGATGCCCTCAATCTCACATAAATTATCAAGGAACCTACCAGGTACAACCCTAAATTCGTAAACATGGGCACCCTCATAGATATCATCCTGACCAACTTGCCCTCTAAATACACCTCTGCTATCTTCGACCAACCAGGATCTCAGAGATCATTGCCTCATTGCCTGCGTCCGTAATGGGTCCACGGTCAAACAACCACCCCTCATCACTGTCCAACGCTCCCTAAAACACTTCAGCGAGCAGGCCTTTCTAATCGACCTGGCCCGGGTATCCTGGAAGGATATTGACCTCATCCCGTCAGTAGAGGATGCCTGGTTGTTCTTTAAAAAGTGCGTTCCTCCTAATCTTAAATAAGCATGCCCCATTCAAAAATGTAGAACTAAGAACAGATACAGCCCTTGGTTCACGCCAGACTTGACTGCCCTTGACCAGCACAAAAACATCCTGTGACGTACTGCATTAGCATTGAAGAGCCCCTGCGATATGCAACTTTTCAGGGAAGTCAGTAACCAATATCCATGGAGAATAAGGGCACCTCCTCCCAGCTGCCCACTGCACTGAGGTTAGGAAACACTGTCACCACCGATAAATCTACGAAACTCGAGAATTTCAATAAGCAACTTGCCCCCCCCCCCCCCCCCCCCCCCGCTTCTCCTTAAAAATCTGGACCCCTACAAATCAGCTGGGCTAGACAATCTGGACCCGCTCTAAACATTTCCACTGCAATTGTTGCAACCCCTATCCCTAACCTGTTCAACCTCTCGTATCGTCTGAGATCCCTAAAGATTGGAAAGCTGCTGCAGTCATCCCCCTCTTCAAAGGGGGTGACACTCTAGACCCAAACTGTTACAGACCTATATCCATCCTGCCCTGCCTTTCTAAAGTCTAAAGTCTTCATTGGGAATCCAGATTTCTAAGGGACCTTCTTGCAGTTCATATCGCTTCCACTGGATATCAACAGTCTTTAGAAATTGGTTGAGGTTTTTCCTTTGAGAAATGAAGAAGTAACACTGTTCAGAATGAGGGTAGAGGGAAGTGTACTCTTTGTTAGAGGCGGGTGACCTGAAAGTTAGCTACACTTTGTTTTCCAGTATATCCCGTCTTCAATTTTATCGATTATTTACGTTAATAAATACCTAAAGTTGTATTACAAAAGTAGTTTGAAATGTTTGGACAAAGCTTACAGGTAATTTTGTAGTCATGTTGCGCGAGTTGGAACCGGTGTTTTTCTGGATCAAACGCGCCAAATAAATGGACATTTTGGATATATATCGACGGAATTAATCGAACATAAGTACCATTTGTGATGTTTATGGGACATATTGGTGTGCCAACAGAAGAAGCTCGTTAAAGGTAAAGCATGAATTATATCTTTATTTCTGCGTTTTGTGTCGTGCCTGGAGGGTTGAAATATGATGGTCTGTGTTTGTTTGCTTGGTTTCTATCCTCAGATAATACTATCGTTTGCTTTCGCCGTAAAGCTTTTTTGAAATCTGACACATTGGCTGGATTCACAACAAGTGTAGCTTTAATTTGGTATATTGAATGTGTGATTTCATCAAAGTAAAATTTTTATAGGAATTGTCCGGACCTCTGGCAGTCTCTATGGGGGTGCCACAGGGTTCAATTCCCGGGCCGACTCTTTTCTCTGTGTATATCAATGATTTCACTCTTGCTGCTGGTGATTCTCTGATCTACCTCTACACAGACGACACCATTCTGTATACTTCTGGCCCTTCTTTGGACACTGTGCTAACAAACCTCCAGACAAGCTTCAATGCCATACAACACTCCTTCTGTGGCTTCCAACTGCTCTTAATATGCTAGTGAAACTAAATGCATGCTCTTCAACCAATCGCTGCCCGCACCCGTCAGCTCGACTAGCATCACTACTCTGGACGGTTCTGACTTAGGTATTTGTAGTTGTCCACATATTCTAGGTGTCTGGTTAGACTGTAAACTCTCCTTCCAGACTCACGTTAAGTATCTCCAATCCAAAATGAAATCTAGAATCGGCTTTCTATTTCGCAACAAAGCCTCCTTCACTCCTGCTGCCAAACATACCCTCGTAAAACTGACTATCCTACCGATCCTTGACTTCGGCGATGTCATTTACAAAATAGCCTCCAACACTCTACTCAGCAAATTGGATGCTGTCTATCACAGTGCCCTCTGTTTTGTCACCAAAGCCCCGCATACTACCCACCACTGCGACCTGTATGCTCTCGATGGCTGGCCCTCGCTACATATTCGTCGCCGAACCCACTGGCTCCAGGTCATCTATAAGGTAAAGCCCCGCCTCATCTCTGCTCACTGGTCACCATAGCAACACCCACCTGTTGCATGCGCTCCAGCACGTATATTTCACTGGTCATCCCCAGAGCCAACACCTGCTTTGGTTCTTACTTCTAGTTCTCTGCTGCCAATGACTGGAACGAATTGCAAAAATCACTGAAGCTGGAGACTTGTATTTCCCTCACTAACTTTAAGCATTAGCTGTCAGAGCAGCTTACCAATCACTGCACCTGTACACAGCCCATCTGTAAATAGCCCACCCAACTACCTCATCTCCATATTGTTATTTGTTTTGCTCTTTTGCAATCCAGTATCTCTACTTGCACATCATCATCTGCACATATATCACTCCAGTGCTAATGCTAAATTGTAATTATTTCGCCAATATGGCCTATTTATTGCCTTACCTCCCTAATCTTACTACATTTGCACACACTGTATATAGATTTTTCTATTGTGTTATTGACTGTACAGTGCCTTGCAAAAGTATTCACCCCCTTGGCGATTTTCTTATTTTGTTGCATTACATCCTGTAATTTAAATTGATTTTTATTTTTATTTCATGTAATGGACATACACAATGTAGTCCAAATTGGTGAAGTGAAAAAAATAACTTGTTTAGAAAAATTCCAAAAAATGAAAAACGGACAAGTGCATATGTATTCACCATCTTTGCTATGAAGCCCCTAAATAAGATCTGGTGCAACCAATTACCTTCAGAAGTCACATAATTTGTTTAAAAAAAGTCCACCTGTGTGCAATCTAAGTTTCACATGATCTCAGTATATATACACCTGTTCTGAAATGCCCCAGAGTCTGCAACACCACTAAGCAAGGGGCACTACCAAGCAAGAGGCACTATGAAGACCAAGGAGCTCCCCAAGCAGGTCAGGGACAAAGTTGTGGAGAAGTACAGGTCATAAAAAAATATCTGAAACTTTGAACATCCCACGGAGCCCCATTAAATCCATTATTAAAAAATGGAAAGAATATGGCACCACAACAAACCTACCAAGAGAAGGCCACCAACCAAAACTCACGGACCAGGCAAGGGGGGCATTAATCAGAGAGGCAACAAAGAGACCAAAGATAACCCTGAAGGAGCTGCAAAGCACCATAGCGGAGATTGGAGTATCTGTCCATAGGACCACTTTAAGTCGTACACTCCACAGAGCTGGGCTTTACAGAAGAGTGGCCAGAAAAAATAAGCAAACATGTTTGGTGACTCCCCAAACATATGGAAGAAGGTACTCCGGTCAGATGAGACTAAAATGTAGCTTTTTGACCGTCAAGGAAAACGCTATGTCTGGCGCAAACCCAACACCTCTTTTCACCCGAGAACACCATCCACCATCCAAAAATCCCAGTGGCTAGATGTGCCAAGCTTATAGAGACATACCCCAAAAGACTTGCAGCTGTAATTGCTGCAAAAAGTGGCTCTACAAAGTATTGACTTTGCGCGGGTGAATAGTTATGCACTTTCAAGTTCTGTTTTTTGTCTTATTTCTTGTTTGTGTCACAAGAAAAAATATTTTGCATCTTCAAAGTGGTAGGCATGTTGTGTAAATAAAATGATACAAACCCCCCAAAAATACATTTTAATTCCAGGTTGTAAGGCAACAAAATAGGAAAAATACCAAGGAGGGTGAATACTTTTGCAAGCCCCTGTACATCTGTTTATTCCATGTGTAACTGTGTTGTTGTTTTTGTCACACTGCTTTGCTTTATCTTGGCCAGGTCGCAGTTATAAATGAGAACTTGTTCTCAACTGGCCTACCTGGTTAAAATAAAGGTGAAATAAATAAAAAAAATATTAAATAACCTCCCGGATACAGCCAGATGTGGCACAGCCTTGATACGAACCAGGGACTGTAGTGACACCTCTTGCACTGAGATGCAGTGCCTTCGACCGCTGTGCCACTCGGGAGCCATGGGGTGGGGAGAAATTTGTTCAGTTTTAAAGCTAATTTCCTGCAATTCTACACATTTTCACTTATGCCATGTTACTTAAACTGCATCTGAATGAGAGTGACTAAATCACTGGGGGCCCCATGAAGGTCAGGGCCCCTGGCCACGTGCCCTTCGTGATCGGCCGGTATGATTACTACAAGTTTAGATAGCTGGCTAGACTCATTTACCAATCTAAAAATTGTTAGCTGACATGGGTAGTTGAGTGGCTGTCAGTGACTGACATAACAAGAGACAAATTGCTGTTAGTGTTTTTTTTTGTTTTATGCTGTTTTAATACTAATTGATAACATCATAACACCATTTCGGATTCCCAAGTAAGATAACTAATGTGATACACGGTTCTTTAACTCATGTTGTAATCCATGAAAATCAAACAAGTAGTAATCTCTAGCACCACAGAGCCTCTACTCTCTCTCTTTTTTCCCCCTTTCGCTCTTCTCACGCGTGTGTTTGTGCATCTGCAAGAGACACAGAGAACAAGAGAGACAGATATGGGTGAGTGATTGTGTGTCTGTGGGAGGTGGAGGACACACAGAGAGGCAGGCTGGGAGAGTTAGTGGGACTGGAGGTTAGAGTCCTCTACCCTCGGTCACAATGTTTCCTCTGATTAAAGGTGATTAAGCACTGTGCTGAGAAGGTGTGCTACTAATGAGTGAGTGAGATTTTCAAAGAGAGAGTTAAAAGTACCAGAGCAAAAAGAGAGAAAAAAAAAATAGCAGTAGGTGAAGGAGTGAGTGAAGGTTAATTCTCCTTTGAAATTCAAAGAAGGGTGTCCAAGGAGCGATGTAAAGGAACAGTCACACTTTGTACCCTGCTCATTGGAGACCGTGTTGTATTTCCCTTGTCAATTGAATTCCTTTAAATGTTACTGAACCTTTGCCAGGTCCTCTGTGCAGAGGCAATTCATCTCAATTTACATGGATGACAGCGAGGTAAAGGCATTAGGCAACTCTTTTTTTCCTCCTCTCTCTTTCTTTCTCTTTGTCTCCCCTCCAGTCTTTCTCTTTCCCTCTTTCTTTTTGCCACTCTTTCTGCCTCGTTCCCTCTCCCTTCATTCTCTCAGTAGTGACCCATCATTAAGGGCAGAGCCATATTTTTTGGGGGGGGCTTGCCTGTTTTGCATGTTATTTTGGCATTAATATGTGTCACATATCAGTTTGCAAACAATGTCAAATATATACATCATTGAGGTAATAAATCCGCATACAAACATGGTCTCTTTTTTGTTTTCTTGAGTAATCAGCTCCAAAATGCAGGTGTTTCAGCCTAGCTCAGTGCTTTCTGTGGTGGTAGAGAGAGCCAGCAAAAAATAGCACCGTGATTGGCTCAGTGTTCTGTCACTCATGGGGACACTACGTCATCGCAAAGTCTATGTCCTTAGTAAGTGTAGACATCCAAAATCTTTAGCCCTTTGGGTTGTGCCATAGAGTTATATTACAAGTGCCCTTCCAAGAAGGTTCAAGGTCATTGGCCACAGATAAAATTACGTCAAATCACGTTATATGTACAGTACCTTTGATTGGACTGATTTCAACATTTTACTTTCAAAGTCTTAGCTAGCAGTCATCATCATGATTTAAGTCAACAATCTACTGGCAAATCCTTTTTGATCCTTGTCATATGAAGAGAAATAATGAAGAGAAATTATAGATAAAACGTATCTGTGCTCATCGGCCATTGGACATAAAGATTACACAACAAGTTGGAAATCGCAAATTCAACAATGAATTGTTTGGAGGGAATCAATGGCTAACTGCAAGAAGTGCAAAGCAACCAGTAGCCTGCTATTCAATGGAGTGGCTTGTGTTTTTCCCCCCCAGAGTTCCCACCATCAATCCAGAAAATGCCAGACTTTGATGACAAAGTTTGATGACAAACCGTCACACCACCTTCATGTTTTTGTGAGCACATCAAAAGCCAAGTCCAAAAATGTATTGTATGCTGCTGCATAAATTATGTAATATGCAAGGGAGATATGTATACTGTAGCTAAGAAAGTAATACTAAGTGTATGTTGTGTAGTAAGCTGTTAGCAGCTCATGTGCCTCACCCTATAATTTGGTCTGTTTTCACCTCTTAATTTCGTTACTGTTCTGACTTGGTGATGCTGTATATGTAGCCTATAACCTGTTTTTGAGAAATGTCATAATCTAGTATTGTAAGAGCTTTCATTGTCTGCTTATATGTCCCCTTTATTTATCCTACGGTTCTGACTTCGTGTACAGGGAAAATACTGTAAGAACAACCCATGTTCTGCATTCTGCCGCTGTACATTTCAAAAGTGCTGAACACATAGTTATATTGACTACGTCCGTCGTCGCTCGCTCATTAATGTCTTAATCGAAATTACCGAATGCCTCTTATACGCTCATCGTTCCCTTATGCCATAGTTTGTACATCTCAATTGTCATTATAAACCAAATTTGTTTAAGCAAGTCAGCCATATCAGCTATGTTGTTTTTTAAAAGGATGTAAATGAGGCTGAATAAACTGTTTTTCTGCCAGACAAGGCTCCTCTGATAACCAGGTGTAGCGGTCGTAAGGATTCACTCCATGGTGCTGAAGGAAAGCTCTGCTGTTGAGACAGCTTTATGTAGGCCCTAACAGTTTGTGGGCACCGCTTGTCGCCGTTATAGTGCAATTAATGGATTGTTTAGTGTTGTGTTGTGTAGGGGCTTTGCTGGCGTGCATCTAAAAAAAAAATGTTTTTGTTTGCCGCAAGATTAATAACCGCCTCAATTACCAAGCCAAACTTAATAACCGCAATATCTCACACGCAGCCTATGAAAACATAACCCTCTGAACACATTAGCATCATAAAGGTCTCCTGAAGAAGAGCCAGGATAATAAAGTGTTTATACGTCTCAGAATACTGCATGAGAGCATTCACTGAGTTTCTATTGGACAATTTGCAGTTTAGCGTCCCTGGGAGGACTAACAGGGCCTGTGAAGTATCCTGGCACTGTGTGTGTAGCAGGGGACCAAGTCATTGTGTTGAACCTAGAGGTTCATAAAGTACCATCTCCTTAAGTGGATCAATGCTATGCTGGTTTAGCCAGTTAGCTACTGTGCTAGCTGGCTAAATTGAAGCCGACTAAACCATCAGACCACTTCCACCTGATCCGAGAGCAATGCCTTCTTCCCTGAGTGAATATCACTTTGTCCACGCTACATTACACATATACACACGCCGAGAGAGTTTATTAACCTTCAGATGTGCTGCATAAGCGGTATCCCTTGGTTACCACGTCAGTAACCTTTTCACAGGTATCCACGCACCTCATCTATCCCAGAATGCCTTGCAGCTGTGTGCTGTCAGCTCAGTGCCGGCGCTTCTATTATTTAACATAACGATGCAGCTTCGCTCGCTGACCAGTCAAAATGGGTCCCCTGTACACTGAGATTAAAGGGAACATTTGTATATACTGTATGTTAAATATTTATAGAAAAAAATGCATTACCCAGTGTAGTATCATTCGTAAGAGTAGGGGTGTTAACCCCGGTGTCCTGGCTAAATTCCCAATCTGGTCTTCATACCATCATGGCCACCTAATCATCCCCAGTTTACAATGTCTCATTCATCCCCCCTCCTCTCCCCTGTAACTATTCCCCAGGTCGTTGCTGTAGATGAGAATGTGTTCTCAGTCAAATTACCTGGTAAAATAAGGGTAAAATAAAAAAAATATATATTAAAAAAATGTATGCAGACAGTATAACATAGGCATGTTTTTCACGTCACTGCAAGCGAGTCAGATACTTTTGAAGTAGTGCTCAGAATATGCACATTGAGGAGTCATGCCTAGATCCGGTATACAACAGTCAATGCCATGCTTCCTCTACCCAAGCTATTGTGCAGAAGGCATTCTTGTTTAAAGTGTTTGCCTTCTACATCAAACAATGTGAAAAAAACACTATAACAAGCTTTAGCTCTGTGAGTTTGGAGGTAGGTAGCAGTCATTGTCTACTGGGCAGGTCAATCGATAAGAGGAGAAAGGATTGCTTTTGTGTTGGCTTTAAGGCATCACTTAGACTGTGTGAGAGTGACAGGTTGAACCATCAGGGGCTGAATAAGACCAGCATCTGGCATCGCCTCCCTCCAGCCTATGTGGTGTATCTCCTCTTTTGTCACTATGAGTAACCATGTACAGACAGCAAGATTCTCCAGGGTATTACTTCCTGACTGGGTTGCAGTGTGGCTCGACCCTTTGGTTCCTGTAAAAGACAAAAATACGTGAAGGAACAAGTCAGTGATATTGTCAACAATTTTCTATTCAACAGAATACATCAGCTACATATCATGTCTGTTCTTAAGATGGCCTCACATACATACATTTTTTTATTGATACTCATTTTCTTGCCATGATTGCCCCCATGACTGCCTTAGACCATCAAAATACCCATTGTTACATTGTCCATAAAGCCATGAGCCATTTCACCATCCCAGGGATAGAGCTGACACACTGCCATGATTATTGTCTGCAACAAGACGCATGAGCATGATGCCATGATGTGTTGGAACTATACTATGCGTCATGTGATTGTGAAGTAGAACATATCATGAATATCATGAAGAGGACATTGGTCCTTGGAGCCAGATAGTGGCTTTTTAGATAATGTGTCGTACCCCCAGGTATCAGCTAATGGGGATCCTAATAAAATAAAAATAAATCTCTCTTTCACTAACTCCCTCTCTCCCATCTCTCTCTCTGTGTCTTACTCTGTCTCTATGTGCCTGTCTAATCAATCCTCTGATGACATCTGCGATGCTGTAGATGATAATATCTGATTATGTGTTTGTTAACTTGCACAAGTTGCATTTGAAGTCTGAGGATTCTGTATCCACTCCCATGTTAACTAAGCCGTTTCTGATTCAGAATTGTGCGCGCAACTTGACCCGGGAAGAAAACATTTATATATCTACTCCAGAGTATTCTCCATTTCACACCACGTGGAGCAAACCAGCCTTTCTTCATTGGAATGTATTTACTCAAATGAGTATGTTATATGAAGGGAGTTCTTGGTTCTTCTTCTCACCTTTGGTTTCCTGCTTTGATGTTCTAGTGCAGTGGTTCCCAAACAGTTTATAGTCCCGTAGCCCAACCTCCAAATGCGTACCCCCTCTAGCACCAGGGTCAGCGCACTCTCAAATGTTGTTTTTTGCCATCATTGTAAGCCTGCCACACACACACATTATACGATACATCTATTAAACATAAGAATGAGTATGAGTTTTTATCACAATCCAGCTCGTGGGAAGTGACAAAGAGCTCTTATAGGACCAGGGCACAAATAATAATAATCAATAACTTTGCTCTTTATTTAACCATCTTACATATAAAACCTTATTTGTTCATCGAAAATTGTGAATAACTCACCACAGGTTAACTTCTTATGGGCAGGTGGGATAGTAGCGTCCCACCTGGCCAACATCCGGTGAAACTGCAGAGCACGAAATTCAAACTACAGAATTATAAATATTTAACTTTCATATAATCACAAGTGTAATACATCAAAATAAAGCTTAACTTCTTGTTAATCCAGCCGCTGTGTCAGATTTCAAAAAGGCTTTACGGCGAATGCACAACATGCGATTATCTGAGGACAGCGCCCCGCATACAAAAGCATGAAAAACATATTTCAACCAGGCAGGTGTGCCACGAAAGTCAGAAATAGCGATATAATAAATGCCTTACCTTTGATGATCTTCTTCTGTTGGCACTCCAAAAGGTCCCAGATCCATCACAAATGGTCCTTTTGTTCGATAATGTCCTTCTTTATATCCAATTAAACTCAGTTTAGCTGGCGCGCTTCAGTCAATAATCCACCCAGTTTCCCTCCATCAAAATGCATACAAAATTAATCCCAAACGTTACTAAAACTTTTCCAAACAAGTCAAACAACGTTTATAATCAAACCTTAGGTACCCTAATACATAAATAAACAATAACATTTAAGATGGAGAATCGTTATTGTCTTTACCGGAGAAAAATACCAAAGAATGCGTTCTCTTCCACTTGGAAACACTACAGCCAAAATGGGAGCCACCTAGAAAAACTAGAATTTCTGGCTCATTTTTCCAAAAACCAGCATGAAACTCTTTCTAAAGACTGTTGACATCTAGTGGAAGCCCTGGGAACTGCAATCTGGGAGGATGTCGCCTTATAATAAAAGTGACAGCCATTGAAAACAGTGGTAGGCTGAATTGTTTTGGGGGGGATGGTTTGTCCTCGGGGTTTCACCTGCCATATCAGTTCTGTTATACTCACATACATAATTTTAACAGTTTTATATCCAAATCTACCAATTATATGCATATCCTAGCTTCTGGGCCTGAGTAACAGGCAGTTTATTTTGGGCACGCTTTTCATCCGGATGTGAAAATAATGCTCCCTACCCAAGAGAGGTTAATGAGAAGGGTATGCTTGAAAGGATGCACATAACTCTGCAATGTTGTGTTGTATTGGAGAGAGTATCCGTCTTAACTTCTTCTGGCTGCAAGCCCGAGGCCGGCCACAATATGACAACAGCCATTTCAAGTGCAGGGCGCGAAATTCAAAATATATTTTTTAGAAATATTTAACTTTCACACATTAACAAGTCCAATACAGCAAATGAAAGGTACACATCTTGTGAATCCAGCCAACATGTCCGATTTTTAAAATGTTTTACAGCGAAAACAGCACGTATATTTATGTTAGCTCACCACCAAATACAAAAAAGGACAGACATTTTTCACAGCACAGGTAGCATGCACAAAGCCAACCTAACTAACCAAGAACCAACCAAACTAACCAACAAACAACTTCATCAGATGACAGTCTTATAACATGTTATTCAATAAATCTATGTTTTGTTCGAAAAATGTGCATATTTCAGGTATAAATCATAGTTTACATTGCAGCTACAATCAGAAATGGCACCGAAAGCAGCCATAATAATTACAGACACCAACGTCAAATACCTAAATACTCATCATAAAACATTTCTGAAAAATACATAGTGTACAGCAAATGAAAGACAGGCATCTTGTGATTCCAGCCAATATTTCCGATTTCTTAAGTGTTTTACAGCGAAAACACAATATAGCGTTATATTAGCTTACCACAATAGCCAGAAACACAAGCCATTTACCAGCAGCAAAAGTTAGCGATCGTAACAAACAAGCAAAAGATATATAATTTTTGACTAACCTTGATATTCTTCATCAGATGACAGTCCTATAACATCAGGTTATACATACACTTATGTTTTGTTCGAAAATGTGCATATTTAGAGCTGAAATCAGTGGTTATACATTGTGCTAATGTAGCATCTTTTTCCCACAACGTCCGGATATTTTTCTGACACTTTTTCTGACACACATATTCTGACCAAATGACTATTCATAAACATAACTAAAAAATACATGTTGTATAGGAAATGATAGATACACTAGTTCTTAATGCAATCGCCGTGTTAGAATTCTAAAAATAACTTCATTACGACATCCAGCTTAGGTATAGCGAGAGAGTACCCAAAAGCTGGGCGCAAACGACTAGCACAACATGTTCGACAGATATATGAAATAGCATCATAAAATGGGTCCTACTTTTGCTGATCTTTCATCAGAATGTTGTACAAGGGGTCCTTTGTCGGGAACAATCGTTGTTTGGATTTAGAACTGCCTTTTTCCCTCTCGATTTAGCAAGCACACTTGCCAAGTGGCGCGAATCTCTCCATGTCAACAAACGGAAGAGAACGGAACACGGCAAAACTCCCGAAAAAATTTCAATAATCTGATTAAACTATATTGAAAAAACATACTTTATGATGATATTGTCACATGTATCAAATAAAATCAAAGCCGGAGATATTAGTCGTCCATAACGACAGCTTATCAGAAGGCAAATCCAGGTCCCTTGACGCGCTCTCAAGAAAACAGGAAACTGGTGACACGTCATACAAAGAGCATTTATACGAGCCCAGATCAAGTTACACACTCCATTTCTTCTCTCACTCCTTGTCGACATCTAGTGGAAGACGTATGAAGTGCATCTAAACGAATAAATATCAAGGACTTTAATAGGCAGCCCCTAGAAGAGAGCATCGATTTCAGATTTTCCACTTCCTGTCAGGAAGTTTGCTGCAAAATGAGTTCTGTTTTACTCACAGATATAATTCAAACGGTTTTAGAAACTAGAGAGTGTTTTCTATCCAATAGTAATAATAATATGCATATTGTACGAGCAAGAATTGAGTACGAGGCCCTTTGAAATGGGCACCTTTTATCCGGCTACTCAATACTGCCCCTGCAGCCCAAACAGGTTAAATCATTTTCCACATACAGTCTGTGCCTGTACTTAGTTTTCATGCTAGTGAGTGCCGAGAATCCACTCTCACATAGGTACACGGTTGCAAAGGGTATCAGTGTCCTAACAGCACGATTTGCCAAGGCAGGATACTCTGAGCGTAGCCTAATCCAGAAATCTGGCGGTGGCTTCTGATTAAATAACATTTTCACAGAACTACTTGTTGCAATTTCGATGAGGCTCTCTTGTTCAGGTATCAGTAAGTGGACTGGAGGCAGGGCATGAATGGGATAACGATTCCAGTTGTTTGTGTAATCCGTTTCGGGAAAGTACCTGCGTAATTGCGCACCCAACTCACTCGCTATATCACATTTGACATTGTCCGTAAGCTTGAGTTCATTTGCACATAAAAAAATCTTACAATGATGGAAAGACCTGTGTGTTGTCCTTGTTAATGCAGACAGAGAAGAGCTCCAACTTCTTAATCATAGCCTCAATTTTGTCCCGCACATTGAATATAGTTGCAGGGAGTCCCTGAAATCCTAGATTCAGACCATTCAGGCGAGAAAAAACATCACCCAGATAGGCCAGTTTTGTGAGAATCTTGTCATCACGCAAGCGGTCAGACAAGTGAAAATGATGGTCAGTAAAAATAACTTCTCTCAATTTAAAAAAACGTGTCAATAATTTGCCCCTTGATAACCAGCGCACCTCTGTATGTAGTAAATGCGTTACATGGTCGCTGCCCATATTATTGCATAATGCAGAAAATACACGAGCGTTCAGGGCCTTGCTTTAACAAAGTTAACCATTTTCACTGTAGTGCCCAAAACATTTTTCAATCTGTCTCGCATTCCCTTGGCAACAAGAGCCTCTTGTGAATGCTGCAGTGTACCCAAGTGGCGTCGGGAGCAACTGCTTGCACGCATGTTACCACTCCACTATGTCTCCCTGTCATGGCTTTTGCGCCATCAGTACAGATACCAACATGAGCAGCAGCTAAGTTTGGCTAAATGCGGACCGTTAGTGGAATTCCCGCGAGAGAGTAACGGATAATGTGATTGGATGTTAATTATTTGACTAGGCTACCTGTATTTGACATTGTGTTATTTCGCTGAACACTAGATGGTTTAATTTTATTTTTGGCAGTGAAACGAGGCTACTCAGGCGAGAGAAAAAAACTCACCCAAATATATATAGCCCCGTTGGATAATATAAATATAAATATATTTTAAAATGTGAATCACATTTTTATTTGGCGTACCCCTGACGGCATTGCACGTACCCCTGGGGGTACAGTTTGGAAACACCTGTTCTAGTGTAACCAGCTGTAACACCTCCCAGATTGTCTACCTCATTTCGGATGGTTTTGCACTTAGTCGTGTTTGAAAGAACCCTTGTATATTAGTAGCCTGAACATATGTCGAGTGCCAAGTTTTATTGAAGTGAGAGAATGAAAAAAAAAGATGACCTTGGCTGCACAATCGTTCCCTCCATGTCTTTTGAAACTTAAGTGCTTCACTCGACAGCTGAAGTAGAGTAGTGTCTAGGGGTCAGTGGTGGTCAGTGCCATTTAAGATGAGGGAGAACAAAAGAAAAATCATGAGCATGGCATTATTTCTATTACAGCATACTGGATGACTGCCATTCATGTTCCATTCACCCAGTTCAATGTAACATCGATAGGTTTAGGCTGCTACATGATACTCATGAGGTTGCTACAACCTAGCATATGAATGAAATATTACAATGTAGGTGCACCCAGGTCGAGATTGCGACACATTTAATACCGCCTTGCACACTCTTGCCTGCATCTAGCTGAACTAGGGTGTAATCATTAGTCCAACAGTTGCAAATGAGAGTTTATATTGGTCAAATTCAGGTATGTTTATCCTCGTTTCATTCCGTTTGCGTCTGTTTAAGAAACATTTTTCAACAGAATCGGCAGAATGAATACACCGCTGGTCACCCGTAAACACAGTTCACATTCATAGCAGCCACGTTGTATTCCTTTTCGCATCTATGCGCTCTCCTCCTCTCACCTTTTCCATTCGTTTGTGGACTTCAATGCACAACACATTAGCTGTATGTGACCAAGCAAAAAAAAAACTTTTCAAACCATATCATAACTGTTACACACAGCCTACATTGTGGTCACCATATTAGCTAAAGTAACATCATAGTCAACATAGCTAATAGAACTAACGCGTTAGTAAACCCGCTACAACCATGCAGTAACTTTACAGTGTATAGTCAGCCAGCAGTTACACCAGCGAGCCCCGGTGGCAATACATTTGTATAACCAAAAGCTTACCTTTACTTGGAATAGTTCCAGTGTTGTGTTGGATATTCATAGCCAGCTAGCTAACATAGTATCCCTCTGTTTGAGCAGGGTCTTTGAGTAAGCTAAACTAGCTAGCTGCATTTGCTAGCTAAGTAAGTGTAGTATCCTTAGAGGCTTCTTAGATTGATGACTCATGACACATAAGTAGGGTTTAGTATTTAATTGTAACTTAGAATAACATTCTCTAATGCACCTGGCTTAAGCTACCTGAAGCTTTCTTAAATCACGGTTATATAGACAGACATAGGAAATGGCTACGGATAGCGGAACGCAAACCCCCGTCTTGAATCAATACTGCCATCTATTGGTAAACATAAATATACCAGGTTACTACGTTCCCCCCCTTTAAAGCTAATAACCCAACTTAATTCCTTTCTGAGCTATGCTATTTTCATATTTACATTTTTTCAAACATGATCTCCTTTAGGATCTGAAAAAGTCTGGCGGACGTCTCTCTCTAATAGAGCGTCTCAGAGGTGGTGTAGCTGGTGCCACCAGCTCTTCACCCCTTGATGGTGAAACAAAGTCCTTTTGTGGAGACTTCACAGGAGTAGGTTGTACCGGACTGGTGGTCTCAGGAAGTTGAGCATTGTTGGTATCAGGTGGTTTGTCCAACTGCAGCTCTGGGGAACGTTCCAATGTCCTGTCCTGCTCGTTTAAGCATTGATCCAGATCCCTGGATGAAACTGGAATTCGAGCTCCGATCTGTTCCACATGTCTCCTTAGTCTTTGTCCACTTCCGATGATCACAGTATAAGATACTGGTCCTGAGCAATCCTCAATGGTAGCTGGAATCCATGTAGGACCAAACCCATAGTTTCTTGTACAGACATCATCTCCAGGTGAGAAACTTCTGAGTTTGGCTCCATTGTCATGATTACATTTTTGATTCCATTGCCTTTGTGTATTTTCATTTCAGGTCTGGTCTGATGAGATCCAAGGTTGACCTTAACCTCCTTGACATCAACATTTCTGCAGGTGACAACCCAGTTGTAGCTTGAGGAGTAATCCTGTAGCTAAACAAGAATCTTGACACCTTTGTTTCAATGCTGGGCCTTTGCATCTTCCTCATCCCCGCCTTCAAGGTCTGAACTGCACGTTCTGCTAATCCGTTTGAAGATGGGTGAAAAGGGGCCGACGTTACATGCTGAATTCCATTTTGTTTCATGAATCTTGTGAATTCAGTGCTTGTGAAACAAGTAGCATTGTCGCTCACCAACATTTGATGCAATCCCATAACACTGAAGCTTTGTCTCAACTTCTCAATTGTAGCGTACGATGTGGGCGTGTTTATGGGGTAAACATCCATCCACTTTGAATGAGAATCAATCAGCACAAGGAAAAATTTTCCTAGGAAAGGTCCAGCGTAGTCTACATGTAGTCGTGTCCATGTTTTTTCCGGCCATTCCCATGGATGTAATGGCACGGTGGGGGGTGACTTCCTGTTGCTCTGACAATCTGCACACCGGCTGAACTCATTTTCCACATCCTGGTCCATCTTTGGCCACCAGACGTATGACCTCGCTAGGCCTTTCATTCTCGACATACCTGGATGCGACTGATCCAACAACTTTAGTAGCATACCCCGCCCTTGTGGTGGGATAACTACTCTTGAACCCCACAGAACACATCCATCTCAAACACTCAAGGCCAAGCGTCGAGCGTAGTAAGGCATGATCTGAGGCTCTGTCACTGTAGGCCATCCTTTCAGGATAAATTCATGCACTTGTGATAGCGTCACATCCTTTGAAGTCCATTGCCTGATTTGTGCTGTGTTCCTCAGGTGCATCATCCAACACATCAATCATCAAAACCTGGTAATTTTCTTCTTCCTGAATGATGATTTCTGGAACGGGCAGCCTACTCAGAGCATCAACATTCCCATGGTATCTACCTGCTTTGTAAATGATTCTGTACTCGTAGGCCCTGAGCCACACAGCCCATCATTGAACTCTTGGGAGAGACCATTTGTGGTACTGGCTTTTGTTCATGGAACAGAGAGATCAGAGGCTTATGGTCGGTCACAATAGTGAATGTTCTCCCGTATAAGTACTTGTGGAATCTCTGTATTCTGAATATGACAGCCAGTCCTTCCTTGTCCAGCTGAGAGTACTTTTTCTCCGCTGGCGACAACGTTCTTAACATGAACCCGATTGGTGCAGAGAAACCTTTCTCCATCCGGTGTGATAGCACCACCCCCACACCATACGATGAGGCATCACACGATAAGATGAGCTCTCTGCCTGCTGAGTAGTGCACTAGCACTTCAGCTGATTGCAGTAACATCTTTGACTTTGCAAAAGCTTCTTCCTGTCTTTCTGACCATTTCCAGGCCACATCCTTCCTTAACAGTTTATGCAGAGGAGCTAAGAGGGTAGAGGCTTCTTAGATTGATGACTCATGACACGTAAGTACGGTTTAGTATTTAATTGTAACTTAGAATAACATTCTCTAATGCACCTGGCTTAAGCTACCTGAAGCTTTCTTAAATCATGGTTATATAGGCAGACATAGGAAATGGCTACGGATAACGGAAAGCAAACCCCCGTCTTGAGTCAATACTGCCATCTGTTGGTTAACATAAATATACCAGGTTACTACAGTAAGTGAAATTGAAAGTGAAAAAAGAAAGATGAAATCTCTCTCTCTTGCTTCTCTTTCATTTTTGAAGAAATTAATTTGTTCAAAACTGTTCAACTATTGTCTTTCTCTCTTTTTAAGTCAACTACTTACCACATTTTATGCACTGCAGTGCTAGCTAGCTGTAGCTTATGCTTTCAGTACTAGATTACATCTCTGAATCTTTTACTGGCTGGACAACATGTCAGTTTATGCTGCAAGAGCTCTGATAGGTTGGAGGACGTCCTCCGGAAGTTGTCATAATTATTGTGTAAGTCTATGGAAGGGGATGAGAACCATGAGTCTCTTAGGTTTTGTTTTGAAGTCAATGTACCCAGAGGGGCTTTTAGCTAGAGAGAAAAAAACATAACTCAGTTCACTTGCTCTTTGTGTGTCTGGACAAGATATTGTGTTGAAAGAGAGATATGATTTTACCAACAAATGTCAACTATCAATTAGTCCAAATTAGGTTATTTACGGTTTAGAAAGAGGAGCTCTTCTTGAAAGATTCCATAACATGATGGAAAAGTATGAAATGTTCCTTACTATCTTCTGTGTGTATTCATTTTGAAATACTGGTAAAAAGATTACATTTACTGGAAAAGCTTTCTATTGTACTGTAACACATGAGAAAATATAATTTTCTGCTGTGTGTGTAGTGACATATGCATGTGCGTGTGTGTGTGCTTGTGTCAGACGCATGCAGAATGAGAGCTCAATTGCAAATGGCAAATTGTTCCTTGGAGACAATATGCATACAAGTGGTATGTCAATGATGCACACTAAACCGATTTGAGACCACATTATAAATAGCTCAAACATGATGAAACTCTTCCTTCTGTCTGACAAATCGATCAGCCACAAGATACCCCGATGACCCCTGGCACCGAAGGTCATCTGTTATGTCAGGAGCGTAGTGTCTATTATTTATTGCACATGAATTATCAGCACATACTGTATGCCCATGTATGCAAGCATGTGGAAGAGCAGTTGATGCCATAAGCGATGATGTAAGTGTAACTCATCACCCTTTAACCCCAACGATTACTGATAATCAATAAGGGCAGGGGTCAAGGAGCATAATACAGTCTCCCATTCTACCACACAATGCTCTCAGTCGAACTGCTATTATTATTGACATCACTAAAAAGCAAATTAGGGACTAATGCTTATAAGCCTGTCTAGAGCTAATAGAGAGAGCAAGACAGTGTCGTAGCAATTTCCTGTATTACCAAATGAGGAGAGTTACAAACCACACACCAGTCAGAGTTATACTTAAACTTCATCTTTAATAATATGAGCTTTACAATAGCCCTTTGACTCTCAGATCAATTCAGTGTCTATAATGAATTCTGAGAGTCCCTACAGTAGAATACAAAGATATTTTATAGCCAGATACACCCCTCTCAACTTACATGACGAACCACAGATCTTAGGAACAGTTCACAAAGAAAGACTTTTACTTGAGAGAGGAGTATCCCATAGCCAGATAGCATTCGCTATAAATTATCGTTCAGTTTGGTCTCTAAGACGAGGTTCTAATCTCGTTCCTGGTACTTCATAGTACAAAAACATTACCTCATCCAAGGCATAACTCAATTGTCAACTCTAGATACTCCCATCTCAAGTAAACCCCCTCTTGACCCCACTCCTGGATAAGCTCAGACATTGTAGAGACAAGTAATTGGTTCCCCCTTAATCACACCATCCCTTCACATGGTTTAACAGATACATTCACATATGAAGACAATGTTCCATCCTGTCCTCTTCCCTTTCTGATATTCTGCATAGCACCAGAGACATGTAAAAGACAAGCCTGACCTCTCCCCTCTCTGGGCCCCAAATGACTGAGCCCCAGCTAAGAAATAAGTGCAACTGCCAACACTATAGTCCAAAAGGATACATTCTAATGACAAGCATCTCACATAAGCATATTATGTAAATAAAACATCTTATTTATCTATGTTACCCAACTAATTCTGATTCATCCGCCACAACAGACAGACAGACAGACAGACAGACAGACAGACAGACAGACAGACAGACAGACAGACAGACAGACAGACAGACAGACAGACAGACAGACAGACAGACAGACAGACAGACAGACAGACAGTATTATAGCAAAAAAGAGAAGGGACAGAAAAAGAAACCGAAAGAGAGAGAGAGTTTGACCTGCTTCAGTGAACTCTGAAGGGGTGTTGATATTTTGGGCATGTGTCTGTTTTCTCCTGTCTTCACTAACACAGGGAGGGAAATATCCTTTACTACCATCACCTCCCACATGTCAGGTGTCAAAGGTTAAAGTGACTTCAGAACTCAGTCTGTAGTGGGAGAGAGGTTAGAGGGGTCAGGACCTCAGCTAACCCTACAGACCTACATAAGATTGAAAGAAACTGTATTTGCTTATTTCAACACCCTCTGTGATTCTCAATTTCAGGTAGGGAAATATGGTCTTTTTTAGTGGAAATGTTATGATTTGTGTTTCCTGAACTTGAGATGGTAAAAAAAGAGGCAGGGAGTAATAGATTGAAAGAGTAGACAGGAGGCACAGAGATATGAGGAAGAGAAAATACAAAAAGATAGGAGAGGTAATAAGAGACTACACCGTTGTGTATGGGAGGCTATGTGACAGCAGCAGCCTATTGTTTAAGCTTGACCTGGTCCTCTCTAACTGTTGCTGTGGATGACAGATAGCCGGGGGTGACGGTGTGACACGGGGTGGTGCGCTGATTGAGCTGTGTTCACCTGACAGATTGAAGGTGTCAGAGTTCAAGGATCGCCACGGCAATGAGGGATGGCGGCATTAATCACCTGTGGCCTTCCCTGTAACACACGCCCTAAACTGGAGAGATGGGCTGGGTGCCAATGTTCTTATCCAATGTTCTTATCTCTTATGTAGCGCTACAGGTAGACGGGCTTAATGTCCATTCCTGGATGGGTACCAATGTTTTGATAAGAACATAATACTGACAGACTTTGGTCTGTACGAATCTGTGACTACTCCATATTCATCATTACAATCATTACATGTTGATGGCCATCTTCTTTGGAGTGGCACAGAAAACCATGTTAGCTGAACAAACCATTTTTGGTGTTTGGTATTTTATTAGGATCCCCATTAGCTGTTGCAAAAGCAGCAGCTACTCTTCCTGGGGTCCACACAAAACATGAAACATAATACAGAATGACATAATACAGAACATCGTTAGACAAGAACAGCTCAAGGACAGAACTACATACATACCATTGATGAGTAACAAAATGTTCGGTGATATTTCTCATCTACAGAGATCCCTATACTAGTCACGTCTCGGATTATCTGGTCTGCCTCACAAGTTCTTTAAATTGGTAATTAACTGGTACAGTCCTAATTTATGTTATTGAATGAACAGTCATACTGGGACTCTCTCTTAGGGAAGATTAACCATTCAGTGTAATTATGGGCATTTTGTTTCAGCAGTTTTACCAAAATATCTGATGGCAATGTTACACCAATCAAGCTCTGGTACTCCGAGCGGAGCGGGGTCTAGATGCCCACCCGGACCCTCCCCCATAGAGTCAGGTTTTGCGGCCAGAGTCCGCACCTTTGGGGGGGGGGGGGGGGGGGGGGTACTGTCACGCCCTGACCTTAGAGAGCCTATTTATTTCTCTATTTGGTTAGGTCAGGGTGTGATTTGGGTGGGCATTCTAGTTTTTCTATTTCTTTGTTGGCCGGGTATGGTTCCCAATCAGAGGCAGCTGTCTATCGTTGTCTCTGATTGGGGATCATACTTAGGCAGCCTTTTTTCCCACCTTTAGTTTGTGGGATCTTGTTTTTGTATAGTTGCTGTGTTAGCGCTCCAAAACTTTACGTGTCGTTTATCTTTCTTGTTTTTGGTGTTCATTTAATAAATGTATGTTGTACGCCTACCACGCTGCACCTTGGTCCGATCCTTCCATCGACGAACGTAACATATTTCATAGTTTTGATGTCTTCACTATTTTTCTACAATGTAGATAATAGTAAAAATTAAGAATTGAATGAGCAGGTTTGACAAAACATTTATTTTTACTGCTCTAATTATGTTGGTAACCAGTTTATAATAGCAATAAGGCATCTTATTGCTCCGCGTTGCGTCGTGCATAAGAACAGCCCTTAGCCGTGGTATAATAGCCATATACCACATCCCCTCGGGCCTTATTGCTTAATTATATCTCCAATTTACAATGTCAGATTGAAAAAAAAAATTACATATCAAATTAATACATATATGCACTTCTCATTATTATTATTATTTAATTTTTTTGTGAAACATGGGCTTTCTGACCCTGAGTAAGATAGAGAGATGCTGCAATCACTGGAGCCTGTACTCCTATGGTGATGTGGTGGATTAGTGGATTATCTAATGTGACTCACTCATTTTCTGGGTTGCACTGTGTGTGTGTGTGTGTGTGTGTGTGTGTGTGTGTGTGTGTGTGTGTGTGTGTGTGTGTGTGTGTGTGTGTGTGTGTGTGTGTGTGTGTGTGTGTGTGTGCGTGCGTGCGTGCGTGCGTGCGTGCGTGCGTGCGTGCGTGCGTGCGTGCGTGCGTGCGTGCGTGCGTGCGTGCGTGCGTGCGTGCGTGCGTGCGTGCGTGCGTGCGTGCGTGCGTGCGTGCGTGCGTGCGTGCGTGCGTGCGTGCGTGCGTGCGTGCGTGCGTGCGTGCGTGCGTGCGTGCGTGCGTGCGTGCGTGCGTGCGTGCGTGCGTGCGTGCGTATTAGGACTCAGAGGAGATAGATCTGCCCTTCCTCTTTTACTGTCTTTGCCCAGAACACACTCTAATTATAGACACCTAACATTGTCCAGAATTCCATTAGGAAGTTACATTGCATTATAAATGTATAAATGAGTAATGCACGTGTTGTTCTAATTAAGCTAACATATGTAATTGTTTTAAGATGGTCATACCATGGATCATTTAGCTATTTGATTTGGAAATGTAGGACCCCTTAAGATATCAAAAATGTTGTATTTAAATGATTTGATCAAATATTACATTTGGCCTTTACTACTATAGCCCATAGAAATGGTCAAACGTTTAGTGTTTGGTCCCATATTCTTAGCACACAATGGTTACATCAAGCCTGAGACTCTACAAACTTGTTGGATGCATTTGCTGTTTGTTTTGGTTGTGTTTCAGATGATTTTGTGCCCAAAAGAAATGAATGGTAAATATTGTATTATGTCAGTTTGGAGTCACTTTTATTGTATTGTAAATAAGAATAGAATATGTTTCTAAACACTTGTACATTAATGTGGATGCTACCATGATTGGGGGGTATGATATGTGTGCGTCTGTAACTTTCTCACTCATCATTATTCCATTTCATTTTTTTGAAATAAGACTGCTTACAGTATGCCAACCAGAATGTAAATGATAGCATATGAAGGATTTATTTCAACTGTGCACATTGTTGTTTGAAATAGACACCTAAGTCAAAGTCATGTCTATCTCAACTATGTATTCACAGGTAATTCATTTCTAATTGTCATTTTATTAAGGAGCTCTGAAAGCTCTGTTCTGTATTTCTTTCTTAAAAACAAGCATATCCAATTACTCCTATATTCTTGGCTTAATACTGACATGATGAGAAAAGCAATGGTTGTAGGTTTGCTTCAGCAAGTTTGTTTCTCTGAGATCAGTCACACACCCACACAGAGATGTACAGTGCCTTCAAAAAGTATTCATACCCATTGAATGTTTCAACGTTTTGTTGTGTTACAGCCTGAATTTAAAATGTATTACATTTCGATTTTGTGTCACAATACCCCATAATGTCAAAGTGAAATTATGTTTTTAGACATTTTTACAAATCAATTAAAAATGAAAAGCTGAAATGTCTTGAGTCAATAAGTATTCAACCCCTTTGTTATGGCAAGCCTAACTAAGTCCTAACTAACAAGTCACTTAATAAGTGCCATTTTTTAATGCCTACCTCATCTTTGTCCGCACACACACTATTATCTGTAAGGTCCCTCAGTCGAGCAGTGAGTATCAAAACCAGATTCAACCACAAAGACCAGGGGGGTTTCCAATGCTTTGCAAGAAGGGCACACATTGGCAGATGGGTAACATAAAAAAAGATGAGATTAAATATCCCTTTGAGCATGGTGAAGTTATTAATTACACTTTGGATGGTGTATCAATACACCCAGTCACTACATAGACACATGCGTCCTTCCTAACTCATTTGCCGGAGAGGAAGGAAATCGCTCAGGGATTTCACCATAAGGCTAATGGGGACTTTAAAACAGTTACAGAGTTTAATGGCTGTGATAGGAGAGAACAATACCAACCTAAATGACAGAGTGAAAAGAAAGAAGCCTGTACAGTAATCAAATATTTCAAAACATGCATCCTGTTTGCAATAAGTCACTGAAGTAAAACTGAAAAAATTGTGGCAAAGAAATTTTCAAGCATAGTGGGGGCTGCATCATGTTATGGGTATGCTTTTCATCGGCAAGGACTAGTGAGTTTTTTTTAGGATAAAAATAAACTTTATTGAGCGAGCACAGTAAAATCCTAGAAGAAAGCCTGGTTCAGCCTGGTTTCAGCAGGACAATAACCTACAACACAAGGCCAAATATACACTAGAGTTGCTTACCAAGACGACGTTGAATGTTCATGGCCTAGTTATAGTTTGACCTAAATTGGCTTGAAAATCTATAGCAAGACTTGAAAATGTATGTCTAGCAATGATCAATAACAAACTTGACAGAGCTTGAATTTTGGGGGGGAATAATGTGCAAATATTGTACAATACAGGTGGGCAAAGCGCTTAGATACTTACCCAGAAAGACTCACAGCTGTAATCAATGTGTGTTTTTTTGCAAATGTTTGATTTTGTCTTCCACTTTGACATGACAGAGTACTTTATGTAGATTGTTCACAAAAAAATACAATTAAATACATTTTAATTCGACCTTGTAACACAACAAAATGTGGAAAAGTCAAGGGGTGTGAATACTTTCTGGGCACACCGGCCCCAATACAGCAAGGAGTAAATTGCATAAACACAGACAAAATCGTTTGAAATAATATTATTTTTTTTATTGATTTTTTAAATTTTATCCCCTTTTCTCGTGGTATCCAATCACTAGTAATTACTATCTTGTCTCGCTACAACTCCCGTACGGGCTCGGGAGAGACGAAGGTTGAAAGCCACGCGTCCTCCGAAGCACAACCCAACCCCCTCCCTAACAACGCTAGGCCAATTGTGCATCGCCCCACGGACCTCCCGGTCGTGGCCGGCTGCGACAGAGCCTGGGCGCGAACCCAGAGACTCTGGCTCTAGACCTCTGCGCCACCCGGGAGGCCCCAAAATAATATGAATCTTATGTATATGAATCTCAAAAAGAGAATTGCTTGAATCTCAAAGAGAATTGCTTTTAATCAGTATGTTTACAGCAAACGTTGATTTGTTTGTTTGGCATGTTCATCCTTCCTGTCATGTCTGTCAGGGTATTCAAGTTAATACAAAGACTGCATCTGAAAAGTAATGACAAGTATTCAACTTGACTGGCGATGGTGATTCACAGGTAGCTAGCTGCATAGAGAAACAACCATTACTCTGGATCCTTATCTACCCAGTACTAGAAATGAATACTCTACTTCTCAATGTCATTATAAAATGTATTTTGTGAATTAATGTGAAAATTGAATTCATTGAATTAGTAATCAACTTATATCAAATGTAAATAATTCTGGTCTTATTAAATCAAGAACATGATCAGTATGTATCAGTATGTATCATATCTGGAAGTTTCCCCTAAAGGGTAAGTGATTATGGTTATGTTTCTCGAAGAGCTGTCAACATTTACTGGTGTCTCCTTTTTTCCTCACCCCATCCATCATTCTGCCCTCCTCCCTCGCCCCATCTCAACCTTATCTCACAGTGTGAACCAACCACCTTATTGATGTGACACTAGTACATCAATGCTCTGAATACATTTGACTGGTAGACATTTGCAGGGGCATGCCTCACGATGCTAATGCAATCTGCCACACTCCAGGCACAGCTGGCTGATTGCAGACATCATGTTAAAAATGCCAAATGGGAAATTATGTTACAGTAGCTGCAGCGCTAACGTCAGCCATGAGACCTCCAGATATAACATCACATTCGGTTAGATTAAGCTAATTTGCACGTGTCTAATGCACAGTTTAGAATTCACACAGTATCTCTCTGACAAAGTCAAGTAGCACTGTCTGCAAATGTTCAAAGTTAAATCATAGGGTCATGTATTGGTGACCTATAAGATCACTGACAATGGCTCTGTTGTTGCCTCCCTCTTACACTGACTATAACACTAGAGACTGAGAAGAAATTGTATGAGCCACGTTTTTTTATATAAACCTCTATCAAGATGAGGGTGTCACAATAGCAATACAATGGAAATAGCTGTGTAGCGCTTCCCTTTCTTAGTTGGAAACGGAGGAGAGGGAAACTGCTGTTGTAAAATTCTGAGTGAGACCTTGAGCTTGTTGAGATAGATGTTTTATTCATGCAATTTAACCAACACAAATACTGTAACAAGAGTAGTTAATTAGCGCATAGCAGACATCTAACGAGAAGATTCAGTCAATTACTACTGAACTCCAGTTCACCAAGCACTTACTCAGGCAAAAGAAAGGCCTCTGACACTTTTTGCCTCAGCAAAACACAGACAGTTGTGGTAACAATGTTGGCAGTTTTACCTGGAACTCATTTCTAGAATAAGGTATTTTTCCATCATAAAGCAAAAAGGTTGAGCCAATTCTAGATTATATCACAGCTAAGGATCGAAGGCAAAGCCGAGACCACAACCGCATAGCTGTGACTATAATCATGACGGAGAAAGAGATTGTGTATGTGTGTTTGTGTCTCTGTGTCTGTATATGTCCTTATATCTGTATCAGACTGTCTGCAGCAGATCACATCTGTCATGAAACCCCTGCCCTCTGGCTAGGTGAGGGAATGACCCAGCTAAATCAACTCTCTCTAACAGCTCAGTGCAGTACATACCAAATCACAGCGCCAGCACACAGGCGCAATATGGAGGCCTGATATGTAGAAACCACACTGATGTTAATGAAACAAACACCAAAGAGAATAAAATACAGATACCACTGACAAAATATCTGTCAAGCAGACATTGAGGAAGATGATTTTATCAGAACTGCCCATGGCATACTCTATCTGTCATGGTGGATTGTAGGATAAACTCCTAGACCCAAATGTTTGTCCTTCTACTGAAAGATCCAGAGAAGTTGGGACATCCACGTTGTTATATGCTGTATACTGCTGCTGTGTTTTACTGGGAAGGACATCAAACTAAATACATCAGGCAAATAGGGTCATTTGTGTCACACACACACACACACACACACACACACACACACACACACACACACACACACACACACACACACACACACACACACACACACACACACAGCCCTATAAACTCAGACATTGTCACACCCTGGCCTTTGTTATATTGATTTTCTTTATTAGTTTGGTTAGGTCAGGGTGTGACATGGGGGATGTTTGTGTGTTTTGTCTAGTTTAGGGTGTGTGTATTGTTTAGGGGGTTTTGTAGTATGTATGGGGTTGTGTTCAGTGTAGGTGTTTAGGAAAGTCTATGGTTGCCTGGTTTGGTTCTCAATCAGAGACAGCTGTTTATTGTTGTCTCTGATTGGGAGCCATATTTAAGGCAGCCATAGGCTTTAGGTGTTTGTGGGTAATTGTCTATGTTGTACGTTTGTAGCTTGTGTATGCACTAACGTTTGTAGCTTCACGGTCGTTTGTTGTTTTGTTTTGTAAAAGTGTTCGTTTCGTGTTTCGTCATCTCTAATAAAAGAAGATGTCCTCATATCCCGCTGCGCCTTGGTCCGCTTATTATGACGATCGTGACAGACATGCCTCATTGGGTGCAGTAGGTCTGCATCTAATCTCTCGTGGGCAGCTATCTGCAAGTAAACCGAAGAATCTGTTGGGACTTAATGGGATGCCTGGGATAACGAGCAGCAGTAGTTCCGGTGTTTGGATTTTTGTCACTAGTTATTTGGACGTATCAGGATAGGGCTGAGAGGTTCCTTTTGCGAGGGTGGAGACTTCGCAATCCGGAACCCTCAATTTCTATAATATGTAGACCCATAACTTAATCACAGAGCTGAAAAATAATGACGCACGATTTTAGTTCTGTGCTGAATGACCTGTACAATATTCACATAACTGCACTGCAAATCACTCAGATACAGAGAGAGGTGTGAGCCGAAATGTGAAGACATCATCTTTTTGACAACAGACCTGTCGTAAATCATCTGACACCTCAAATTGAGATGATCATAGTGTAGACGTAGAATAGATTGTTGTCACTAGTTATTTGGACGTATCAGGATAGGGCTGAGAGGTTCCTTTTGCGAGGGTGGAGACTTCGCAATCCGGAACCCTCAATTTCTATAATATGTAGACCCATAACTTAATCACAGAGCTGAAAAATAATGACGCACGATTTTAGTTCTGTGCTGAATGACCTGTACAATATTCACATAACTGCACTGCAAATCACTCAGATACAGAGAGAGGTGTGAGCCGAAATGTGAAGACATCATCTTTTTGACAACAGACCTGTCGTAAATCATCTGACACCTCAAATTGAGATGATCATAGTGTAGACGTAGAATAGATTGTTGTCACAGACACAAGTCAATTAGCATGTTGATTTGTGTCTGTCATAGTTGGGCTGTTGTTCATTTCACTGCCCTTAATGATTTTGGAACAGCAGATTTAAAACAGGTCTCTTACTAAATACCTACTCGACCAAATTATCAGCAAAGCCTCCAAAGAAAACGCCATGACTGGCGTAACTGCATTAGTCCATAGAATTCCAATGATGTGTTGTCTCCTGCGAGTGACCTGAAAATAATGGTCTGGATCAATGTTGATATTTTCATCACTTATTATGAGGATGCCCACTTTAATATTTGTACCACACATATGGGAATGCCCTGATTTGTAATTCTAACCCTGTCATTAGTGGAAGAGACAGAGAGGAAGCCTTTAAGTAAAGCAATGGTAGTCAGAGCACAGACAGGGAAAGGAAAGGCCCCTGACAATATAGACACAAACACCTAAACTTCTGATGAGGATGAAAAATACAAATGCATAGCTCTCTCTCTCTCTCTTACTCTCTCTTTTTCTCTCTCACTTTCTCTCACTCTCTCTTTATCTCTCTCTCGCTTTCTCTCACTCTCTCTTTATCTCTCTCTCGCTTTCTCTCTCTCTCTCTCTCAATTCACTTCAATGGGAAACATGCAAAAGCAAGTGAAATAAACAATCAGAATCTCTCTCTCTCGCTCAGTTCAAAGGGCTTTATTGGCATGGGAACATATGTTTACATTGCAAATGCAAAAAGCCAGAGTTAAATAATCTCTCTCTCACTCTCTCTCTCTATTTCACCCTCCTCCTTTTCTTCACTCACTGGTGTGGTTTAATTAGTAGTGTTAGAAACTAAACAAAAAGGCATTTCCATATTTGTTGTCCTTTTTGTGCTGACCAGTATTATGTCCTTTGATTACATCTGAGGTGGGAAACAACTTTCACTGTTGATATTCACACTACCTTGTCTCTAAATGTGGTCGGTTTGCATTACATATCACACTATGGTCTGAAGGTTCATGGAATATGAGCTCAAAAGACAAATGATTCGAATACTGAGGCAAATTCATGAATCACCCCCATATACACACACACACAAGACCATGATCTTTCTAGCACTGCATCCCCAGAGAGCAAGTTGACTGAGTTGAATTGATGGGGGTATTGATTTTAGAGAGAAGAGGGATGTTGCATGTTGGTTATCACGCCAAAGACCTCAACACACACCCTATCTAGAGTAGTTTCATAATATCAAAAATACATTATTTCCAAATGTTACCGGGGTAACGAATACATAGAGGCAATGTTGTGAGGGGAGGGCTTGTCAAAACAAAAGAGGAAGTCACATCATTTCCCAATCAACCTATTACTAAAGGATATCAGGGTGTTTTATATAGAGACATTACGGCACACACAGAACGCAGAACACAGAGAGAATAGCTGTGGTTACACACAATAGACTTCTGATGGAGCTCCTGATCCACATTGCCCTTCTCTTGACCGGTACTGTAGCCCGTGTTATGGATAGAGGGGTGAATGGAACAGAATTTCAATTAATACAAAAAATACTGACGTTGTTGTAATTCTCATTTTAGCAAATTGTGCTCAAAATATATGTTTTTGTAAGAAACCTCTTTGTCTACCCAGGTGTCAATGGAGGCTCCCATTCCCTGTACTCCAGTGTGGGGGATGATGTCAGTCTGCCGTGTGTCACGGCTGTCTAAGGGTGAGAGAGTGGACCAAGGCGCAGCGTGTGAAAAATACATCTTCTCTTTATTATTAAGAAGAAAAACGAAACAAAACAACAAATAGACGAACGTGAAGCTATATAAATGAACTAGGTGCACACATGCAACATAGAACATAGACACAGACAATTACCCACAAAACCTAAATGCCTATGGCTGCCTTAAATATGGCTCTCAATCAGAGACAATAAACCACAGCTGTCTCTAATTGAGAACCAATCTAGGCAGCCATAGACATACAAACACCTAGACAAGACATTGCCCCATTAAACCTACAAACCCCTAGACAAACCAAAAACACATACATCCCCATGTCACACCCTGACCTAACTAAAATAATAATGAAAACAAAGATAACTAAGGCCAGGGTGTGACACCGTGTACCAATGTGGTCAACCCTGACTGCTCCTCTACAGTGTGGCTCTTCAGCAGAACTGAGTCTCACAGTGCTACTGAAAAGGTCTTTCAAGGGAAGATCCAAAATGAAGGAAACGAGGGCAGTGAGAGACTGGGAGTAGGGTCTGACTGCTCCCTACGTGTTCGTAACATTGGCGCTGATGATACTGGAGTCTATGTCTGCCGACAGTACCTTACAGATGGCAGAGCACATCTTGGAGAGGATACTACTGTCTACCTGTCTGTTCTCACCATCTCCATGTCCACACCAGAGACAGATCAAAAGCATCCTACAAATGTAACCTTGAGGTGCTCTCTGCTAACATATGGCGGTCCTGTAACGTGTGACTCCTTCGTTAGAGATATCGTTAGTGTGAGCTGGGTGAATGAGACAGGTGGCGAGTTGCAGGGAGACTCCAGATACCAGGTCACACGGGTGTCTGGCTGTGACATCACTCTGACTGTGAAACTTTGGAGAAAGGATAAGAACAGGAAGTGGTGGTGTCAGCTGACTGAGGGAACAAGGAAGACATTTGTCTACCTCACTTCTAAGGTCTCAGGTGGGACTATGGATCCTGTCGGGACAATCATCACTGCTCCACAACAACCTATTGATAGTCAAAGTCCTCCAAAGCCCTCTCATTCAGGTACCAACAACATCAATGAGTTGCCAATCAGTCGCATAGTGCTCTGTGTGGCACTGCCCTTGATGGTAATCGTATATGCAGTTTACACAACTAGGAGGAACCGCCCACTAGCAGAGGTGTCCTCTGGTATAGAGCTGTAAGTCTAGATGAACAACCCCCGCCTCGTCACTCTCCATAGCATAGCGCCAGATTTACTCTACCTTTAATGAATGTGTACAAATTAGAGATTATTTGCTGAAGGATTCGTGCTGACATAATACATAAAGGCTTTGAAATAAATAATGAAAATGTAGTGCATGCTAATGGTATCCACTCAATGGGTAGTGACAATTAATGCTTTACAAATAAAGACGTTATATTTCTGTTTTGTAGCTAGCATTAGTGTTGTCATTTGCCTAAGAGGAAGGGGATTGCTTACCTGTGATACTGTAAAACATTCTCAAAAATGTCTACTGTGTTTCTCTAAATCACTATTTCATTACCAGCTTCTATAATCTACAGTATAATGTGTGTGTGTGTGCAAGTGCGTGCTTGTGTTTTTGTTTGTTTGTTTGTGCGTCCATTAAGCTTGCTTACTCTCGCTCCTATTACACTGTGTTTGATTTACGACCTTGTGTCACTGCATCTCTGTGTGTGTGTGTGTGTGTGTGTGTGTGTGTGTGTGTGTGTGTGTGTGTGTGTGTGTGTGTGTGTGTGTGTGTGTGTGTGTGTGTGTGTGTGCGGGCGTGCATGCATGCATGTTTGTGAGTAGAAAGAGAGAGAGGGTTGGGAGGCAATGTGTTTATCCCTAAGCTAATGCACCAATATATAACCAATTAAGAAACGTTTAACTCTTTAAATGCCTCCTTTTCTCTCTCAACACCATCTCCTCTTCTGCTTACCTTCTATTATAGAAAAGAATGATGTAAGTCTTGGGGCAATTTGTGGAGAAGGTCATATGGCTTTCTGTAACTTAAGCAAAAATATATGTTCATATTCCATCCCAAACACATATTGTACTATAAATGGTTGTTTTTCTAATAGCAATGCGTTTACAGTGTCGCTTACAGCACCATGAATGAATACCAGTCTGCGGAAAACAATGCAGCTGTGTCGTTACAGGAACAAAGAGAACTTGTTTCCACGGCTTCCTGGAACCAACAGTTAGGGACAAGACTGGCGTGTGCAGAGGAAGCTCCTTCGTGAACCCTATGATTGACTAGTGTACTGTAGAACAATAGTATTGTCAGTTAATACTGGGTGTTGATGTTTTGTTGGTTGGTGCATTCAGCCATACATTATGTTTCTGTCTCCATTCTTACACTGTGTGTGTCCGTGCGTGTGTGTTCACCCAAGGGGTCATGAGTGTATTATTTATCAGGTTTGGCCTATAATTAAAGCGGTCAGCACACCCCTTTTCCAACTGGGCTCATGTTATTGATTAGAGTTAGTAATGAATGTAGCCTCTCATTACTGTGCTATTGATGGAAACACGCAGCCATAACCCACACAACAACCAAATTTCAACTCCAATTTCTCTTTTATGCCTTCAGGCCATCCTGAAGTTGAAAAAAGTGGTGATTCTCATTGTGTGCAGGGTTCAAATGAAAGGAGTGTAATTGGCTAGGTAAACTCATACAAACCATGTAAGCCCTATAGGTTAACCAGGGAAGCCACATAAGGGTTGAAAATCCATTGGCTCCCCAATTCATTTTCGACACACCCAAGAGTTATTGTTAAATTTGAAACCCTGTGTGAGGATTTACTGTGCATGCACGTGTGTGTGTGCGGATACAAGTGTGTGTGTCCTTCAGCCTCTCTATATCGGCAGACAGTGTATCCCACCTGCTCTTCTTCCGCTGTCATGCTGACACTGGCATCGCTGAGTCATCCTGGAGGATGGCCATGTTGGTTATTCACAGCACAGTGGCACATCACATCAACAGAAAAGGAATGACTGCTGTGAATGAATTACTTGAGTGAACGAGGTTGATACATGTACCAGGTACTCCTGTCAGGAGGCTGCACAGATAGGCCCATATTAAACGTATGGTTTTAATAGGATATTTTACATAGTCTTGTCTGGTTCCCATTAATGTGGTAGATACAGGTAACGATTCTTCCAAACAGCAGAAACACAATCTTCAACGTACATGAGTTATGCACCAGGTTAAATTTGTGGTTTCAGCATTTCTTCATTGACAGCCATTTAAAGTTGATGGAGTAAAATACAGTCGTGGCCAAAAGTTTAGAGAATGACACAAATATACATTTTCACAGTCTGCTGCCTCAGTTTGTATAATGGCAATTTACATATACTCCAAAATGTTATGAAGAGTGATCAGATTAATTGCAATTAATTGCAAAGTCCCTCTTTGCCATGCAAATGAACTGAATCCCCCAAAAAACATTTCCACTGCATTTCAGCCCTGCCACAAAAGGACCAGCTGACATCATGTCAGTGATTCTCTCGTTAACACAGGTGTGAGTGTTGACGAGGACAAGGCTGGAGATCACTCTGTCATGCTGATTGAGTTCGAATAACAGACTGGAAGCTTCAAAAGGAGGGTGGTGCTTGGAATCATTGTTCTTCCTCTGTCAACCGTGGTTACCTGCAAGGAAACACGTGCCATCATCATTGCTTTGCACAAAAAGGCTTCACAGGCAAGGATATTGCTGCCAGTAAGATTGCACCTAAATCAACCATTTATTGGATCATCAAGAACTTCAAGGAGAGCGGTTCAATTGTTGTGAAGAAGGCTTCAGGGCGTCCAAGAAAGTCCAGCGCCTAGACCGTCTCCTAAAGTTGATTCAGCTGCGGGATCGGGGCACCACCAGTACAGAGCTTGCTCAGGAATGGCAGCAGGCAGGTGTGAGTGCATCTGCACGCACAGTGAGGCGAAGACTTTTGGAGGATGGCCTGGTGTCAAGAAGGGCAGCAAAGAAGCCACTTCTTTCCAGGAAAAACATCAGTGACAGACTTATATTCTGCAAAAGGTACATGGATTGGACTGCTGAGGACTGGGGTAAAGTAATTTTCTCTGATGAATCCCCTTTCCGATTGGTTGGGGCATCCAGAAAAAAGCTTGTCCGGTAAAGACAAGGTGAGCGCTACCATCAGTCCTGTGTCATGCCAACAGTAAAGCATCCTGAGACCATTCAGGTGTGGGGTTGCTTCTTAGCCAAGGGAGTGGGCTCACTCACAATTTTGCCTAAGAACACAGCCATGAATAAAGAATGGTACCAACACATCCTCCGAGAGCAACTTCTCCCAACCATTCAGGAACAGTTTGGTGACGAACAATGCCTTTTCCAGCATGATGGAGCACCTTGCCATAAGGCAAAAGTGAATAACTAAGTGGCTCGGGGAACAAAACATAGATATTTTGGGTCCATGGACAGGAAACTCCCCAGACCTTAATCCCATTGAGAACTTGTGGTCAATCCTCAAGAGGCGGGTGGACAAACAAACAAACAAAAAATTCTGACAAACTCCAAGCATTGATTATGCAAGAATGGGCTGCCATCAGTCAGGATGTGGCCCAGAAGTTAATTGACAGCATGCCAGGGCGGATTGCAGAGGTCTTGATAAAGAAGGGTCAACACTGCAAATATTGACTCCTTGCAACTTCATGTAATTGTCAATAAAAGCCTTTGACACTTATGAAATGCTTGTAATTATACTTCAGTATTCCATAGTAACATCTGACAAAAATATCTAAAGACACTGAGGCAGCAGACTTTGTGGAAATTAATATTTGTGTCATTCTCAAAACTTTTGGCCACGACTGTAGAGCCATTATGGAGTAGCTGTTGTGTGAGAAAATCAGTAACTGCCTCTGTCATGTAGAAATCCAATGTCACTATATTCAAATCACAATATGGGCTATTGTGATGAGCAGTAGTTGTGTTGAGAACAACCGATATTTCACCTTATATTACACTCTCATTCAGACAACCTCAGGATGAAATAGATTTGCTAGGAGGTGGATGATAACGAGAAAAGCTGTGAACCTGTGACGCTGAGAATTCTGATCCGGAATTCCACTCAGTCTGTTTAAATCTGAGTGAAGCAGCCAATCCATCACCACGGGAACCTAATTTCAGCCCTGTGTCCGATGCAAATGAACAGCGTTCCCAATCCCCCCGCCGTTGTCTTACCAATACTCCAGGAGAGGCGGGTATAATGTCGGACCATCCGTTTTCCGTTTAGTAAATAGTGTGGGTGTTCAACGCATGAGGGGTCACATCTCATCTGCATAACTTAACAGAGACAAGATGTGCTCTATGTTATCACAAATGTTTAGTTTATGTGCTAAATATGCTATATGATGTTAATTTCAGAAATATCTCATCTGACATACTGTACATTGTCTTCTGTAAATGACAATTTAGTGTGCATTTTTAAAACCTCTCTACACCTCACAGACCAATGTAAAACAGAGCTGAGCAAACACACGTGTGGGTGGGGGGTGGGTGTCACGATCGTCAAAGGGAGAGAGATTGGACCAAGGCGCAGCGCGTGAAAAATACATCTTCTCTTTATTTTAAGAAGAAAAATGAAACAAAACAACAAACAGACGACCGTGAAGCTAACAAAAGACTAAGTGCAAACATGCAACATAGACACAGACAATTACCCACAAAAACCTAGTGCCTATGGCTGCCTTAAATATGGCTCCCAATCAGAGACAATTAATGACATCTGTCTCTGATTGAGAACCCTTCAGGCAACCATAGACACAGCTAGACTTCTATACTAAACATAAACCCAACTACTTTAATAAACCCCCTAACCTTACAACCACCCTAGACACTACAAAAACACATACATTCACCATGTCACACCCTGACCTAACTAAAATAATAAATGAAAACAAAGATAACTAAGGCCAGGGTGTGACAGTGGGCAAAAGTTTTTGCCCGCGCTGCAGATGGCTATATCGGTCCGCTATTACAGGACTATTATAGGCCTAGGGTACGACTTTTGTGAAAAATATTTTCTTCCAAAATATACAATGCCAGTCAAAAGTTTGGACAGACCTACTCATTCAAGGGTTTTTCTTATTTTTTTCTATTTCCTACATTGTAGAATAATAGTGAAGACATCAAAACCATGAAATCACACATATGGAATCATGTAGTAACCAAAAAAGTGTTAAACAAATCAAAATATATTTATATTTGAGATTCTGAAAAGTAGCCACACTTTGCCTTGATGACAGCTTTGCACACTCTTGGCATTCTCTCAACCAGCTTCACCTGGAATGCTTTCCCAACACTCTTGAAGGAGTTCCCACATATGACGAGCACTTGTTGGCTGTAGTTCCTTCACTCTGTGGTCCAACTCATCCCAAACCATCTCAATTGGGTTGAGGTCGGGTGATTGTGGAGGCCAGGTAATCTGATTCAACACTCAATCACTCTCCTCCTTGGTAAAATAGCCCTTACACAGCCTGGGTGTGTGTTGGGTCATTGTCCTGTTGAAAAACAAATAATTATCGCACTAAGCTCAAACCAGATGTGATGGCATATCGCTGCAGAATGCTGTGGTAGCCATGCTGGTTAAGTGTGCCTTGAATCCTAAATAAATCACTGTCAGTGTCACCAGCAAAGCACCCCCACACCATCACACCTCCTCCTCCATGCTTCACGGTGGGAACCACACATGCGCAGATCACCCGTTCACCTCTCACAAAGACACGGCGGTTGGAACCAAAAATCTCAAATTTGGACTCATCAGACCAAAGGACTGATTTACACCGGTCTAATGTCCATTGCTCGTGTTTCTTAGCCCAAACAAGTCTCTTCTTATTATTGGTGTACTTTAGGGGTGGTTTCTTTGCAGAAATTAGACTATGAAGGCCTGATTCACACAGTCTCCTCTAAAGAGTTGATGTTGAGATGTGTCTGTTACTTGAACTCTGCATTTATTTGGGCTGCAATTTCTGAGGCTGGTAACTCCAATGAACTTATCCTCTGCAGCAGAGGTATCTCTGGGTCTTCCTTTCCTGTGGCGGTCCTCATGAGAGGCAGTTTCATCATAGCGCTTGATGGTTCTTGCGACCGCACTTTCAAAGTTCTTGAAATTTTCCGCATTGACTGACCTTCAAATCTTGTAATGATGGACTGTCGTTTCTCTTTGCTTATTTGAGCTGTTCTTGCCATAATATGGACTTGGTCTTCACCAAATAGGGCTATCTTCTGTATACCAACCCTACATTGTCACAACACAACTGATTGGCTCAAACGCATTAAGAAGGAAAGAAATTCCACAAATTAACTTTCAACAAGGTACCTGTTAATTGAAATGCATTCCAGGTGACTAACTCATGATCTGGTTGAGTGTGTAAAGCTGTCATCAAGGCAAAGGGTGGCTACTTGAACAATGTCAAATATAAAGTATATTTTGATTTCTTTAACACTTTTTTAGTTACTACATGATTCCATATGTGTTATTTCATAGTGTTGATGTCTTCACTATTATTCTACAATTTATAAAATAGTTTTAAAAAATAAAGAAAAACCCTGGAATGAGTAGGTGTGTCCAAACGTTTGACTGGTACTGTATATATTTTTAAAATATTATATATTTACATATTTTTTTTAAATCTGATTTTTGAAGAGCCCCAAAGGGAATTTTACCATGATTATTCAACCAACCAACCCAAAAGCTGCAAAATTAACCAATTGGAATTGCAGTAGAAGCCATCTGTAATGTTTCATGAAACAAATTAATGAATGAGTCCATTGAGTGTACATGTGTACAAAGATTCTGTGATTCTTTCTAGATTATTTATTTCATGTTACATTTATGAGATTCCGATCTGATATATCACCCCCCACAGAGTCAGGAAAAGAGGAGAGGAGATAGTTGTATTTATTTATTTTATTTAACATTTAAGCAGGTAAATCCCATTGAGACCAAGGCCTATTTTCCAAAGGGAGCCCTGCATGTACACAATCAATACAAATGTACATTTACAAATACAAAATACTCCATCATCAACATCATCAAAACGCAATCATACAAAACAAACACATTCTTCAGTAAAAATAGGAACAATTAGCTGTCTGAATTACCATAGCGGCAACAAAACATCAAATTTGAAAGAGTTATAGAGATTATTCCACAAATAAGGTGCAAAAAAAAGATTTAAAAAAAAATCTGATGTACATCTGTAGGTTAACTATGAAGTAATATATGGTGAAAGTTTGGTGCTCGAGGGCTTTATAAACAAAAATAGTGCAATGTATGGATCTACGACACTTCAAAGAGGGCCAGCCTACTTTCTGATACAGAAAGCAATGATGTGTATTGAACCTGATGCCCATAATAAAATGCAGTGTGCTATGATAAACTACGTCCAATGGCTTCAATATAGTGGCAGCTGCATTCACATAAACAATATCACCATAATATATAACTGTATGAATGTCGACTGAGTTATTTGTTTTCTCCTATTTAACAAAAGGCATTCCCTATTCCTATAAAGAAAGACCATTTTACTTCTTAAAGTAACTGTCCAGTGTTTCCAGATTACTATGAAATATTACATATTATTAATTACAATATGAGTGAAATTGTTTTCCTGAAAAAAATTGTATTAAGTATGTTAAAAAGCAGCTTTTCTGTGTTGGAATTGTACCCCAACAAAAGAATGGTGTGGGCGTATACTGGAATTGTCTGTAGAGCTCCGAGGCAAGATTGTATTGAGGCACAGATCTGGGTAAGAGTACCAAAACATTTCTGAGGCACTGAAGGTCCCCAAGGACACAGTGGCCTCCATCATTGTTAAATGGAAGACGTTTGGAACCACTAAGACTCTTCTTAGAGCTGGCCGCCTGGCCAAACTGAGCACTCGGGGGAGAAAGGCCTTGGTCATGGAGGATCTCCAATAAAAAAAACATCACATCACATTTCTCAGTAATGATGTCAGACTCTGACACAACTTGCCTAGGCAGGGGACGGAGAGGAATTTCCACATTTCAGTGTATTAACTGTTTTCCAAAATGTAGACGGATCACTAGCGGAGTGGGTATTAAGCGTGTTCTAAATGTGTTTAATCTAGATGTGTGTGATGTGCCAACAGATGGCAGGGGGGACAGATTATTGCTGGTGATTGAAGTGCCTGCCTGGTGGTGTGTGTGTGTGTGTGTGTGTGTGTGTGTGTGTGTGTGTGTGTGTGTGTGTGTGTGTGTGTGTGTGTGTGTGTGTGTGTGTGTGTGTGTGTGTGTGTGTGTTTGTGCATGCATGGTCCAATCTCACAGTCATTTTTTAATCCCTGGGTCATTTTATAGTTTCCACACAGCATGACAAGGAGAGGATGTAAGAACAGAGAAAAACTCCAGAGGAAGGGTGATTGCTCTTCATATTATGGTCAGTCCGGTGCTTGTACAGTCGCATAGAGCATCTGAGGGGCTATCGCCTCTCTCTAGGCAGAGATGTGAACTATGCTGAGACTACCTATCTCGCATCTTCCTATTTGCCTGTGCTCTGTAATTGCAGTGCCCAGTTATAATGATGAGTCTACGGAAGCTGGGCTGGGTTGTAATGAGCTGTCTATTGTACTGTTATAATGAAGACTAGCGTTAACCAGTGGCGATTTTAGCATGTAAATCTTGGTGGGGGAAAAAAAAAAAAAAAAGCGAAGCCACTACCCAACACAACACTAAACAATACATGATTTTCACTATACCACTGCTACACCTGTCTATCAGCGGAGCCTTATCTGGCAGCGAAACAGTTAATTCAGCCTCAATTACTGCCTTTAAAAAAAACATAGCTGACTTGCTTAAACAAATGGGGTTTATACTCACAATTGAGATATACAAACTATGGCATAAGGGGACGACAAATGGATAAGAGGCGATCCGTAATTTCGATTAAGACATTAATGAGGATGGATGGATGTAGTCAATATAACTACTTGTTCAGCACTTTGAAATGTACAGCGACAGAATTCAGAACATGGGCCGTCCTTACAGTGTTCTCCCTGTACACCAAGTCAGAACCGTAGGATAAATAAAGGGGATATATAAGCAGACAATGAAAGATCTTACAATATCAGATGATTACATTTCTCAAAAACAGGTTATAGACATTTAGGGTGAGGCACATGCGCTACTAACAGCTTACTACACAACATACACTTACAGTAGTATTAATTTCTTAGGTACAGTATACATATCTCCCTGGCATATTACATAATTTAGGCAGCAGCATACAAGACATGTTTGGACTCACCTTGTTGTGCTGTGCTCACTTGAACAGGAAAGTGGTGCGTCAGTCCGTCGTGGGCAAATTCTGTCAAACTTTGGGATCGAAGTCTGGCATTATGGTGCATTCAAGACAACTGGGAAGGTTGAACCATGATGATGTCAGTGATCTTCAGGTCGTAGCTCTAGAAAAAGACCAGAGTTCCCGATTTACAATTCCGAGTTGGATGAAAGTGCAAAACGTATTTTCCCAGTCGTAGCTCGTTTTTCCCAGTTGTTCCCAGTTGTCTTGAACTCACTAAAGTCAGATTTTGCAGTTCCAAGTTCCAACAGTTGTTTTGAGTGCGGCACAAATCATGCTTCATTGACAGCATGGCCAATGTTGAATGTTTATCATATTAAACTAGGAAAAGAGACCTTTAATCTTAGACTTGTGACCACACAGCCACTCCACTGAATAGCAGGCTAATGATTGCTTTGCAATGCTTGAAGTTAGCCACTGATGTCTTCCAAACTACTCAGTGTTGAATTTTTGTTGTGTAATATTTATGCCCAAAGGCCGATGAGCACTGATACGTTTTATCTATAATTTATCTTCATTACTTCTCTTCATATGACCAGGATTAAAAAGGATTTGCCAGTAGGTTTATCAAAGCGAGACCCAAATGCAGACACGGGAGGCAGATGGTTGGAGTCTTACAATGTTTATTAATCCAAAGGGGTAGGCAAGATAATAGTCGTGGACAGGCAAAAAGGTCAAAACCAGATCAGAGTCCAGGAGGTACAAAGTGGCAGACAGGCTCGTGGTCAAGGCAGGGAGAATGGTCAGGCAGGCGGGTACAAAGTCCAGAAACAAGCAAGGGTCAAAACCCTTGAAAGGAGAAAGGAGAATGCAAAAAGCATGAGAACGGGAAAAACGCTGGTTGACTTGGAAACATACAAGATAAACTGGCACAGAGAGACAGGAAACAGGAATAAATACACTGGGGAAAATAAGCAACACCTGGAGGGGGTGGAGACAATAACAGGAACAGGTGAAACAGAAACAGTACCCCCACCCCCTAGGGACCTCCTATCTGGGTGCATACCTGGCTGACCGGGTTGTCGGCAGTGGAAATTGGCGATGAGGACCGGGTCCAAGATGTCTTTAGCAGGAACCCAGCACCTCTCCTCTGGGCCATAACACTCCCAGTCAACCAGGTACTGGAAATCCCTGCCCAGTGGTCAAACCTTCAGGAGGCGTCTGACCGTATACGCTGGCTGGCCACCGATAACCCGGGGGAAAGGGATGGGCCTGGAGACAGAAGACAAAAGGACAGTGAGACACAGGCTTAATCCTAGACACATGTAAGGTAGGGTGAATGCGGGGTAACACAAGACGGACAGCAGTGGAACTCAGGACTCTGGAGATGGGAAAGGACCAATAAACCGGGGAGACAGACAGCTACCCGAAGGGGTAGATCCCAAGTGGAAAGCCATACCCTCTGCCCAATGCGGTAGCGGGGAGCTGATGTCCGGCGACAGTCTGATTGTCGACGATACCTAGTTTTGGTCTTGAGAATAGCCGGAGAGAGTCCCGTGGAAGAACTGGGAAGAGTGTTCCGGGCATACTCCACCCAGACCAGTTGACGGCTCCAGGTAGTCTGATTAGTTGAGACCAAGCACCTTAAGGTGGTCTCCAGGTCTTGGTTGGCTCGGTCCAACTGACTGTTAGTTTGGGGATGGAATCCGGATGACAGGCTGGCCGACGACCCAATAAGGGTGCAGAATGCCTTCCAGAACTGAGACGAGAACCCGGATCGGAGACCATGTCTTCCGGAAGACATGCTGCACCATAAGCTGGGCCGTCTCCCTGGCAGAAGGTAGTTTGGGGAGAGGGATGAAATGGGTGGCCTTGGAGAACCGGTCGACTACCGTTAGAATGACAGTGTTGCCATCAGACGGAGTGTTGCCCAGTGACAAAGTCCAGAGATATATGAGACCAGGGACGATGAGGAACCGGTAGTGGCTGCAGGAGGCCAGAAGGAGCTTGCCGTAGAGTCTTGTTTTGAGCACACACAGTGCATGCGGTGACATAGGCAGAGACGTCAGGGACCATTGTGGGCCACCAGAAACATTGTCGAAGGAAGGCTAGTGTACAACGGGACCCTGGATGACAGGTCAGCCTGGAGGAATGAGCCCATTCCAGGATCCGGGACCGGAATGGGTTAGGGACAAACAGCCGGTTAGCCGGGCTCCCTTCAAGTCCAGGTTGGGAGCGTTGCGCCTCGCGAACCAGGTTCTCAATACCCCAATCCACAGTGGCAGCAAGGCATGAGGTAGGAAGAATGGTTTCGGAAGTCGAGGGTGTGGCAGAGGAACTGTGTAGGTGGGTCAGGTTTCACATTTTTAGACCCAGGAAGGTAGGAAATGGTCAAGTTGAGTCTGGTAAACAGGATGGCCAACCGGGCCTGCCTTGAGTTGAGGCGCTTGGCTCAACGGAGATATTCCAAGTTTTTATGGTCGCTCCAGACCAGGAATGGTCTCCACTCCTCCACTCCTCCAACGCCATCTTCACTGCCAGAAGTTCTCGGTTGCCATCATCGTAGTTCTTCTCTGCAGGATTGAGACGATGGGACAGGAAGGCACAGGGATGAAGCTTCTGGTCCTGGACAGATCGCTGGGACAGGATGGCCCCCACTCCAGCATCCGAAGTATCCACTTCCACCACAAATTGACACGAGGGGTCCGGATGGATGAGGATGGGTGCTGTTGTGAACCAATGCTTCAGGTCCTCAAAGGATTTGTCGACAGATGGAGACCATTTGAACGGTACCTTGGGGGAGGTGAGTGCCGAGAGGGGGGGCGCCAGGGTGCTGTAATCCCGAATGAAACGGCGGTTGAAGTTTGCAAACCCCAGAAACCGTTGCAACTGCACCCTGGACGTTGGTTGAGGCTAATCCACCCCTGCTTTCACCTTTCCAGGATCCATCTGAACATTTCCCTCAGCAATGACATATCCCGGAAAGGTGATAGAAGAGCGGTGGAACTCACTTCTCGGCTTTCACAAACAATTGGTTCTCCAGGAGGTGATGAAGGACCTGTCTGACATGGAGTACATGTTCTTGGGCAGATCGGGAAAAAAACAGGATGTCGCCCAGGTAGACGAACACAAACCGGTTTAGCATGTCCCGAAGCACATCATTGACCAAAGCCTGGAAAACAGTGGGGGCGTTGGAGAGTCTAAATGGCATGACCAGGTACTCATCAAATCAAATCAAATGTATTTATATAGCCCTTCTTACATCAGCTGATATCTCAAAGTGCTGTACAGAAACCCAGCCTAAAACCCCAAACAGCAAGCAATGCAGGTGTAGAAGCACGGTGGCTAGGAAAAACTCCCTAGAAAGGCCAAAACCTAGGAAGAAACCTAGAGAGGAACCAGGCTATGAGGGGTGGCTAGTCCTCTTCTGGCTGTGCCGGGTGGAGATTAAAACAGAACATGGCCAAGATGTTCAAATGTTCATAAATGACCAACATGGTCAAATAATAATCATCACAGTAGTTGTCGAGGGTGGAACACCTCAGGAGTAAATGTCAGTTGGCTTTTCATAGCCGATCATTAAGAGTATCTCTACCGCTCCTGCTGTCTCTAGAGAGTTGAAAACACCAGGTCTGGGACAGGTAGCACGTCCGGTGAACAGGTCAGGGTTCCATAGCCGCAGGCAGAACAGTTGAAACTGGCAGCATGGCCAGGTGGACTGGGGACAGCAAGGAGTCATCATGCCAGGTAGTCCTGAGGCATGGTCCTAGGGCTCAGGTCCTCCGAGAGAGAGAAAGAAAGAAAGAGAGAAAGAGAGAATTAGAGAGAGCATACTTAAATTCACACAGGACACCGGATAAGACAGGAGAAGTACTCCAGATATAACAGACTGACCCTAGCCCCCCGACACATAAACTACTGCAGCATAAATACTGGAGGCTGAGACAGGGGGGGTCAGGAGACACTGTGGCCCCTTCCGATGATACCCCCGGACAGGGCCAAACAGGCAGTATATAAACCCACCCACTTTGCCAAAGCACAGCCCCCATACCACTAGAGGGATATCTTCAACCATCAACTTACCATCCCGAGACAAGGCCGAGTATAGCCCACAAAGATCCCCGCCACGGCACAACCCAAGGGGGGGTGCCAACCCAGACAGGAAGATCACGTCAGTGACTCAACCCACTCAAGTGACGCACCCCTCCTAGCGACGGCATGGAAGAGCACCAGTAAGCCAGTGACTCAGCCCCTGTAATAGGGTTAGAGGCAGAGAATCCCAGTGGATGGGAACCGGCCAGGCAGAGACAGCAAGGGCGGTTCGTTGCTCCAGTGCCTTTCCGTTCACCTTCACACTCCTGTGCCAGACTACACTCAATCATAGGACCTACTGAAGAGATGAGTCTTCCGTAAAGACTTAAAGGTTCAGACCGAGTCTGCGTCTCTCACATGGGTAGGCAGACCATTCCATAAAAATGGAGCTCTATAGGAGAAAGCCCTGCCTCCAGCTGTTTGCTTAGAAATTCTAGGGACAATTAGGAGGCCTGCGTCTTGTGACCGTAGCGTACATGGAGGTATATACGGCAGGACCAAATCGGAAAGATAGATAGGAGCAAGCCCATGTAATGCTTTGTAGGTTAGCAGTAAAACCTTGAAATCAGCCCTTGCCTTAACAGGAAGCCAGTGTAGGGAGGCTAGCACTAGAGTAATATGATCAAATTGTTTGGTTCTAGTCAGGATTCTAGCAGCCGTATTTAGCACTAACTGAAGTTGATTTAGTGCTTTATCCGGGTATCCGGAAGGTAGAGCGCAGTAGTCTAACCTAGAAGTAACAAACACATTTTTGGACAGAAAGTTTCTGATTTTTGCAATGTTACGTAGATGGAAAAAGGCTGTCCTTGAAACAGTCTTGATATGTTCGTCAAAAGAGAGATCAGGGTCCAGAGTAACGCCAAGGTCCTTCACAGTTTTATTTGAGACGACTTTACAACCATCAAGATTAATTGTCAGATTCAACAGAAGATCTCTTTGTTTCTTGGGACCTAGAACAAGCATCTCTGTTTTGTCCGAGTTTAAAAAGTAGAACGTTTTCAGCCATCCACTTCCTTATGTCTGAAACACAGGCTTCCAGGGAGGGCAATTTTGGGGCTTCACCATGTTTCATCGAAATGTACAGCTGTGTGTCATCCGCATAGCAGTGAAAGTTAACATTATGTTAACAGATAAGATCTAAACCAGGCCAGAACTTGTCCGTGTAGACCGATTTGGGTTTCCAATCTCTCCAAAAGACTGTGGTGATCGATGGTACCAAAAGCAGCACTAAGGTCTAGGAGCACGAGAACAGATGCAGAGCCTCGGTCTGACGCCATTAAAAGGTAATTTACCACCTTCACAAGTGCAGTCTCAGTGCTATGATGGGGTCAAAAAACAGACTGAAGCATTTCGTATACATTGTTTGTCTTCAGGAAGGCAGTGAGTTGCTGCGCAACAGCTATTTCAAAGATTTTTGAGAGGAATGGAAGATTCGATATAGGCCGATAGTTGTTTATATTTTCTGGGTCAAGGTTTGGCTTTTTCAAGAGAAGCTTTATTACTGCCACTTTTAGTGAGTTTGGTACACATCCGGTGGATAGAGAGCCGTTCATTATGTTCAACATAGGAGGGCCAAGCACAGGAAGCAGCTCTTTCAGTAGTTTAGTTGGAATACGGTCCAGTATGCAGTTTGAAGTTTTAGAGGCCATGGTTATTTTCATCATTGTGTCAAGAGATATAGTACTAAAACATTTGAGTGTCTCTCTTGATCCTAGGTCCTGGCAGAGTTGTGCAGACTCAGGACAACTGAGCTTTGGAGGAATACGCAGATTTGAAGAGGAGTCCGTAATTTGCTTTCTAATGATCATGATCTTTTCCTCAAAGAAGTTCATGAATTTATTACTGCTGAAGTGAAAGCCATCCTCTCTTGGGGAATGCTGCTTTTTAGTTAGCTTTGCGACAGTATCAAAAATAAATTTCGGATTGTTCTTATTTTCCTCAATTAAGTTGGAAAAATAGGATGATTGAGCAGCAGTGAGGGCTCTTCGATACTGCATGGTACTGTCTTTCCAAGCTAGTCGGAAGAATTCCAGTTTGGTGTGGCGCCATTTCCGTTCCAATTTTCTGTAAGCTTGCTTCAGAGCTCGGGTATTTTCTGTATACCAGGGAGCTAGTTTCTTATGACAAATGTTTTTAGTTTTTAGGGGTGCGACTGCATATAGGGTAATGCGCAAGGTTAAAAGTGAGTTCCTCAGTTAGACGGTTAACTGATGTTTGTCCTCTGACGTCCTTGGGTAGGCAGAGGGAGTCTGGAAGGGCATCAAAGAATCTTTGGGTTGTCTGAGAATTTATAGCACGACTTTTGATGCTCCTTGGTTGGGGTCTGAGCAGATTATTTATTGCGATTACAAACGTAATAAAATGGTGGTCCGATAGTCCAGGATTATGAGGAAAAACATTAAGATCCACAACATTTATTCCAAAACTAGGTCCAGAGTATGACTCTGACAGTGAGTAGGTCCAGAGACATGTTGGACAAAACCCACTGAGTCGATGATGGCTCCGAAAGCCTTTTGGAGTGGGTCTGTGGACTTTTCCATGTGAATATTAAAATCACCAAAAAATTTGAATATTATCTGCTATGACTACAAGGTCCGATAGGAATTCAGGGAACTCAGTGAGGAACACTGTATATGGCCCAGGAGGCCTGTAAACAGCAGCTATAAAAAGTGATTGAGTAGGCTTCATAGATTTCATGACTAGAAGCTTAAAAGACGAAAACATCTGGGGTTTTTCTGTAAATTGAAATTTTCTATCATAAATGTTTGCAACACCTCCGCCTTTGCGGGATGCGCGGGGGATATGGTCACTCGTGTAACCAGGAGGTGAGGTCTCATTTAACACAGTAAATTCATCAGGCTTAAGCCATGTTTCAGTCAGGCCAATCACATCAAGATTATGATCAGTGATTAGTTCATTGACTATAACTGCCTTTGAAGAGAGGGATCTAACATTAAGTAGCCCATTTTGAGATGTGAGGTATCACGATCTCTTTCAATAATGCCAGGAATGGAGGAGGTCTTTATTCCAGTGTGATTGCTAAGGTGAACACCGCCATGTTTAGTTTTGCCCAACCTAGGTCGAGGCACAGACACAGTCTCAATGGGAATAGCTGAGCTGACTACACTGACTGTGCTAGTGGCAGACTCCACTAAGCTGGCAGGCTGGCTAACAGCCTGCTGCCTGGCCTGCACCCTATTTCATTGTGGAGCTAGAGGAGCCCTGTCTATGTTGGTAGATAAGATGAGAGCACCCCTCCAGCTAGGATGGAGTCCGTCACTCCTCAACAGGCCAGGCTTGGTCCTGTTTGTGAGTGAGTCCCAGAAAGAGGGCCAATTATCTATAAATTCTATCTTTTGGGAGGGACAGAAAACTGTTTTCAACCAGCGATTGAGTTGTGAGACTCTGCTGTAGAGCTCATCACTCCCCCTAACTGGGAGGGGCCAGAGACAATTACTCGATGCCGACACATCTTTCTAGCTGATTTACAGGCTGAAGCTATGTTGCGCTTGGTGACCTCTGACTGTTTCATCCTAACATCATTGGTGCCGACGTGGATAACAATATCTCTATACTCTCTACACTCGCCAGATTCAGCTTTAGCCAGCACCATCTTCAGATTAGCCTTAACGTCAGTAGCCCTACCCTCTGGTAAACAGTGTATGATCGCTGGATGATTCGTTTTAAGTCTAATACTGCGGGTAATGGAGTTGCCAATGACTAGGGTTTTCAATTTGTCAGAGCTAATGGTGGGAAGCTTCGGCGTCTCAGACCCCATAACGGCAGGAGTAGAGACCAGCGAAGGCTCGGCCTCAGACTTCAACTCGCTGCTTAATGGGGAAAACCGGTTGAAAGTTTCTGTCGGCTGAATGAGCGACACCGGTTGAGCATTCCTACAGCATTTCCCTCCAGAAGCCATGAGAAAGTTATCCGGCTGCGGGGACCGTGCGAGGGGATTTGTACTAAAGTTACTATCTGTACTTACTGGTGGCACAGACGCTGTTTCATCCTTTCCTACACTGAAACTACCCTTACCTAACAATTGCGTCTGAAGCTGGGCTTGCAGCACAGCTATCCTCGCCATAAGGCGATCGTTCTCCTGTATATTATGAGTACAGCGACTGCAATTAGAAGGCATCATGTTAATGTTACTACTTAGCTTCGGCTGTTGGAAGTCCTGACGAACCATGTCCAGATAAAGCGTCCGGAGTGAAAAAGTTGAATGAAAAAAAGTTGAGTGAGGGAAAAACTAAAAATATAAACAGTAATTAAAAAGTAAAAACCGTAAAGTTGTCAGGTAGCAAAGTAAGGTTGGCAACAAAATGCACAGCAACACGTAAACAAGTCTGCAAACAAGTTGATGTCAACTTGATATCATAATTGATGTCATAATGTCCACTGGCTGTGTTGAAGGCTGTCTTCCACTCATCCCCCTCGTGTATCTGAACCAGGTGATAGGCATTCCGAAGGTTCAACATGGAAAACATGATAGCCCCCTGGAGAGGTTCAAACGCCGAGGAGAGGTAGGGTGTAACGATTTTTTACAGTAATATTGTTAAGTCCCCGGTAGTCAATGCACGGGCGCAGGGTCTTGTCTTTCTCCACAAAGAAAAATCCTTTGCTGGCAGGAGATGCAGAAGGACGGACGACCCCAGTTGCCAGAGACTCCTCTATGTACTCCTCCATAGCTTTGGTCTCTGGTCCGGACAGAGAATACAACCGACCCCGAGGTGGTGTAGTGCCTGGGAGAAGGTCAATGGCACAATCATAAGGACGGTGCGGGGGAAGGGAAGTAGCACGTGCCTCACTGAACACTTCCAGGAGGTCATGGTATTCCGTAGGAATAGCAGAGACATCCACAGTCTTGCTAACATCCTGAGGAGGACAACTTGGGGAAGGCTGTGCTGCTTGAAGGCAGAGGGAATGGCAAAAGGACTCCAACCCAGGATGGAGCTTGTGGTCCAGTCAATCACAGGATTGTGTTTTTGTAGCCAGGAAAATCCCAACACAACCGGAACATGGGGAGATGCAATGAGGAGGAACTGTGGTTACCAGAAACACGTAATTGAAGGGGCACAGTACTGTACTATGGGTGACTTCCCCTATAGAGCGGCCGTCCAATGCCCTAGCATCCATGTGCACAGAGAGAGGCTGAGTGGGAATACCAAGCTTCGAAGCTATCGTGGCATCCATAAGACATTCATCAGCCCCAGAGTCAATGACTCAGAGAGACTTAGATTGGTCTCCCCACAGCACAAGAGCAAAAAGGGGTGTGCGGGTGATGGGAATTAGGGAACTCCCAGTCTGACTTACCATAGTACTGTAACCCACTAGAGACAAGGGTTTCCTAATTGGGCAGGTAGCTATAAATTGTCCTGCCCCTCCACAGTACAGACAACAGTTATTATTCATCCTCCGTGAGCGCTCCCAAACTGATAGCCTAGCTCTTCCCAACGGCATAGGCGCAGGAGTATCCAACTAACCCGTCATAGATTCACGAGAGAGCTCGGATGACTTCGACTCCTCTCGGAAGAGCTGCCTTTGGAAACTTCCGGATTCGATAGGAATGAATGCACCATAGGAGTGAATGCACCATATCGGGTGCACGAGTGTGCCTGAGACCAGACCTCCTCTCACTCTTGTGTTTCCTTAGGCGTCCATCAATTTTAATGGTTAAAGCGATAAGGGAGTCGAGGTTCACCGGCAGTTCCCGAGCAGCTAGCTTATCATTTACCTCCTCAGATAATCTGTGCAGAAAAGTATCGAAAAGAGACTCCGGATTCCAGGCACTCTCTGCAGGCAACATGCGAAAGTCCACCGCGTAGTCTGCACTACGGGAGTTGTGACGTAAGTCAAGCAGTTTGCTGGCCGCTTTTCTCCCGGATACCAGAGACTCAAAAACTTCTCACCTCTGTCATGAATTCCTCCAAATGACTGCAAATGGCAGATTGTTGTTCCAAAACTGCCGTAGCCCAGGAGAGCACCCTTCCCGACATTAGCGTAATTATATACGCTATCTCCGATCGGTCTGAAGAAAACGAAGATGGCTGTAGCTCAAAAATAAGCGAACACTGACAAAGCAAACCCCAGCAAGTACCAGGATTCCCCGAACGTCGCTCTGGAGGAGGTAAGCAGGGTTCATGGGGAGTCGGGATAGACTGTACAAACTCGCCACAGATAGAGAAAAAATTACTGGGTGAATGGGGTTTTTCAGAGGTGGCAGACAGTCGATGAGCTAACTCCCTGATTTGCTCCATAATAGCCTTTAACCCATGGTCGTGGTGTTCCGTCAAGGAACTGAGCCCTTCCAAAAAGACCTCCCTGCAGGGAGACAGCTTGACGGAGCTGGTCAAAGTCTACTGGGTCTGTCAGATTCGTACTATAAAGGCACAAGGCGAGACCCAAATGCAGACACAGGAGGAGATGGTTGGAGTCTTACAATATTTATTAATCCAAAGAGGTAGGCAAGAGAATGGTCGTGGACAGCCAAAAAGGTCAAAACCAGATCAGCGTCCAGGAGGTACAAAGTGGCAGACAGGCTCGTGGTCAAGGCAGTCAGAATGGTCAGGCAGGTGGGTACAAAGTCCAGAGACAGGCAAGGGTCAAAACCAGGAGGACTAGAAAAAGGAGAATGCAAAAAGCAGGAGAACGGGAAAAACTCTGGTTGACTTGGAATTATATAAGACAAACTGGCACAGAGAGACAGGAAACAAAGGGATAAATACACTGGGGAAAATAAGCGACACCTGGAGGGGGTGGAGACAATAACAGGAACAGGTGAAACAGATCAGGGCATGACAAGATTGTTGACTTAACCTGTCTGTCTCTTGCTTTTTCCGTAAAGTTTTTTTGAATTCTGACACAGCGGTTGCATTAAGGAGAAGTATATCTTTAAACCTGTGAATAACACTTGTATCTTTTATCAATGTTTATTATGAGTATTTCTGTGATTTGATGTGGCTCTGTGCAAATTCACGGGATGTTTGGAGGCAAAGCCAAATGTAAACTGTGGTTTTTGGATATAAATATGAACTTGATCGAACAAAACATACATGTATTGTGTAACATGTTGTCCCGGGAGTGTCATCTGATGAAGAATATCAAAGGTTAGTGATACATTTTATCAATATTTCTGCTTTTTGTGACTCCTCTCTTTGGTTGGAAAATCCCTGTATGCTTTCTGTGACTAGTTGCTGACCTAACATAATGATATGTTCTGCTTTCGCCGAAAAGCTTTTTTGAAATCGGACACTGTGGTTGGATTAACCTTTCTAGCGCAGGCGTTCAGCTAGCGGAACCCCTCGACAACATTCCGCTGAAAAGGCAGCGCGGGAAATTCAAAAATATTTTTTGTTAATCTACCCATCGTGTCCGATTTCAAAAAGGCTTTACAGCGAAAGCACAACATATGATTATGTTAGTTCAGAGCCAAGTCAAAAAAACACAGCCATTTTTCCAGCCAAAGGAGTCACAAAAAGCAGAAATATAGATAAAATGAATCACTAACCTTTGATGATCTTCATCAGATGACACTCATAGGACATCATGTTACACAATACATGTATGTTTTGTTCGATAATGTGCATATTTATATCCAAAAATCTCAGTTTACATTGGCGCGTTACGTGCAGTAATGTTTTGATTCCAAAACATCCGGTGATCTTGCAGATAGCCACAGAAATCCCAGAAATACTCATAATAAACATTGATAAAAGATACAAGTGTTATTCACAGAATTAAAGATAGACTTCTCCTTAATGCAACCGATGTGTCAGATTTCAAAAAAACTTTACGGAAAAAGCATAATCTGAGTACGGCGCTCAGAGCCCAATCCAGCCAAAGAAATATCCGCCATGTTGGAGTCAACAGAAGTTAGAAATAACATGATAAATATTCACTTACCTTTGATGATCTTCATCAGAATGCACTCCCAGGAATCCCAGTTCGACAATAAATGACTGATTTGTTCCATAAAGTCCATCATTTATGTCCAAATAGCCACTAGTTGTTAGCGTGTTCAGCCCAGTAATCCATCTTCATGAACACTACGTCCAGACAAAAACTCGAAAGGTTCCGTTACAGGTCGTAGAAACGTATCAAACGATGTATGAAATCAATCTTTAGGATGTTTTTAACATAAATCATCAATAATGTTCCAACCGGAGAATTCCATTGTCTGTAGCAAAGCACTGGAACGAGAGCTAACTCTGTCGGGAGCGCGCGTCACAAGCCTGAGACACTCTGCCAGACCCATGTCTCATTCAGCTCCCATTCCCCCCTCCTTTATAGCAGAAGCCTGAAACAAGTTTCTAAAGACGGTTGACATCTAGTGGAAGCCTTAGGAAGTGCAACTTAACCCCATAGACACTGTGTATTCGGTAGGCCAAGAGTTGAAAACCTACAAACCTCAGATTTCCCACTTCCTGGTTGGATTTTTCTCAGGTTTTCGCCTGCCATATGAGTTCTGTTATACTCACAGACATCATTCAAACAGTTTTAGAAACTTCAGTGTTTTCTATCCAAATCTACTAATATATTAGCAACTGGGACTGAGTAGCAGGCAGTTTACTCTGGGCACGCTTTTCATCCAAATGTGAAAATGCTGCCCCCTATCCATAACAAGTTAATTCATGATGATTACTGCTAGCTAAGATTTTGAAAGTATAATGTGGGTATGATGTGGGGATCCAATCAGTCCAATAAAAGCTACTGTAGATATAACGTGATTTGACATAATTTTATCTGTGGCCAATGACCTTGAGCCTTCTCGGATGGGCACTTCTAAAGTAACTCTATGGCAGCACCCATAGCTTTACCCTTAAACTTGGCGGTGTCGTAGTGATAGAACACTGAGCTAGGCTGAAACACCTGCATTTTGGTGCTGCCTTACTCCAGAAAACAAAAAGGAGACCATGTTTGTATGTGGCTTTATTAACTCAATTATAATATTTCTTATTTTTTTTAACTTTGTTTGCATACTGATATGTGACACGTATTAATGCCAAAATAACATGCAAAACAGGCAAGCCCAAATGAATGGGCAAACCCTGAATGATGGGTCGCCACTGGCGTTAGCGAATGCTTATCTTTCAATGAGTAGGTAATGGAGAATGGGGTTGAGGCGCGTTATCCTGCTCCCTGCAGGTCCCTAATGCTTTCTGTCAGACCCTGAAGAATAGGCCTATGACCGAAGGACCAATAGAGGGAGAGTGCGAGGCTGAAAAATAGTTTGAGAGAGGGGGGCAGAGAGAATGTTTGTGTGCGCATGTGTGTGTGCGTGCCTAAGGGTTAAAAAATTGAAGAGCTTTTTTTCTAAAATCAGAAATGATTGCTATGGGTAGCTTCATGTGTGTGTAAAATATGACTGTTCTCAGGTTTTGAATTAATAGATTTTAGATGTGTATGAAAATGTTTATTTAAGATGAATGCAATTACTGTAAGTTGCTCTGGATAAGAGCATTGGCTAAATGACAAATGTAAATGTTTTACGTACAGATCTCATATTACTGTATTGAATTATTTGTGCATTTCTTTATTAAATTTTTTTGTTATTTGTTACATTTGACTGTGTAAAACCTAGCAGTAGTATACAGTATTTCTCTGAGAGTGAGGCGGATATATTTCATTTAGCTGATTATTTACAGTTGAAGTCGGAAGTTTACATACACCTTAGCCAAATACATTCAAACTCAGTTTTTCACAATTCTGACATTTAATCCTAGTAAAAAATCCCTGTCTTAGGTCAGTTAGGATCACCACTTTATTTTAAGAATGTGAAATGTCAGAATAATAGTAGAGAGAATCATTTATTTCAGATGTTATTTCTTTCATCACATTCCCAGTGGGTCAGAAGTTCACATACACTCAATTAGTATTTGGTAGCATTGCCTTTAAATTGTTTAACTTGGGTCAAATGTTTCGGGTAGCCTTCCACAAGCTTCCCATAATAAGTTGGGTGAATTTTGTCTCATTCCTCCTGACAGAGCTGGTGTAACTGAGTCAGGTTCATAGGCCTCCTTGCTCGCACACGCTTTTTCCGTGCCCACAAATTTTCTATAAGATTGAGGTCAGGGCTTTGTGATGGCCACTCCAATAACTTGACTTTATTGTCCTTAAGCCATTTTGCCACAACTTTGGAAGTATGCTTGGGGTCATTGTCCATTTGGAAGACCCAAGCTTTAACTTCCTGACTGATGTCTTGAGATGTTGCTTCAATATATCCACATAATTTTCCTACCTCATGAAGCCATCTATTTTGTGAAGTGCACCAGTCCCTCCTTCAGAAAAGCACCCCCACAACATGATTCTGCCACCCCCGTGCTTCACGGTTGGGATGGTGTTCTTCGGCTTGCAAGCCTCCCCCTTTTTCCTCCAAACATAACAATGGTCATTATTGCCAAACAGTTCTATTTTTGTTTCATCAGACCAGAGGACATTTCTCCAAAAAGTACGATCTTTGTCCTCATGTGCAGTTGCAAACCGTAGTCTGGATTTGTTATGGCGGTTTTGGAGCAGTGGCTTCTTCCTTGCTGAGCGGCCTTTCAGGTTATGTCGATATAGGACTCGTTTTACTGTGGATATAGATACTTTTGTACCTGTTTCCTCCAGCATCTTCACAAGGTCCTTTGCTGTTGTTCTGGAATTGATTTGCACTTTTCGCATCATCTCTAGGAGACAGAACGCATCTCCTTCCTGAGCGGTATGACGGCTGCGTCGTCCCATGGTGTTTATACTTGGGTACTATTGTTTGTACAGATGAACGTGGTACCTTCAAGTGTTTGGAAATTGCTCCCAAGGATGAACCAGACTTGTGGAGGTCTACAATTTATTTTCTGAGGTCTTGGCTGATTCCTTTTGATTTTCCCATGATGTCAAGCAAAGAGGCACTGAGTTTGAAGGTAGGCATTGAAATACATCCACAGGTACACCTCCAATTGACTTAAATGATGTCAATTAGCCTATCAGAAGCTTCTAAAGCCATAACATAATTTTCTGAAATTTTCCAAGTTGTTTAAAGGCACAGCCAACTTAGTGTATGTAAACTTCTGACTCACTGGAATTGTGATACAGTGAATTATAAGTGAAATAATCTGTCTGTAATCAATTGTTGGAAAAATTACTTATGTCATGCACAAAGTAGATGTCCTAACCGACTTGTCAAAACTATAGTTTGATAACAAGACATTTGTGGAGTGGTTGATAAACAAGTTTTAATGACTCCAACCTAAGTGTATGTAAACTTCCGACTTCAACCGTATCTCTCTGAAATTAACCCATCAAGTGATTTTTAACAAATACATATCTGTCATTGAACAACCACATACCATGAATAGATAGTGACAAAACACACCAGTCTCTTATGTCATTTTTTAAACAATATAAGCTAATTAACCATTTCTGAAAACGGATATACTGTGTACTGTTGCATTTTGGAATGAAACTCTTCTATTCAAGTTTGAGATAAAATGTAGATTCTTCTGACTTCCTTTTTTAGGTCGGGAATTAAGGAACGAAGTAAAGTCGAAGTGCTCATTGGATGAATTCAAACTCTATTTAAATGTAGTTCATAAATAAATATTTTTTATCTCAAATTGTCAAATTAAAGTGTATGTGTCACATGATTCATAAACAACAAGTGTCGTAGACTAACAATGAAATGCTTACCTACGGGATCTTCCCAACAATACAGAGAGAAAAAAAATAATAACACAAGGAATAAATAAACAATGAGTAACGCTAACTTGTGTAACGGTTGTTCTCCTCCTCTTCAACCGAAAAGGAGGAGTAGTGACGGAACCAAGGCGCAGCGGGTTGTGAACACATAATTTATTTAAAGACAAGACGAAAAAACACGAACTTCACTATAACTAACAAAACAACAAACGGAGTAGACAGACCTGGACGACGAACTTACATAAACACGAAGAACGCACGAACAGGGAAAAATAGACTACACAAAATGACGAAGTACAAAACAAACCGAACAGTCCCGTATGGTGCGACAAACACTGACACAGGAGACAACCACCCACAACGAACACTGTGAAACAACCTACCTAAATATGACTCTCAATTAGAGGAACGCAAAACACCTGCCTCTAATTAAGAGCCATACCAGGCAACCCTTAAACCAACATAGAAACAGAAAACATAGAATGCCTACCCAAACTCACGTCCTGACCAACTAACACATACAACAAACTAACAGAAATAGGTCAGGAACGTGACATAACCCCCCCCTTAAGGTGCGAACTCCGGGCGCACCAGCACAAAGTCTAGGGGAGGGTCTGGGTGGGCATCTGACCACGGTGGTGGCTCAGGCTCAGGGCGAGGTCCCCACCCCACCATAGTCAATCCCAGCTTACATCTCCCCCTACAAATGACCACCCTCATATTACACCCACTTAATCTTTTGGGTAACATCGAGACAAGGGGCAGCACCGGGATAGAGGGATAGCTCAGGACAGAGGGATAGCTCAGGACATAGGGATAGCTCAGGATAGAGAGGTAGCTCAGGATAGAGAGGTAGCTCAGGATAGAGGGGCAACTCCGGACTGAAAGGCAGCTCCGGACAGAGAGACAGCTCTGGACTGAGGGGCAGTTCTGGACAAATAGCCGCTCTGGGCTGAGGGACAGCTCATGACTGGCTGACGGCTCTGGACGCTCATGGCTGGCTGACGGCTCTGGACGCTCATGGCTGGCTGACGGCTCTGGACGCTCATGGCTGGCTGACGGCTCTGGACGCTCATGGCTGACTGACGGCTCTGGACGCTCATGGCTCACTGACGGCTCTGGACGCTCATGGCTCACTGACGGCTCTGGCAGATCCTGTCTGGTTGGCGGCTCTGGCAGATCCTGTCTGGTTGGCGGCTCTGGCAGATCCTGTCTGGTTGGCGGCCCTGGCAGATCCTGTCTGGTTGGCGGCTCTGGCAGATCCTGTCTGGTTGGCGGCTCTGGCAGATCCTGACTGACGAATGGCTCTAGCGGCTCCTGACTGACTAACGGCTCTGACGGCTCGGGACAGACGGGCGGCTCTAATGGCTCGGGACAGACGGATGGCTCAGACGGCGCTGGGGAGACGGATGGCTCAGATGGCGCTGGGGAGACGGATGGCTCAGATGGCGCTGCGGAGACGGATGGCTCAGATGGCGCTTGGCAGACGGACAGTTCAGGCGCCGTTGGGCAGACTCTGGCCGGCTGAGACGCACTGTAGGCCTGGTGCGTGGTGCCGGAACTGGAGGCACCGGACTGGAGACACGCACTTCAAGCCTAGTGCGGGAAGCAGGGACAGGGCACACTGGACTCTCAAAACGTACAATTTGTCTGGTGCGTGGTACCGGCACTGGTGGCACCGGGCTGAGTGCACGCACATCAGGACGAGTACGGGGAGAAGGAACAGTGTGTACAGGGCTCTGGAGACGCACAGGTGGCTTAGTGCGTGGTGCCGGAACTGGAGGCACCGGACTGGAGACACGCACCATAGAGAGAGTGCGTGGAGGAGGAACAGGGCTCTGGAAACGCACTGGAAGCCTGGTGCGTGGTGTAGGCACTGGTGGTACTGGGCTGGGGCGGGGAGGTAGCGCGGGAAATACCAGACCGTGCAGGCGTATTGGCTCCCTTGAGCACTGAGCCTGCCCAACCTTACCTGGCTGAATGCTCCCCGTCGCCCGACCAGTGCGGGGAGGTGGAATAACCCGCACCGGGCTATGTAGGCGAACCGGGGACACCATGCTTAAGGCTGGTGCCATGTAAGCCGGCCCAAGGAGACGTACTGGTGGCCAGATATGTAGAGCCGGCTTCATGGCACTTGGCTCAATGCTCAATCTAGCCCTACCAGTGCGGGGAGGTGGAATAACCCGCACTGGGCTATGCACACATACAGGAGACACCGTGCGCTCTACTGCGTAACACGGTGTCTGCCCGTACTCCCGCTCTCCACGGTTAGCCTGGTAAGTGGGCGCAGGTCTCCTACCTGCCCTTGGCCCACTACCTCTTAGCCCCCCCCCCAAGAAATTTTTGGGTAGTACTCACGGGCTTTTCGGGCTTCCGTGCAAGACGCGTCCCTTCATAACGCCGGTTCCCTTCTCCGATTGCCTCTGCTCTCCTCAGTGCCTCCAGCTGTTCCCATGGGAGGCGATCCCTTCCAGCCAGGATCTCCTCCCATGTGTAGCAACCTTTCCCGTCCAAAACATCCTCCCAAGTCCATTCCTCCTTCTTGCGCTGTCCCTTCCTCTGATTACACCGCTGCTTGATTCTGGATTGGTGGGTGGTTCTGTAACGGTTGTTCTCCTCCTCTTCAACCGAAAAGGAGGAGTAGTGACGGAACCAAGGCGCAGCGGGTTGTGAACACATAATTTATTTAAAGACAAGACGAAAAAACACGAACTTCACTATAACTAACAAAACAACAAACGGAGTAGACAGACCTGGACGACGAACTTACATAAACACGAAGAACGCACGAACAGGGAAAAATAGACTACACAAAATGACGAAGTACAAAACAAACCGAACAGTCCCGTATGGTGCGACAAACACTGACACAGGAGACAACCACCCACAACGAACACTGTGAAACAACCTACCTAAATATGACTCTCAATTAGAGGAACGCAAAACACCTGCCTCTAATTAAGAGCCATACCAGGCAACCCTTAAACCAACATAGAAACAGAAAACATAGAATGCCCACCCAAACTCACGTCCTGACCAACTAACACATACAACAAACTAACAGAAATAGGTCAGGAACGTGACAACTTGGCTATACACATGGGGTACCAGTACTGAGTTGATGTGCTGGGGTACGAGGTAATTGAGGTAGATATGAACATATAGGTAGGGATAAAATGACTAGGCAACATAATAGATAAGAAACAGTAGCAGCAGCGTATGTGACGAGTCAAAAGAGTTAGTGCAAAAATAGTAAATGCAGCTAGTCAGGGTAGCTATTGGTTAACTATTTAACTAACTATTTAGCAGGGAGTAGAAGCTGTTCAGGGTCCTGTTGGTTCTGGACTTGGTGCATCGGTACCGCTTTCTGTGCTGTAGCAGAGGGAAAAGTCTATGGCTGGAATCTTTGACAATTTGTAGGACCTTCCTCTGACACCGCCTGGTATAGAGGTCCTGGATGGCAGGGAGCTCGGCCCCAGCGATGTACTGGGCCGTATGCACTACCCTCTGTAGCGCCTTGCGGTCAGATGCCAAGCAGTTGCCATACCAAGTGGTGATGCAGCCAGTCAAAATGTTCTCAATGGTGCAGCTGTATAACTTTTTGAAGAGCTGAGGCTGTAGTCTATTTCCTGTAGTCTATGATCAGATCCTTTGTTTAGCTGAAGTTGAGGAAGAGGTTTTTGTCCTGGAACCACACTGCCAGGTCACTGACCTCCTCTCGATAGGCTGTCTCATCGACGTTGGTGATCAGACCAACCACCGCCGTGTCGTCAGCAAACTTAATGATGGTGTTGGAGTCGTGGGTGGCCAGGGAGTACAGGAGGGGACTAAACACGCACCCCTGATGGGCCCCCGTGTTGAGGGTCAGCGTGGTGATTGTGTTGTTGCTTACCCTCACCACCTGGGGGCAGCCTGTCAGGAAAACCAGGATTCAGTTGATGTGAGCCATGACCAGCCTTTCAAAGCATTTCATGACTACAGATGTGAGTGCTATGGGGTGATAGTCTTTTACCTTGGCATTCTTGGGCACAGGGACTATGGTGATCTGCTTGAAACATGTAGGTATTACCGGTCAGGTAGAGGTTGAAAATGTCAGTGAAGACACTCTCCAGCTATTCGGCAACTGCTCTAAGTACGCATTCTGGTAATCCGTCTGGCCCCTTGGCCTGTCACACCCTGACCTTAGAGAGCCTTATAATTTCTCTATTTGGTTAGGTCAGGGTGTGATTTGGGTGGGCATTCTAGTTTGTCTGTTTCCTTGTTGGCCGGGTATGGTTCCCAATCAGAGGCAGCTGTCTATCGTTGTCTCTGATTGGGAATCATACTTAGGCAGCCTTTTTCCCACCTGTGTTTGTAGGTAATTATTATTTTCTGTGTGTGCGCCACGGTTGCGTCACGTTCGGTTTCTGTTTACCTGTTTTTTTGTGAAGGTTTCACTTTATTAAAGATGTGGAATTACAAGCACGCTGCGCATTGGCTCATTTATGACAGGGAGATTGAAGACAGCGATCGTGACATGGCCTTGTGAATGTTAACCTGTTTAAAGGTTACGGAGAGCGAGATCACAGAGTCATCCAGAACAGCTGGTACTCTCGTGCAAGGTTCAAATAAAAGTGAAATAAATTAATAAATTCATTAAGTGTTGCTTGCCTCGAAGCAAGCATGAAAGGAATTTAGCTTGTCTGGTAGGCTCCCTTCACTGGGCAGCTCGCAGCTGAGTTTCCATTTGTAATCCGTGACAGTTTGCAGCCCCTGCCACATCCGACGAGCATCAGAGCCGGCTTAGAAGAATTCACTCTTAGTCCTGTATTGACATTTTTACTTTTTGATGGCTTATCGGAGGTCGTAGTGGGATTTATTATAAGCATCCAGATTAAATCAAATAACATTTTATTTGTCACATGCGCGGAATACAACAGTAAAATGCTTACTTACCCTTAACCAACAATGCTTTAAGAAGTTATAAGAAAAAAAATACAGTAAAAAATTAATAAGTAAAACATAGAAAATAGACAATAAAAGTAACAAATAATTAAATAATTAATAATTAATTAATAATTAAAAAAATAACAAGTGAGGCTATTTACAGGGGGTACAGGTACAGACTCAATGTGCGGGAGCACCGGTTAGTCGAGGTAATTGAGGTAATATGTACATGTAGAGTTAAAGTGACTATGCATAGATTATAAAGCAGATAGAACAGTCCACAATCATCTCCTTTGTCTTGATCGCGTTGAGGGAGAGGTTGTTGTCCTTGCACCACATGGTCAGGTTTCTGACCTCCTCCCTATAGGCTGTCTCATCGTTGTTGGCGATCAGGCCTACCACTGTTGTGTCATCGGCAAACTTAATGATGGTGTTGGAGTCATGCCTGGACGTGCCGTCATGAGTGAACAGGGAGTACAGGAAGGGACTGAGCATGCACCCCTGAGGGGCCCCTGTGTTGAGGATCAGAGTGGCGGATGTATTGTTACCTACCCTTACCATCTGGGGGCGACCGTCAGGAAGTCCAGGATCCAGTTGTGTTTAGTCCCAGGGTCATTAGCTTAGAGATAGAGCATTGGAAGTTAAGACCAGGTTTAGCCATTGTTCTCTCTCTTACGTTTGGCCTTCACAAGAGAAGGTCACGGTTGTTTTATTGGGTATCCTTCATTTATTTGGCGTGGGCTACGGCCAAACAGTAGCCTGTGTGAATTTGGGTTAATCAACCATAAATTCGTAAACTCAATACTCTGTCTGTACAATTGTTCCTTTATGATCTAGCCAGGTCCTTACATTGGTGTCAGAAGTAAAAACGTTAGTCAGCTAGCTAGCTGACTTTCGTGGCTAGCTAACATACGTGAGAACGGGGGTTGAATATGCTTAGAGGGAATCCGGAAGGGGAGGTAGGGGACAATTATGGCCAAGGAGGTGCGTGTTGGAGGATCTGGCTGAGGAGATCGCCAGGACGACGGAGCACAGAGGCCGCTTGAGGGAGGACGCTAGAATGATGGCTGCTGAAGCGGGCATGAGTGCTTCGTCGACTGTGCTCCGCACGGATTCTGGTGGGCGGACCGAAGGTGTGATGTCGACGCGGCGGGACGAAGAATCTGGGGCTCAGGGTGTAAACAAACATGGTGGCGCCCAGTTCCCGATTGCGTCTGTATCTGTTAAGAGCCAGAAGTATTCCGGTAAGGCGGATTGGGAAGCTTTTTCATGCTCAGTTTGAACTGTTAGCTCATTTTTGGGGGTGGTCGAATGAAGATAGGGCACTGCAGTTGGCTTTGTGCTTCATGGATGATGCTCTGGCCTATTTGATATTAATTAGCCCCGAGGACAGACGTGATTATGAGGCTTTAGTGGGAGCACTGAGGAGGCGCTTTGGACAGTGTGTACAGCCCGGGCTGCTGCGATCCGAACTGAGTAATAGACGCAGGCAGCCTGGAGAGCCACTACGGGTGCTAGCTAATGACATTGAGAGCCTCTCTCGGCGGTCATATGCTCACATGCCCCCCTTCGTGCAGAGCGAGCTAGCATGGGACCAGCACTGTTCATACAGGCACTTTCTCCTACGGAGCTGCGCATACAGACCCAGCTGAATCATCCTGAGTCATTGCAGATAGCCTTGGAGATGGCTTTGGAGAGGGAGCTGGTGTGGGCTGAGGCTTCAGCTGGGGCTTTGGTGAGGGTGCAGGGAGACAGACCCACTGTGCGGGCTGGGGGGCAGAGCAGCCCAGAGCTGGAAAAGCCTGCATGGGTGGCTGAAATGACTGAACTCATTCGTGCTGTGTCACTACAGGCGGCACGAAACACACGCCCTGGTCCCAGGGTCTGCTGGGGGTGTGGCCAGCCAGGCCATCTACGTCGGGATTGCCCCATGTCCCCCAGAGCTCAGGGAAATGGCTCGGGGTCCGCATAGACCGGGGAGTGCGGACCCCTGGCTCTCTTTCCCAACCACCATCATCTTCAGGAGGAGCCCGCCGGCACAGACGGGGAAGCAAGGCTCCACTTCCCCCAGAAGCAGACGGGGCAAGCTGATGGAGCCTGTTGTTGTGGTGGGCCGGACCTGTGTTGGGGACTTTTGTCATGTCCCTGTCACTGTGGAAGGGGTGCACTGCTCTGCCCTGGTGGACACTGGGTCCACAGTAACCCTGGTGAGGCCGAATATTGTGCCAGGTTGGACTCAGTTTGAGTCCACAACTGTGCAGCTCTGCACAGTCACAGGTGAGCTGGCACCCATGAAAGGGAAGGGAATAATGACTCTGACAGTAGGGGGCAGGTCTGTGAGTCATCCTGTGTGGGTGGCGGCTGTGCAAGACCCTTGTATCCTGGGGTTGGACTTTCTTAGGAGCACAGGCTGCCAGTTAGACCTAAATGGGGGCACACTGAGCTTCCAGGGAGGGCCGGCAGTCACCATGCTCCCCCCCCCAATGTCACATTCACTCAACCCAACAAACCCTTTACTCCAACAGTTAAAGCAGCAGAGACCCCCCCCCACATCTGTGTGTGACTTTTCCCCAGCCCCTCTGTCACCTACGGCTGTGTGTTACATTCCCCCAGCTACCTCCACGACACATCCCTCCATGAGCCCAGGCCACGCCCCCCCAGCCCAGCTACCCCAGATGGGAGAGGAGAGGACATTGTCTGCAGTGAGGGAGATTTGGGGAAGGAACTGTGTTGGTCTTGACCCTGAGTAGCAGGAACGGTTGTGGCAGTTGCTGTTTGAATTCAGAGACAGCTTTGCGCTGACTGAGGAAGAGGTGGGTCAGACTCATCTGGTGCAGCATGAGATCGACACAGGTGATGCTTGGCACATCAAGATGCGTCCCCGCCATATCCCGCTGGCACGCCAGGAGGCGGCAGGCAAGGCTGTGTTGGAGATGCAGCGGGCAGACTTCATCGAGCCCTCAGACAGCCCCTGTGCGGCGCCAGTCATCATGGTTCCTAAGGGGCCAAGCTGAGGTTCTGTGCGGACTACAGGCGGCTGAATGAGGTAACCAGGAAGGACTCATACCCCATACCACGTATCGATGAGTCGCTGGACCTGGTTAGGGGGTCCTCCTGGTTCTCCTCACTAGACCTCCGCAGTGGCTACTGGCAGGTGCCCCTCTCCCCAGAGGCCAGAGCCAAAACTGCGTTCTCCACTAACAGAGGACACTGGCAGTTCAAGGTCCTGTGCTTCGGCCTGTGCAACGCTCCAGCTACTTTTGAGCGTTTGATGGACAGGGTGCTGGATGGCATCCCCTGACAGCAGTGTCTGGTATACCTCGATGACATCCTGGCCCATGGCAGCTCCTTCCAGTCAGCCCTGGGGGCGCTACGGCGTGTGCTGGAGCGGTTGGCTGCCGCAGGTTAAGTCCAGGTTTAGCCATTGTTCTCTCTCTTACGTCTGGCCTTCACAAGAGAAGGTCACAGTTGTTTTATTGGGTAGCCTTCATTTATTTGGCGTGGGCTACGGCCAAACAGTAGCCTGTGTGAAGTTGGGTCAATAAACCGTAAATTCGCAAACTTAATCCTCTGTCTGGACAATTGTTCCTTTTAGCGTCTTGAAAATGACTGGTCGCTGAGTCAGACAGGCACGGTCATTGAGACACAGAGTTTAAAACTGTAGAAACCCAGATAATCATAATAGTGTCTGAGAGTTTAGGTCTGTTGCCATGGTGATGAAGTCATGTCGCCCATGGTTGGGCAGAGTTATGTAAGTGTTTGGGGGGTGGGGATGCGGTTGGATACAACATGGGCAACATTCTACAAAACAACGCAACAGAAAGAGGAGTGTGTTTGTGGGTGTATGCACGTTTGTGATTATTTCACAAGTCTGGATTTCATCAAGTATTTACCTGCTTTCAAGTTTACAAGCAAATATTTAGATGGTGGTAATGTATCGAACATAACCCAGAATCCCTTTGATCAAATTGCATTTAGATAACTACTGTAAGGGGTCAAACACAATACAATGTATACTGTGTATGCCCTTGGGTCTTGCAATACATTTGTGTAAGTAGCCCCTCTCAGACTTCTAGGTCAGTATGACTCAACAGTGTGTGGAAACGGTACTGTACTGAACAACCAGTTGAAGACATTGACCACGTTTACATGCACACAGTACTCTGGATAGTAGCTCATATCCCGTTGAAGGTCTTATTCGGGATAAAACGTTTACATGCACCTTTGATATCCCGCTAACAAGTATACCCGTATCCATGAAAAAACAGAATATTCCTAATTAAAGTTAATATATGGGTTAAATGGAATAGTAATTGAAATATGGACACCGACTGTAGGCCTATAACTGCTCACATGTAGCGTAATACAATATTAACTACTGCAGAATTATGCATTTCTTGCAGTAAAGGTATAGAACAAATGTTTATTTTGTCTCAGGTACAGAAGTGGAGAAATATGATATATTTCTTTCAGCATCTCTTGAGAAAATGCGAATGTGCGTGTAATGTGTTATCTTTCACACTGTAATGCAAGCAGACAGTATTTCAACCACATAAAATATCAGCCTGGTCTCATAGACTAGACGTAACATAGTAAATGTAAATCCGGGACACTCAAATGATATAGTATTATTTGTTAGGTTTGTTATGGTTACATAAGACAGAAGGTTATGTAAGGCAAAAACATAAGGAGGGTGTAACAGAGCAACCTGGTCTCAGAGCATTTCATATTATTATTATGTACGGAAATCCGAGACACTCCATTTAGTATATGTTACATTTGGTATGGTTACATAAGACAGATGGTTACTTCAGGCAAAAACAAAAGGAGGTTGGTTATTCATTGGATGGGTGGGTGTATAATATGAAATTCATCATGGACAACTTTAGCATTTTAGATGAATAGCAACTTTTCAACTACTTACTACTTTTTAGCTACTTTGCAACTACTTAGCATGTTAGCTAACCCTTCCCCTAACCATAACCCTTTTAGCTAACCCTTCACCTAACCTTAAGCCTTCAGCTAACACTTCCCCTAACCTTAACCCTTTAACCTAACTCTTAACCCTAACCCCCAACCCCTAGCCTAGCTAACTTTAGCCAGCTAGACAACACTAGCCACCTAGTCACCAAGCTAACGTTAGCCACAACAAATTAGAATTCATAAAATATAATACATTTTACATACAGTACCAGTCAATAAGTTTGGACACACCAACTAATTCAAGGGGTTTTCTTTATTTGTACTATTTTCTACATTGTAGAATAATACAACGTAGAATCATGTAGTAACCAAACAAATCAAAATATATTTAAGATTCTGAAAAGTAACCACACTTTGCCTTGATGACAGCTTTGCGAACTCTTGGCATTCTCTCAAGAAGCTTCACCTGGAACGCTTTTCCAAGAGTCTTGAAGGAGTTCCTACAAATGCTGAGCACTTGTTGCCTGCTTTTCCTTCACTCTGCGGCCAACTCATCCCAAACATCTCAATTGGGTTGAGGTCGGGTGATTGTGGATGCCAGGTCATCTGATGCAGCACTCCATCACTCTCCTTATTGGCCAAATAGCCCTTACACAGCCTGGAGGTGTGTTGGGTCAGTGTCCTTTTGAAAAACAAATGATAGTCCCACTAAGCCCAAACCAGATGGGATGCTGTATCACTGCAGAATGCTCTGGTAGCCATGCTGGTTAAGTGTGCTTTGAATCCTAAATAAATCACAGACAGTGTCACCAGCAAAGCACCATCACACCTCCTCCTCCATGCTTCACGGTAGAAACCACACATGCGCAGATAATCCGTTCTGCTACTCTGCGTCTCAGAAAGACACGGCGGTTAGAACCAAAAATCTAAAATTTGGACTCATCAAACCAAAGGACAGATTTCCACTGATCCAATGTCAATTGCTCGTGTTTCTTTCCCCAAGCAAGTCTCTTCTTCTTATTGGTATCTTTTAATAGTGGTTTCTTTGCAGCAATTTGACCATGAAGGCCTGATTCACTCAGTCTCCTCTGAACAGTTGATGTTCAGATGTGTCTGTTATTTGAACTCTGTGAAACATTTATTTGGGCTGCAGTTTCTGAGGTTGGTAACTCTAATGAACTTATCCTCTGCAGCAGAGATAACTCTGGGTCTTCCTTTCCTGTGGCAGTCCTCATGAGAGCCAGTTTCATAATAGCGCTTTATGGTTCTTGCGACCGCACTTTCAAAGTTATTGAAATTGACTGACCTTTATGTCTTAAAGTAATGATGGACTGTCATTTATCTTTGCTTATTTGAGCTGTTCTTGCCATAATATGGACCAGACCTTTTACCAAATAGGGCTATCTTCTGTATACCAACTCTACCTTGTCACAACACGACTGATTGACTAAACGCATTAAGAAGAAAATAAATTCCACAAATTAACTTTCAACAAGGCACAAGTTAATTGAAATGCATTCCAGGTGACTAACTCATGAAGCTGGTTGAGAGAATGTCAAGAGTGTGCAAAGCTGTCATCAAGGCAAAAGGTGGTTACTTTGAAGAATCTCAAATATAAAATATATTTTGATTTGTTTAACACTTTTTTGGTTACTACTTGATTCCATATGTGTTATTTCATAGTGTTGATGTCTTCACTATTATTCTACAATGTAGAAAATAGTCAAAATAAAGAAAAACCCTGGAATGAGTAGGTTTGTCCAAACTTTTGACTGTACTATATATATAAATATAAAATATTATATATTATTTATTTTTTTAATGGTATTCTGATTTTTGAAGAGCCCTAAAGGAAATATTACCATGATTATTCAACCAACCAACCCCAAAGCTGCAAAATTAACCAAATTAATTGCAGTAGAAGCCATCTGTAATGTTTCATAAAACAAATTAATGAATGAGTCCATTGAGGGTACTTGTGTACAAAGAACATGTTTTTGGTTACTACATGATTCTATATGTGTCATTTCATAGTTTTGACATCTTCACTATTATTGTCTTGCCTTGATCTGTTTCACCTGTCCATGTGATTGTCTCCACCCCCTCCAGGTGTCACTTATTTTCCCCAGTGTATTTATCCCTGTGTTTCCTCTCTCTCTGTGCCAGTTTGTCTTGTATGTTTCCAAGTCAACCAGCATTTTTCCCGTTCTCCTGCTTTTTGCATTCTCCTTTTTCTAGTCCTCCCGGTTTTGATCCTTGCCTGTTTCTGGACTTTGTACCCACCTGCCTGACCATTCTGCCTGCCTTGACCACAAGCCTGTCTGCCACTTTGTACTTCCTGGACTCTGATCTGGTTTTGACCTTTTTGCCTGTCCCTTTGGATTAATAAACATTGTAAGACTCCAACCATATCCTCCTGTGTCTGCATTTGGGTCTCGCCTTGTGCCTTGATAATTATTCTACAATGTAGACAATTGTAAAAATAAAGAAAACCCCTGAAATGAGTAGGTGGGTCCAAAACTTTTGACTGGTACTGTATTCGTCATATATCATAAATTTAGCAAGTTCGCAACATATTGTACGTTTTGCAAATTCCGTAACATTATTTGAAATGGATGATAGACATCCACAAATTAATACATACCATACTAAACGTAACATATGATACTAAATGGAGCATCTCGGATTTACATACAGAATAATATGAAATATTTTGAGAGCAGGTTGCAGCTATGCACCCAAGATGAACTGAAGTCTTATCAGAAACGTGTTTCATAGTTTTCTCGCCTTTCATTTCCTTAAAACCGGTCAAGCTGATGACATTTGGACATTTTGCACAGGACCAATCTTTCCACTGTTTTGGAGTTATTGCGTTTTATCCCCGGTCCCTAAAAGAAACAGACAACTTTACCAGTGTTAACTGCATTCATTCTATAAATGTAAGACATTATTCTGGTGAGCACTACTTTATTTAGTCTTCTAGGGCAACAACTTATGACAGAAGAGAAGCTGCATGAGAAAAATATCAACGCAACATGTAAAGTGTTGGTCTCATCATGAGCTGATTTAAAAGACCCCCCCCTCCCCAAAAAAAACATTTTACATCCCTGTTAGTGAGCATTTCTTCTTTTCCAAGATAATCCATCCACCTGACAGGAGTGGCATATCAAGATTCTGATTAAACAGCATGATCATTACACAAGTGCACCTTGTGCCGTGGACAAACGGCTACTCTAAAATGTGCAGTTTTGTCACACAACACAATGCCACAGATGTCTCAAGTTTTGAGGGAGCGTGCAATTGGCATGCTGACTACAGGAATGTTCACCAGAGCTGTTGCCAGATAATTTAATGTTAATTTCTCTACCATAAGACACCTTCAATGTCGTTTTAGGGAATTTGACAGTACGTCCAACTGGCCTCACAACTGCAAACCACGTGTATGGCGAGCGGTTTGCTGATGTCAACGTTATGAACAGAGTGCCCCATGGTGGTGGTGGGGTTATGTAATGGGAAAGCATAAGCTACGGACAACGAACACAATTGCATTTTATCGATGGCAATTTTAATGCACAGAGATACCGTGTAGACATCCTGAGGCCCATTGTCACGCCCATTGTTTTTAAGGTACAGTATCTGTGACCAACAGATGCATATCTGTATTCCCAGTCATGTGAAATCCATAGATTAGGGCCTAATGAATTTATTTCCATTGACTGATTTCCTTATTTGAACTGTAACTCAGTAAAATCTTTGAAATTGTTGCATTTATATTTTTGTTCAATATACCTATATTTGACTAACAAATGGCCTATTAAAAAAAATGTGGCCAGTAGGCTATACGGTCCAGTACGGAGTATCAGCAAAATCAATTATTATGAAATTACTATGGTGGATGGAACTGCGCAGGTAGCCTACTTTTTGAAGTAATTTGTTTGACAATCAGATGAAAACATCATCACACCACACCCATTATATGTAAAATTGGACTTGCGGAGACCGCAAAAAACAACAGTAAACAGGGTAAGATGTTTACAAGGCACAGTATCCGGTCTAAGATCAGCATATCCCAGGCATCTTATACAGGTTTCTCATAACCGGGATACAAGCTTTTTCGGATGATTGTAAACAGGATATTGTCACAACTTCCACCGAAGTCGGCCCCTCTCCTTGTTCGGGTGGTGTTCGGCGGTCGATGTCACCGGCTTTCTAGTCACCACCGATCCATGTTTCATTTTCGTTTTGTTTTGTCTGTATTACACACACCTGGTTTCAATTCCCATATCATGTTCCTTATTTAACCCTCTGGCATACCTTTCTGTTCTGTCTGTGATTGTTGGTGTCTTAGTGGTTGTTGTAGGTGTTAGTTTGTATGTATTTTCCTTATTGGAATATTGCTTGTTTGTTTTATTGAGTAAACTCAGTTGTTTTACTCTAAACTGTGTCCTGCGCCTGACTCCGCTACATCTCTGCACCCAATCGCTGACAGAATCACGGAACACTCAAATGGAGTCAGCAGGTGCAGCCAGCCCTTCTCTCCCAGTAGAGGAGCGAGTCCAGCAGCACGCGACTATGTTACAAAGTCTCGGGACAGCCATGGATCGCGTGCTGCAAACAATGGACAGATGGGAGAGAGGAGGCTTTCCTGTAAATCCTACATTCACCTCCGCCCGCACCTCAACCTACACCGATGTCCACCCCTCCTTTGTCAGGACCCAGTGGGATTCGGCTCTCGCTCCCGGGAGCGTATGACGGAACAGCTGCCGGGTGCCAGGGGTTCCTACTCCAGCTGGAGCTCTACCTGACAGCTGTTCAGCCGGCCCCTCCGGGACGCGAGAGAGTGAGCGCCCTCATCTCCTGCCTGACTGTAAAAGCCCTGGAGTGGGCCAACGCCATCTGGGGAAGGGAAGGCCCGACTCTGGATGACTACGAGGACTTCTCTTGCCGCTTCCGGGCAGTTTTTGATCATCCACCTGACGGGCGGGAGAGCGATTGTTCCATCTGAGACAGGGGATGAGGAGCGCTCAAGAGTTCGCACTGGACTTCAGAACTCTGGCCGCTGGTGCGGGATGGAATGAGCGGGCCCTGATCGACCACTACAGGTGTAGTTTACGAGAGGACGTTTGTAGGGAGCTAGCCTGCAGGGACACCACTCTCAACCTGGACCAGCTGGTGGACTTGTCTATCCGGCTGGATAACCTGTTGGCCTCCCGCGGACGTCCGGATCGGGGTCCGTCCGTTCCATTTCCCAGCACCTTGGATCCAACACCGATGGAGTTGGGAGGGGCTGCTATGAGGGGGGCCGGAAGGGGGACCATTCCCTGCACCAGCTGTGGCCGCAGAGGGCACACTGCTGGTCGGTGCTGGGGTGGTCCTCCAGGAAGTCGAGGTAGCAGGCGGAGCACTGGTGGGTCATCCCAGGTGAGTAGGCACACAACTCACCCAGAGTCCCCTGTTGCACACATGTGGTTACCTATAGAATTTCCTGAGTTTCCCCGCATTCCCAGCATAAGACGCTAGTAGATTCAGGCGCAGCTGGGAACTTTATTGACCGCTCCTTGGCACATAGATTAGGGATCCCTATTGTTCCTGTTGATGTTCCCTTCCCTGTACATGCCTTAGATAGTCGTCCTTTGGGATCGGGGCTAATTAGGGAGGTCACAGCTCCCATTACTATGATAACGCAGGGGGGTCACGAGGAGAGAACTACGGTGGAAAGTCCAAACCAGATTTCCACCATGCACATTCCCTCCGAATATGCCGATTTGGCACTCGCCTTCTGTAAAAATAAGGCGACTCAATTACCACCCCATCGACAGGGGGATTGTGCGATAAATCTCCAGGTAGGCGTTGCACTTCCCAGGAGTCACGTGTATCCTCTGTCACAGGAGGAGACGGCGGCTATGGAAACATATGTTGCCGAATCTCTGGGACAGGGATACATTCGGCCTTCCACTTCACCTGTCTCCTCGAGTTTATTTTTTGTGAAGAAGAAGGATGGAGGTTTACGCCCGTGTATTGACTATCGAGGTTTAAATCAGATTACGGTAAAATACAGTTACCCGCTACCTCTCATCGCCAGTATGACAGAGTCTTTGCACGGGGCGCGCTTCTTCACAAAATTGGTCCTCAGGAGCGCTTACAACCTGGTGCGTATCCGGGGAGGGGATGAGTGGAAGACGGCATTTAGTACCACTTCTGGGCACTATGAGTACCTAGTCATGCCGTATGGGTTAATGAATGCTCCATCAGTCTTCCAATCCTTTGTGGATGAGATTTTCGGGGACCTGCACGGGCAGGGTGTAGTAGTGTATATAGATGACATTCTAATATATTCCACTACCCGCGCCGAGCATGTCTCCCTTGTGCGCAGGGTGCTTGGTCGACTGTTGGAGCATGACCTATACGTCAAGGTGGAGAAATGTCTGTTCTTCCAACAGTCCGTCTCCTTCCTAGGGTACCGCTTTTCAGCGTCAGGGGTGGAGATGGAAAATGACCGCGTTTCAGCCGTGCATAATTGGCCGACTCCAACCACGGTAAAGGAGGTGCAGCGGTTCTTAGGGTTTGCCAACTACTACCGGAGGTTTATCCGGGGCTTTGGTCAGGTAGCGGCTCCCATTACCTCCTTGCTGAAGGGGGGACCGGTGCGACTGCAGTGGTCAGCTGGGGCGGACAGGGCTTTTGGTCACCTGAAGACTCTGTTTACCTCGGCTCCCGTGCTGGCTCATCCTGATCCCTCCTTGGCATTCATAGTAGAGGTGGACGCGTCCGAGGCTGGGATAGGAGCTGTGCTGTCTCAGCGCTCGGGTACGCCACCGAAGCCAAACTATGATGTGGGGGACCGGGAGCTGTTGGCTGTTGTCAAGGCTCTGAAGGCGTGGAGGCATTGGCTTGAGGGAGCTAAACACCCTTTCCTCATTTGGACTGACCACCGCAATCTGGAGTACATCCGGGTGGCGAGGAGAATGAACCCTCGCCAGGCAAGGTGGGCCATGTTTTTCACCCGCTTTGTTTTCACCCTATCCTACAAACCAGGTTCCCAGAACGTTAAGGCAGACGCACTGTCCCGGCTGTATGATACAGAGGAGCGGTCCACGGATCCCACTCCCATAATTCCAGCTTCTCGCCTGGTGGCACCGGTGGTATGGGAGGTGGACGCGGACATCGAGCGGGCGTCACGTGCAGAGCCCACTCCCCCTGAGTGTCCAGCTGGGCGTCTGTATGTTCCGTTTGATGTCCGCGATCGTTTGATCTGTTGGGCTCACACGTCACCCTCCTCTGGACATCCTGGCATCGGTCGGACGGTGCGCTGCCTTGCTGGGAAGTACTGGTGGCCCACTTTAGCTAAGGACGTGAGGGTTTATGTTTCCTCCTGTTCGGTATGCGCACAGTGCAAGGCACCTAGACATCTGCCCAGAGGGAAATTACAACCCCTTCCCATTCCACAACGACCGTGGTCACACCTATCGGTGACGGATCTTCCACCGTCGCGGGGTAACACCACGATCCTGGTCGTTGTGGATCGGTTTTCTAAGTCCTGCCATCTCCTTCCTTTGCCTGGTCTCCCTACGGCTCTACAGACTGCAGAGGCCCTGTTCACCCACGTATTCCGGCACTACGGGGTGCCTGAGGACATAGTTTCTGATCGGGGTTCCCAATTCACGTCTAGAGTCTGGAGGGCGTTTATGGAACGCCTGGGGGTCTCGGTCAGCCTTACCTCAGGTTTCCACCCCGAGAGTAACGGGCAGGTGGAGAGAGTCAACCAGGATGTGGGTAGGTTTCTGCGGTCCTATTGCCAGGACCGGCCGGGGGAGTGGGCGGTTTACATCCCCTAGGCGGAGATGGCCCAAAACTCCCTCCGCCACTCCTCTTCCAACCTATCACCGTTTCAGTGTGTGCTGGGTTATCAGCCGGTCCTGGCACCATGGCATCAGAGCCAGATCGAGGCTCCTGCGGTGGATGAATGGTTTCGGCACTCGGAGGAGACATGGAACGCTGCCCATGTGCGGCTACAACGGGCCGTCAGGAGGCAAAAGGCGAGTGCCGACCGCCACCGCAGTGAGGCTGGATCGGGTCTGGCTCTCGACCCGAAACCTGCCCCTTCACCTGCCCTGCCGGAAGCTGGGTCTGCGGTTTGTTGGGCCATTTAAAGTCCTGAGGAGACTGAACGAGATTTGTTATAGGATACAACTTCCCCCTGATTATCGTATTAACCCCTCGTTCCATGTGTCTCTTCCTCCGCCCCCTCTGGACATCGAGGGGGTCCCGGCGTATACCGTACGAGCCATCATGGACTCAAGGCGTTGGGCGAGGGGCCTTCAGTACCTCGTGGAGTGGGAGGGGTACGGCCCGGAGGAGAGATGCTGGGTACCAGTGGAGGACATCCTAGATCCTTCATTGCTACAGGAGTTTCACCGTCTCCACCCGGATCGCCCTGCGTCCCGTCCTCCGGGTCGTCCCGAGGCCGGTGTCGGCGCGCTGCTGCGCCTGACTCCGCTACATCTCTGCACCCAATCGCTGACAGATATGATGTTTATATGCATCAACTCAAAAACAGAATCCTTGAGTATCCCGAATAATAACGGTGTCACGCCCTGGCCATAGAGAGGTTTTTATTATCTATTTTGGTTAGGCCAGGGTGTGACTAGGGTGGGCATTCTAGTTTCTTTATTTCTATGTTTTATATTTCTTTGTTTTTGGCCAAGTGTGGTTCCCAATCAGAGGTAGCTGTCTATTGATGTCTCTGATTGGGAATCATACTTAGGCAGCCTTTTTTCCCACCTGTGTTTGTGGGTAGTTAGTTTCTGTTTAGTGTCTGCACCTGACAGAACTGTTTCGGTTTTTCACTTTGTTATTTTGTTCAAGTGTTTTTTGAGAAATAAAATATCATGAACACTTACCACGCTGCGCTTTGGTCCATGCCTTCCGACGAGAGACGTTACAAACGGGATATTGGTGTGCATGTAAACGTGGTCAGTGTGACAATGGTGGCCCAGATGGTGATTATATATGGTGTGTTTGGCAATTTCAGATGGTCACAACCATATTGATCAGGCCGCACCTTGCTACATCCACCAAACAGGAGAAAACATACCTCAAATGCTGTTGAAGACCGTTTTGGGAAAATGTGGTTTCAGTACAAACCGCCACGCAACGTAGCAAACGTTGAACGCACCCCAGGTAGACTTCCAGGTGTAGTGTGTCACATAACTGACGGAGAGAGACAATAGAGGCAAAGAAAAAGCTGCTTTACTCAATCCCTAGTGAGAACTACTGATTTATACACAGACCGTTCCCTACAGGGAACAGGGAATAACAATGAAGGGGAACAATCCATTGCAAATCCAGGACTTTGCAATGTGATTCCCAAGTCCCTAGGCTCTGACATTAGTGTGTGACTGTTATCCTGGATCAAATGTAGGATGTTTAGGACTTGAAAAAACAACGTAGTTCTTCTATAATGAGAAATCCCCAGGGATCTCCATGCATGCAGACACACACACAGACACACACACGTGCAGAATCAGACACACACAGAAAGTCACAGTCACACACACAAGCATACATACCAGGTATCAACGTGCTAGCGAAGGCATGTTGCTAATTAGACAATCCCAGTTCCTACAAATTGTGTTATTTTATTTGAACAATACTGCAGTTATGAAATATAAGCCATCCTCTTCAGCCCTCCCAGCCTACATTGACATTACATGTCAAAGTAAGTACAGGCGGATAGACAGACACAGTGTGTTAAGTAGTCAGGTAGGCTGACACAGAGACACAGCTTGCAGGCAGTAGTGAGGGCAACCCTAGTAGGACCCACTACTGGTGCATTGCAGTGAGAACTCAGACAATCACAGGAGTAGGTTTGCAGTTCCGCCCTGCTGACAGAGTTAATGTTAATCAGCACACCACTCCCCTCGCCTACCCCACACACAGGTGTGTGTTTGTAAGATAATTGTGTACAATGAAAATAAAACATTTTCCTTTGTGTGATTTCCTTAGTGTGTATGCTTCCTTTGCGAGTGTATGTATGTTGGTTGGGAAAGTGTAGAGATGTATATGTGTTTCTAACTGCGAGGGTGGTTCTTATTAGAATTGATTTGATCTGATGCCATTTGAGTAAATAAATAATGTTAGACCATTTCCCATGGCAGCAACCCAGATGAAAATCTATATATTTACTGTATAATATAGTGTTACGAAAACACACAGACACAAGCTGACTATAGAGAGATATTGATCAGATAAGCCTGTGAATATCATGGAGGTCTCTTCGGTCAAGCGGAATGGTGAGCTTGATCATCATGAGCTTCTATCTGCTGTGTTGTGCCTGGATCGACGAGTTAAGCGCATAATTGCTGAATACCTGTTGCCGTTCCTTCTGCTGGGGTGAAATAGTCATTTTCTTCATCCTTAACATGAATCCATGCACTCCTAAATACAAACACACCTATCGTCAGTGTATGGTGTGTGTGTGGGGCCAAACAGAAGACAAGTCTCTCTGGATTAGGTATTTTACATAAAGACACTTTATTATATTAGACATACATCTCTTGATATGATATTTATAGATATAATAAGACCAGTAGGTCAAAAATAATACTATCATTGTTATATATAGAAAACTAAGCAGATATACACTACTTTTGACTTATCTTAGTTCTGTCACCAAAAATCTAAAAAGTCACAGGGATTAGAGGTTATACGGTACAGTCTGTTAGTAATAAAGTGTGTGTGTGTGTGTGTGTGTGTGTGTGTGTGTGTGTGTGTGTGTGTGTGTGTGTGTGTGTGTGTGTGTGTGTGTGTGTGTGTGTGTGTGTGTGTGTGTGTGTGTGTGTGTGTGTGTGTGTGTGTATAAGTGACCCCTCACAAATCACATGAATTGAGATTAGGATTTTGTTATGTTCTCTCCACAACCATTGTCATATTAGCTGGTGTTTACATTTGTAGATGTATAATAAGAGGCCAATATAATGCAATCTTCTCAGTTGAACTTTGACACAAGGTTTATGTACTGTACTGTAACACTGGTTGGAACTTCACACAAAGCTGAAAGGGGAACACAGTACTGTAATGCATTATGGAGAGCATGTGTTGGTCTGTAAAGGGCCTATGGCCGACAAGTCTTGTTCCTTTCTGTTTCATAGGCTTTTTTATCAAAGGAGGTAGGACTATTTTGTTGGCAACAGAGAGATAAAATTCACTGACAGTAATATTAATTTGGCAACCACACTACCGTGTTTCCTCTATCTGACATTAAGAAAGAGCATGGCTGAAGTGGGAGAGTCGCCCTCATCAAGACACTGTCTTTCAACCTTTATTTTGGTTTTTCTTTCTCTCTTTTTTTCTCTTTCTCTACTGCACCTCTCTCTCTAGTGTTTCTCTCTGTCTCTCCCCCTCTCTCTCTCTTTAGGGGCTCTGGTCACTGCAGCATGTATGATGGAGGCTTGTCGGGGTCAGGAGGCATCAAAGCTGAAAGACAAGAGGGGAAAATGGGTATTACCATTACTGTGTATATAAATGTTTCGTGCAAGTTGCCGTGTGTGTGTGTGTGCGCGCGCGTTAGGGATGGGGGTTTTAAATAATTTCACTATTCATATAGTAATTTCTGTCAGATATCCGGATATTGTAAATAAATGTTATTTTTTTACTTACGTTTTTTAACCTCAGCACTGCTGCTATAGCTAGCTAGGCTAATTCAGGCTACATGCTGCGCTTTTTCCCCAACCCCATTCAGATAAAACAACAGCTTACCTGTTGGTTGCTCGTTGTAGCTTACTCCTTCTCATTGAGAACTTTTAATTCCATAATTTTATTCCATCTTGCATTGCATTAGCGAACTCTCACTCCACTTGCTACACATTGAGCCTCTTTGTCACCTTGATTGGCCAACATCAACAACAAGCTACAGTGCCTATAGAAAGTCTACACCCCATTGAACTTTCTTCACATTTTGCTGCGTTAAACTTAAATCTAAAAAGGGATTATATTCAATTTTTTCCCTACATATCTACACAACCTACTCCACCTTTTCAAAGTTAAAGAAAGCTATATGTCACGTCCTGACCATAGAAAGACTGTATTTTCTATGGTAGAGTAGGTCAGGGCGTGACTAGGGGTGTTTAGTCTAGTTTATTATTTCTATGTGGGGTTCAGGTTAATTTTCCTATGTTGGTGTTTGTGTATGATTCCCAATTAGAGGCAGCTGGTAATCGTTGTCTCTAATTGGGGATCATACTTAAGTTGCATTTTTTCCACCTGTGGGTGATGGGATATTGTTTATGTTTCGTTGCCTGTTCGCACTGAATTGTCGTCACGGTTCGTTTATTCTTTATTTGTTTTTTTGTATTTACTTAAGTTTCACTCATGAAAATATGTGGAACTCAACATACGCTGCACCTTGGTCCAATCATTATTACGAACATTGTGACACTATAAAACATTTTCCAAATTTAGAAAAAATAATACAACTGAAATATCATAATTGGACAAGTCTCCACCCGCCTGGGCTAATACTTGGTGGAAGCACCTTTGGCAGCCATTACAGCTGTGAATCATTTTCATTAAGATTCTACCAACTTTACACAACTCTTAGAGCAACATACAGAGCATTCGGTAAGTATTCAGACCCCTTCCCTTTTTCCACATTTTGTTTCGTTACAGTCTTATTCTAAAATCGATTAATTTAAAAAAAATCCCAATCTACACACAATAACCCATAATGACAAAGCGAAAACAGGTTTTTAGAATTTTTGAAATACCTTATTTACATAAGTATTCAGACTCTTTACTATGAGACTCAAAATTGAGCTCAAGTGCATCCTGTTTCCATAGATCATCCTTGAGATGTGTTTACAACTTGATTGGAGTCCACCTGTGGTAAATGTGTCGAGGCACGGATCTGGGGAAGGGTAACAACACATTTCTGCAGCATTGAAGGTCCCCAAGAACACAGTGGCCTCCATCATTCTTAAATGGAAGAGCACTCCACCAATCAGACCGTTATGGTAGAGTGACCAGATGGAAGCCATGCCAAAAGGTACCTAGAGGACTTTCAGACCATGAGAAAGACTCTCTGGTCTGATGAAACCAAGAAACTCTTTGGCCTGAATGCTAAGCGTCACGTCTGGAGGAAACATGGCACCATCCCTACGGTGAAGCATGGTGGTGGCAGCATCATGCTGTGGGGAAGTTTTTCGGCGGCAGGGACTGGGAGACTAGTCAGGATCGAGGGAAAGATGAACGGAGCAAAGTAAAGAGAGATGCTTTTGGCAAGCTCCTTGGGGCGGCAGGTAGCCTAGTGGTTAGAGCGTTGGGCCAGTAACTGAAAGGTTGGTGGATCGAATAATTGAGCTGACAAGGTAAAAATCTGTTGTTCTGCCCTTGAACAAGGCAGTTAACCCACTGTTCCTAGGCCGTCATTGTAAATAAGAATTTGTTCTTAACTGACTTGCCTGGTTAAATAAAAATAAATAACATAACAATCCTTGATGAAAACCTGCTCAGGACCTCAGACTGGGGCGAAGGTTCACCTTCAGACAGGACAACGACCCTAAGCACAAAGACAAGACAATGCAGGAGTGGCTTTGGAACAGGTCTCTGAATGTCCTTGACTGGCCCAGCCAGACCTCGGACATGAACCCGATTGAACATCTCTGAAGAGACCTGAAAATAGCTGTGCAGCGACGCTCCTCATCAAACCTGACAGAGCTTGAGAAGATCTGCAGAGAATAATGGGAGAAACTCCCCAAATACAGGTGTATTATAGCATTATACCCAAGAAGACTTGAGGCTATAATCGCTGCCAAAGGGACTTCAACAAAGTATTGAGTAGAAGATTTGAATACCAATGTAAATGGGATATTTCCGGTTTTTATTTTTAATACAATTGCAAACATTTCTAAAAACCTAAAAGATTGATGAGGGGGAAAACGATTCAATAAATTTTAGATTAAGGCCAAAATATGGAAAAATTCAAATGGTCTGAATACTTTCTGAATGCACTGTATGTGTGTTTGTTTTTGTGTGTGTGCATGCCTTTGTATGTGCAGTACCAGTCAAAAGTGTGGACACACATACTCATTCTAGGGTTTTTCTTGATTTTGTACTATTTTCTACATTTTCTACATAGTAAAGACATCAAAACTATGAAATAACACACATGGAATAATGTAGTAACCAAAAAAGTGTTAAACAAATCAAAATATATTTTAGATTTTAGATTCTTCAAAGTAGCCACCGTTTGCCTTGATGACAGCTTTGCACTCTTGGCATTCTCTCAACCAGCTAGTTTCCTGGAATGCATTTCAATTAACAGGTGTGTCTTGTTAAAAGTTAACTTGTGGAATTTCTTTCCTTAATGCGTTTGAGCCAATCAGTTGGGTTGTGACAAGGTAGGGTTGGTATACAGAAGATAGCCCTATTTGGTAAAATACCTGGTTCATATAATGGCAAGAACAGCTCAAATAAGCAAAGAGAAATGACAGTCCATCATGGTCAGTCAATCTGGATGAACTTTGAAAGTTTCTTCAAGTGCAGTCGCAAAAACCATCAAGCGTTATGATGAAACTGGCTCTCATGAGGACCACCACAGGAAAGGAAGACCCAGAGTTACCTCTGCTGCAGAGGATAAATTCATTAGAGTTAACTGCACCTCCGATTGCAGCCCAAATAAATGCTTCACAGAGTTCAAGTAACAGACATATCTCAACATCAACTGTTCAGAGGAGACTGTATGAATCAGGCCTTCATGGTCAAATTGCTGCAAAGAAACCACTACTAAAGGACACCAATAAGAAGAAGAGACTTGCTTGGGCCAAGAAACACGAGCAATGGACATTAGACCGGTGGAAATCTGTCCTTTGGTCTGATGAGTCCAAATTTTTGATTTTTGGTTCCAACCGCCATGTCTTTGTGAGACGCAGAGTAGGTGAATGGATGATCTCCGCGTGTGTGGTTACCACCGTGAAGCATGGAGGAGGTGTGATGATGTGGGGGTGCTTTGCTGGTGACACTGACAGTGATTTATTTAGAATTCAAGGCACACTTAACCAGCATGGCTACCACAGCATTCTGCAGCGATACGCCATACCATCTGGTTTGTGCATAGTGGGACTATCATTTGTTTTTCAACAGGACAATGACCAACACACCTCCAGGCTGTGTAAGGACTATTTGACCAAGAAGGAGATGCATCAGATGACCTGGCCTCCACAATCACCTGACCTCAACCCAATTGAGATAGTTTAGGATGAGTTGGACCGCAGAGTGAAGGAAAAGCAGCCAACAAGTACTCGGCATATGTGTGAAGTCCTTCAAGACTGTTGTAAAAGGATTCCAGGTGAAGCTGGTTGAGAGAATGCCAAGAGTGTGCAAAGCTGTCATCAAGGCAAGGGGTGGCTACTTTGAAGAATCTCAAATATAACATATATTTTGATTTGTTTAACACTTTTTTGGTTACTACATGATTCCATATTTGTTATTTCATAGTTTTGATGTCTTTACTATTATTCTACAATGTAGAAAATAGTAAAAATAAAGAAAAACCCTTGAATGAGTAGGTGTGTCCAAACTTTGACTGGTATTGTATGTCTCACCTGTCCCAAATCTTCACACTCCTACAGGTGTTGGTGCAGCAGCCAGCAGATATGAGAGCTGGAAACAACATCAATAAATATGATCAATAATCTATATGACAAGGGACAAGCACAACTTCCTAACAATAAAACCAGAATGGAATAGAATAAAATAAACATATTTAAGATTGAAAATATATTATAGTAGAGTATTGTCGTGTGTCTGTCTTGATTTTCACAGTATATCCAGAGCAGTGTGTGTGTGTGTGTGTGTGTGTGTGTGTGTGTGTGTGTGTGTGTGTGTGTGTGTGTGTGTGTGTGTGTATGTGTGTGTGTGTGTGTGTGTGTGTGTGTGTGTGTGTGTGTGTGTGTGTGTGTGTGTGTTCGTACGTGTGGCCATAGTAGTGAGTCACTGTACTAATTACAGTCATTAGGTGGAAAACAACCCCATAATTCAAGTGTGTTGTAATAAGGAAGCATCACTTAATCTGAGAGGACTGGATCTGCTGGTTTGATTTGCTTATAATGCCCTCTTAATTATTTATGTTTGACACACTGAGGACATCACACACACACCCCAGTTAGCACATAACGTTCTGAGAACCATATGTTTCTTAGAGCTTGGTGAGAGCAAGGTTGTTCTATGGTTATTTTGCATACAACCTTCCCACAAAGTTCTGTGAATGGTGCAGGATACCAAGCTAGCACATAACATGAAACATATGTTTATTAGGTGGGAATTTCGGTGCTTCAGCATAATGAACGTTTCCTACAGGTTTCCTCGTGGTTAAATTTAAAGTAATGTTCTCTTAACGTTCAGAGAACATTAAGAGACAACAATCTTCTGTGGGAATTTCAGTACTTGAGCATAACATTTTCTACAGGTTTCCTCACGGTTCTATTTAAAGTCACAGGACATTAAGAAGACATTCCATAAAAAAATATAAGAAAACAGTAACATTCAAAGAATGTTATTTAAAAACATACATTCCGTTCTCAGCGTCAACAAAACGTTCTCTATGTTGTGTGTTCAGGTGTGTTGGCCGTTCCACTAATTGGCCACACCTGGTTCTTAAAGAGTGCTTATTTTCTTTGAAATTGGGTCAATTTGAATAGACTAAACTGAACAGCTTTGTATGAGTAAAAAAAACATGGCATGCTACTTCCATTCTGGTGGTGCAGTGGACTAATTCCATGGATAGAAAACAGAAGATCATCGTTTTGAATCTCACTGACGCTGTGCCACAATAAATCTATGCTTGGAGTTCAAAACAGTTAATAAAAACTAAACTAGCAGTGTTATTAAAAGTCATATTGAAACATTTTCTCAGAACATTATTTAAGTACCTTAAAATAACCTATAATTTCAGTTCTCAGAACATTAATAAAACCTCCCAGGAAAACATTCAGGGAACCATAGTAAAACATTCTCAGAACCTCCCAGCAACTGAAAAATATTTGTTCCCAGAAAAGGTAAAATGATCATTTCTGTTTTTAGAATGTTTAAAAACTTTCTGTTTTAACGGTCAGGAAACGTATGGCTTCGTTCCCAGATACAATGGGAACCAAAAAATGTACGTTCCCACAACTTCCAAGAAACTGAATGTCTGTCATTCTGCCCCTGAGCAAAGCAGTTAACCCACTGTTCCCCGGGCGCCGAAGACATGGATATCGATTATGGCAGCCCCCGCACCTCTCTGATTGAGGGGTTGGGTTAAATGCGGAAGACACATTTCAGTTGAAGGCATTCAGTTGTACAACTGACTAGATATCCCCCTTTCCCTTTCCCAGTGCAAATGAAAAACATGTTTTTTAAGTTTCAAAGTTACAACAACCTATAGCTAGGTTTTTGTTATTTGGAGTTAATAAATACTTTTTGATTTGGGTCGCAGCATATTATGCATATCTGCTACTGTAGCATAGCAGCAAAGGCTGGACAAATATTATTTATCTCTTTTGTTTTAATATGTTAAAATGCATCCTACTGTATGTACATAAGTGGACATTATCAAGGGCCATATTTTTTCAAATAAAACAATGGCCAGGTTGGGTCGCAGTTGCACATTTTTTTGTAAAAACAAATAGGCTATGTCTGGTCCGTGAATTCTTTGTGTTTTTTCAAGTTTGACACCCCTTGGCTAGACTATCTATTTATGTAACTAGCTATTTATTTAGCAAGTTAAAAACACGGAGCCTAATGTTAGCTAGCTAGCTGCTGGGAGGATGACATGTCATTGGATGAGTGAGTGAGTGACCGACTTTTTCCACTCATATCGTTTTTCTTTGGCTACAGCTAGAGATGCTGCAGGTTCATTTGGTTAGCGAGCAAGAAATGTGAATCACTTTATCCACAGTTAGCATATCTCTTAGTTGTCAATCAAATGTACTTGGCATCGATCAAATGTGCGGGCAGGCAGGCAAGTTCCCATTCAGTTGTTAAAACGTGGAGTTGGGGCAAGCATGCATTTGCAGGCAAGGCGCAGAAGGATGAGCAGGCCACTATTCCCCATTGTTTATCAGTGCAATTTTGACGGCAAACTAGTTTGAGAGGCTTAATCTACTGTTCCCTCGTTCGATTTTAGCTCATCTCGCTCTGGCTAGCATTAGTTGTTGATCTTGTTGTTGTTGATGTGCATAGGCAACTGAGGGAGAGAGACTCCCTTTTCATGGTTGTTCGATCAATAGGATTGTGAAGTTTGCAAATGTAAGAGGACTCCCGTGGTATTTACATATTTGCAGAAATCCATTCAGGTGTATTTTGTAGCTTTTGGTGAATGCGTTCTAATGATCTAATGTTGCGCTGTTACTACTGCCTGTAAACACACAGTCCAGTTCAAAGTGAATGATGGCAGGCCTGTGTGGCAAATGACTTATTTGCATATAAGCCTACTGTACCTCTGATTGGCTATGATGCACCCAGACAGGACAGATGTTTTATTTGGTTTTAATTACAGCAGTGTCTATTAATTGTCCAAACGCGAGGCCGCTTTCCCACTCTATATTAATATAGAATTTTCACAAACGCCTTACTATACGTAATTCCCAAACATACTATGAATTTATGAAAACATGATAATGAACATATCTCTCTTGTCAGAAAATGTACAAAAAAGGTGTAATATTCTTCCTGGAGGTGTATATGAACAGATTTTATGTCATGTTGCAAAAATGCTGTCAGTTCCACTTTAAAACAGTTACAGAGTTTAATTGCTGTTGATAGGAGAAAACTAAGGATAGATCAACAACATTGTAGTTATTCCACAATACTAACCTAAATGACAGAGTGAGAAGACTGAAGCCTGTACAGAATAAAAATATTCCAAAACATGCATCCTCTTTGCAAAAAGGCACAAAAGTAAAACTGCAAAAATGTGTCAAAGAAATGTACTTTTGTCCTGAATGTTATGTTTCGAGCAAATCCAACACAACTGTCACGTTCTGACCCTAGTTATTGTGTTTATCCTTTGTTTTTTGGTCAGGACGTGAGCTGGGTGGGCATTCTATGTGTTGTGTTTCTATGTTGGGCTTAATGTGTTGCCTGATATGGTTCTCAATTAGAGGCAGGTGTTTGACGTTTCCTCTGATTGAGAACCATATTAAGGTAGGCTGTTCTCACTGTTTGTTTGTGGGTGATTGTCTTCCGTGTCTGTATGTATGTTCGTACCACACGGGACTGTAGCGTTGGTTTGTAGTCTGTACCTGTTCGTGCGTTCTTCGTGTATTTGTAAGTTCTCATGTTTTAGGTCAGTCTACGTCGTTTATTTGTTTTGTAGTTTGTTAAAGAGTTTTCGTGTTTCGTCGTTCTGTTAATAAATATTCATTATGTCTTCACAACCCGCTGCATTTTGGTCTGATCCCTACTCCTCCTCTTCAGACGAAGAGGAGGAGAGAAATCGTTACAACAACACATCACTGAGTACTACTCTTCATATTGTCATCGGCAAGGACTAGGGAGTTTTTTAGGAAAAAAATTTATGGGAAAAAGCCAAACACAGTCAAAATCCTAGAGGAAAACCTGGTTCAGTCTGCTTCCAACAGACACTGGGAGAAAAATTGCCCTTTCAGCAGGACAATAACCTAAAACACAAGGCCAAATATACACTGGAGTTGCTTACCATGATGACATTGAATGTTCCTGAGTGGCCGAGTTACAGGTTCGACTTAAATCGTCTTGAAAATCTATGGCAAGACTTGAAAATCGCTTTCTAGCAATGATCAGCAACCAATTTGACAAAGTTTGAATAATCTGAATTTAATTTCAATAATCTGAATTTAATTTTCAATAAATTTGCAAAAATTTCTAAACTTGTTTTCACTTTGTCATTATGGGGTATTGTGTGTAGATAGGTGAGAAAAACATATTTAATACATTTTGAATCAGGCTGTAACACAACAAAATGTGCAATAAGTCAAGGGGTATGAATACTTTCTGAAGGCACTGTACATAAATGACTCGTTTCAGGAAACTAGGCATATGTCGCACTACTTCACAGGAGCGTCATTTGAATGTAAACAAACATTTTTTATCAAAATGTGTTTTTTGGTAGAAATGCCTTCTGGAATATGTGACCTTTCATGTGCCTTAATAACAAACGTGTATTCTATTCTAAATATGAATACAATTGTTAAATTACGAGCCAAGTTGGTTTAGCCACAGAAAAAGCTGGAACCTTCCCACTAGCCATGATTGGCTGAGAAAATGGATGGGTTGGATATGCCGGGAGATGAGTTTGGATTGGTCTGCAATGTAGCATGCTTCTGTCTATAACGTGAGCTGTTCAGTATGTGTTGACAATCCTTTCCATGAAAGATATAACGTTAGCCATAGAGAACTACAAAAGTTTTGCTACTTTTCTCAACAACATGACTTGACACAACGCTGGCCAAACGAGATGTAGCTAAACAAAATTGAGTTAAATGGTTAACTACGTGAAGCATTCATCCATGTATACAGATAAGAGTCTAGCTACATTTTCAGATATACGTTTCTAATTTAGTCAGAAAGTCGTTTTTATTGCAAGTTAAAGCGTACTGTTAGTTAGCAAACGTTAGCTTGCTGGCTCGCTAACTAACATTATGTGTATGATCTGTGTAGTAATATTATGTGAATCAGGAATCCATTTGCATTGCTAGTTATAGCCTAATGTTAGCTAGCTAACATTGAACCAATTTTGTTAGCTTTAGCTACCTGCAGATTCATACTACAGCCATGACAATGTTTGTATTGGTACTGTAGTACTATGAGATTATCCTGGTTCATTGTTTAACTAGCTAGCTACGTGTGTGTGTGTGCATGCGTGTTTATTTAATATTCTAAGTACAGAGAAAACACTGACAGGTGTTTTGAAGGGCTATCCTGCCCCTATCCTGTCCTCTAAGCAGAGAGACCCTGATCCTCCTGGCCCTCTCTGCCACTATTGACCTGCTTCCTCCTGCCCTCCCATTGGTCCAGCCAGAGACAGGGACAGAGACCTCTGGCTAGTCCACAGCTGTCTCCTCTGCTCTGCTGCGTGTGTGTGTGTGTGTGTGTGTGTGTGTGTGTGTGTGTGTGTGTGTGTGTGTGTGTGTGTGTGTGTGTGTGTGTGTGTGTGAGGGGGGGGGGTGGCCCTCCATTTTGTTAGGGTCCTCTGAGGCATAGCCTCATTGTGAGAGGAGGAAAGAAGGGAGAATAGAAAGAGCCGACTCTTTGAACAACAGCGCCAGGCTTCTATGAAGACTTCAAAGAGTAAACACACACACACAAACACATATAAAAAGGTAAAGACACACACACACATATAACGACACACACACCACCTCAACAGTCTTCATTATGTTCCTGAATCCCTCTATGACAGCCATTAGACACAGTGTCAGTGAAGGTCTGCTCTGAATCTGAACCTCTGCATTAGGCTATTGGTGGGGGAACAAAAAGCTCAAAGCACCAGGAACGACGCCTAAGTGTTGCTTACACTATCAAATAAACAGAATGATTTTACTGCATCTATTTGGATACATAACACACTGTACACTAAGATCAGTCAGAAGCCTGTAGCTGACATGGTTAGGGGAGTTAGTGTGTGTGTGCGTGCTTACATGTGTGTGCATGCCTGTACACGCATACTGTACATGCGCATGTGTGCGTGTCTATGTTCATGACAGTGTGGGTAGGTTAGCTGCACATGTAAGCCATTAATAATATGTAAAATATTCCTCAGCAGACATAATAGGAAAAAGGCTTCAAAGTGGAAATGCAAATTAGAAGCTAGGGAAGCAGCTGTTGGCCTAGCTTAGGAGCTGTCCCCTGTAGAGGACCTCTGATCACTATCACACACACATACACATGCTCACACACGCTCACATACACTCACACATCCTCCAACATCCCATAATCCAACAGCAGTCCAGGTCAACACTTAATTAGTTTCCTACCAAATATCTGTGCTGGGCTTACCACCTTATTAACCTACTTCCTGCTTGCTAGCAACCAAAAGAGAGAAAAATACCCAACAGTGACAGCACACACACTTTCTGACTCCCACTTCCACACACACTTCCCTGTTATAGTTGTTTGTGGGAACTCCTAGCACTCGCAGCCGGAAGACCCAGAGATGGAGTAAATAGAAGTGATTGGAGCACACCAGGGAAACCAGCGATATTAGGAGCTTAAACTACTATTTAAAAACCCTAAGATCAAACACACTCACACACTTACGCTGTGTGTGTGTGTGTTTTCTCTGGAGGCAAATTAGGCTCTCATCCTTAGTCCTACTGAAGGCATCCACCCACAACAGACCAATGTTCTGTCTCTTCTCTTGTCTGTTGAAACACAGCAGGGGTACTGAGGAACACTATACTGTATTCAGTCCTGGTCTAGCTACTGACTGCCTGCCCTGGTACTGAGAGAGAGATCACAGGAGGCTGGTGAGAGGAGGACGGCTCATAATAATGACTGGGATGGAGTGAATGGAATGGTATCAAACTCATGGAAACCACATGTTTGATGTGCTTGATACCATTCCATTGATTCCGTCCCAGAGTGTCTAGTTTGAGAAACAGACGCCTCACAAGTCCTCAACGGGCAGCTTCATTAAATAGTACTCACAAAACACCAGTCTCAACGTCAACAGTGAAGAGGCGACTCCGGGATGCTGGCCTTCTAGGCAGAGTTCCTCTGTCCAGTCTCTGTGTTCTTTTGCCCATCTTAATCTTTTATTTTTTTGGCAAGTCTGAGATATGGCTTTTTCTTTGCAACTCTGCCTAGAAGGCCAGCATCCCGGTGTCGTGTTTTCACTGTTGACGTTGAGACTGGTGTTTTTGCGGGTACTATTTAATGAAGCTGCCAGTTGAGGACTTGTGAGGCGCCTATTTCTCAAACTAGACTCTAATGTACTTGTTCTCTTGCTCAGTTGTGCACCGGGGCCTCCCACTCCTCTTTCTATTCTGGTTAGAGCCAGTTTGCATAGTTCTGTGAAGGGAGTAGTACACAGCGTTGTACGAGATCTTCAGTTTCTTGCCAATTTCTCGCATGGAATAGCCTTAATTTCTCAGAACAAGAATAGACTGACGAGTTTCAGAAGAAAGTTATTTGTTTCTGGCCATTTTGAGCCTGTAATAGAACCCACAAATGCTGATGCTCCAGATACTCAACTAGTCTAAAGAAGGCCAGTTTTAAGCTGTGCAAAAGGGTTTTCTAATGATCAATTATCCTTTTAAAATTATAAACTTTGATTAGCTAACACAACGTGCTATTGGAACACAGGTGTGATGGTTGCTGATAATTGGCCTCTGTACGCTTATGTAGATATTCCATTAAAAATCATCCGTTTCCAGCTACAATAGTAATTTACAATATTAACAATGTCTACACTGTATTTGTGATCAATTTGATGTTATTTTAATGGGCAAAAATGATATTTTCTTTCAAAAACAGGGACATTTCTAAGCGACCCCAAACTTTTGAACGGTAGTGTACATACAGTATATATATATATATATATATATTTTTTTTTTTACACATACTTTTCTCAACATTAACCACATCCGAAACAAACCCTTCCACAAACCAAAGTATCAGCCATCACACCATGCAAAGGAACATGTCACATTGGTATGAATGATTCGGGAGACAGGCGCAGGAATGCGTAATAGTTTTTTAAAAATTTCTTACCCAAATTACGGCGTGACGTATAAAGGCACGGGGACGAAAACCAAACAAACACTATACAAAACACAGGGTAGAAACCCAAACAAAAGAGCGAGGTGTACCTCGAATAAATAACACAAGCGCACAATGATTAACACACTGGACGAGACCCGTAATCATCTGTGCAATCCACAATGGCACGAAAGACAAACCACACATAGAACAGGTACTCACACGAACCAACGGACATTGTAACAATAATCGACAGCACAATGGTAAACCAAGGACACACTTATACAATTACTAATCACTGGGACTAGGGGGCAGGTGTGCGTAATGAAAGTTCCGGAGGGATCCGTAACAGTTGCCCCCCCCTGATGCGCTGGCCTCGATGACGATCACAGGAACGCAGTGCGGGTCGATCAGGACCCAAAGCAGCGGCCGAAGTTGCGTTGTCGTCAGACGGGCCAGTTGCCGCTGCCGAATTAGCGGCGGCGTTGGATAGACCAGTAGCGTAGGACGGACCGGTTGTGGCGGCGTCGGACGGGCCAGTTGCAGCTGCCGAAGTTGCGGCGGCGCCGGACGGACCAGTCGCAGTGTAGTCGGACAGGTCATTCCCGCTGTCTCCCTTAAGGGTTGATTATTCTGTCACGTTGTTATGAATGATTCGGGAGACAGGCGCAGGAATGCGTAATAGTTATTTTTATTTCTTACCCAAATTACGGCGTGCCATGTAAAGGCACAGGGACGAAGACCAAACAAACACTATACAAAACACAGGGTAGAAACTCAAACAAAAGAGCGAGGAGTACCTCGAATAAATAACACAAGCGCACAATGATTAACACAATGGACGAGACCCGTAATCATCTGCGCAATCCACAATAGCACGAAAAAGACAAACCACACATAGACCAGGTACTCACACGAACCAACGGACATTGTAACAATAAATCGACAGCACAATGGTAAACCAAGGACACACTTATACAATTACTAATCACTGGGAATAGGGGGCAGGTGTGCGTAATGAATGGTCCGGAGGGATCCGTGACAGAACAACCTAATCAAAACCTTTCCTTTGTAGAATGCACCTAACTGTCAACTCCGTCAAACAGCACAAAAGGCATGTCTATCTTTGTTTCCATTATCCAACTTGTGTTCAAAGGCTTTGATTGTTCTACTCTAACACTAGACTATTCAAAAATGCAATACAAATCTCCAAAACGTCTCCCTGTTCCGTTCCATACCACTGAATAATGATCCAGGGCCAACCCTGCTAGCATCCTGGCATGCCCTTCCAGACTCAGAACATAAAACAAGATCCACAAAGCAAACACCATCCCTTATGTCCAGCACAGCAAGTACTTCAACAGTCTTAGCATATATTGCAGGACAATGATGAACAATGACTAGCAATCAGCGATGGAGCTGACAACCATGCATCAATTACAAAAACATCTTCCTTGTCACTATACTGTTGGGTTGTGCAACCCTTTACTCAGTTCGGAACCATTGCTATTCCAAAATGTTTACACAGCTTATCAGTGATATTGAATGCAGCCCAGTTAGCACATCTGGCATGACAACAGGAAGTCTGACTGACAGTGAGAAGAGGATGTGGAGCATATGCTGACGTCATATCCTCTTTCTCAGCAATCTTTCTTCACAGCTACAACCGGGCTCAAATCTCAGGGCTAAAAATAGACCCAGCATCATACACTGTATGACAGCCTAAAGAATAAACAGCCACCGTTTCCTCTATTCTCTTATCCAATAACTCTCTCTCTCTCTCTTGTTCACTCACACACACACAAACACACACAAACACACACACTGCCCTGAGGAGAGGTAGGTGTGCTTAACCCTTTACTGACAGAGTGGAGAAGCGATGTCATCAGGTCTGGTAAAGGTCTGCTCAGGAGCTTCTCTGCTGACACGTTAGAACATCATGAGGTCAGGTGACACACTGCCAACCAATGCTATTATCATGAGACTAATTCAGACTTCTGTAAGGGACACCCATAACCAGATTGGAATACAGTACTAGTGCAAAAAGTAAACACTCTGCATCTACCAGGATTGGGATTCAAACATTTCAAGGACGGATGAGGTTTGCGCCATTTTCTCCCTTGGAGAAAGGTTCTGTCTTTGTGTTCTTTGCTTCGCCAGGCTTCTGCAGCTGTCTTTTGTCTGGGTGAACAAGTTCTCAAAAGATGACTTGGGGAGGGGGGGGCATACAGCCAGTTCCTGAAAGACAGAATATGACCTTCAGCTTGGCATACCCCACAAAGAGTAAAGCTCCTTCAAATACAACAGCTCAGCCTTCGTCATACCCTCAATGTGCGTCACACACTCATTCACTCACAGTGAGCGACCACAGTTGGATGGCTGAATTGACAATGGCAGTATGATTGCCATGTGTATTGGTGATAGTGAAGAGGCTATTGCTAATGTCCATATTCTTATGATGCTCCACTCCCTCACTCGCGTATGCACACCCCCACGCACACAATACACACAACACACATACACTCTGCCATTCTCTCTCTCTCTCTCACTGTTTGAACAGATTTTCGTGGCTAGGCCAACATGATTGGTCGTGAGAGTCTGGAAAATGGGACATTGGATTCTCCCATTCTGCTGGTTTACAGGAAGTCCCTCCATCCTACTCTGCATCTTCACTGGCAGGTTTGCTCCATATTCACTATGTGGCTGCTGGCCTTACTTCTGGTATTTTATTAACTTCTTAAAGCATGTGCTAAATATTCACAGTACATATGCTATTTAGCTGCCTAACGATTCTACTACTTCCTTTCCCTCTATGTAATGTGGTCCAATTCTGTACAGTCTAGGATGGCCACAGTGAAAGAGCAGAGACAGAGTGATGTGTGCCCTCTCATCAGAAACAAAAAAGTTGCCTCCTGTTCAGTCGAGCAACCACTTCTTTCTGCCTATGAACAATAATGCAAGCAAGGCCAGCTGAGACTCAGCCAAACTGCAGTGCTTTCACTTATGCCCCTTTAAAGCATATACACACACACTTTCATAATCATATTTTCTGTGACAAGACACACACTGTCACACACACACACACTTTCTCACTCAAGCGAATGGGGCACCATCTGTTGCTGCTCACACCACACCTGACACCAAGCATGTCAGTGTTCTGGTCTTAACGACACACACACTGACTTCTACACATCCAATCAGTCATCTCCTTTCCATCCATACTATCATTATCTAAAAACAGAATCTACAAAACATAATCATCATTAAGGCTCTAAATCGTGCTATTTAAGGTCTGACAGCATAAATTAAAGCTGTGATTAATTCATGCAACACACACACACACATATGCACACACAGACAGACACCAACACACGTGCGTACGCACACACACACACACACACACACACACACACACACACACACACACACACACACACACACACACACACACACACACACATACATACACATTAACATTAATCAAGAATATAATGGACTCTGCTGGTGCTGGGCAATTAGAGCTCAGCAGACAAGTACTATAGCATGAGATGAGTATTTGACAGATATTCATGCACTATCTCTGAGACTGACGGATCTATAAGATGAAGAATGTCTGTTGAGAGCTACAACACATACTTGGGGACGGATTCAATATAGCGTGCTTGACATTTTAGTCATTTCTGATTGAGCCGACCTGCGCAGCACATGCAAGTGTCTGCATACAGTGCCATCAGAAAGCATTCCTACCCCTTGACATATTTCACATGTTGTTGTGTTACAGTCTGAAATCAAAATTGATTAAATAGATTTTTTTTCTCTCACCCATCTACACACAATAGCCCATAATGACTAATTGAAATACAGAAATATCTCAATACATGTTAGAATCACCATTGGCAGTGATTACATCTATGAGTCTTTCGGGGTAAGTGTCTTAGACCTTTGCACACCTGGATTGTACAATATTTGCACATTATTCTTTTTTTAATAATTCAAGCTCTGTTAAGTTGTTTGTTGATCATTGCAAGACAACTATTTTCAGCTCTTGGCCCTTGGCCTAATGATGAAATCCCTGAGCGTTTTCTTTCCTCTCCGGAAACTGAGTTAGGAAGGACACATGTATCTTTGTAGTGGCTGGGTGTATTGATACAAAATCAAAAGTGTAATAATAACTTCACCATGCTCAAAGGGATATTAATTGTCTGCTTTTTTATTTTTACCCATCTATTGTACTACACCGACGCTTGTCGGATGTGGTAGGGCTTGCAAACTAAAACGGACTACAAAGGGAAGCACAGCCGTGAGCTGCCCAGTGACACAAGCCTACCAGACGAGCTACAGTTGAAGTCAGAAGTTTACATACACCTTAGCCAAATAGATTTAAACTCTGTTTTTCACAATTCCTGACATTTAATCCTAGTAAAAATCCCCTGTCTTAGGTCAGTTAGGATCACCACTTTATGTTAAGAATGTGAAATGTCGGGAAAATAGTAGAGAGAATGATTTATTTCAGCTTTTATTTCTTTCATCACATTCCCAGTGGGTCAGAAGTTTACATTCGAGGTCGACTGATCGGCATGGACGATTAATTAGGGCCGATTTCAAGTTTTCATAACAATCGGTAATCGCCAATTTTGGACGCCGATTATGGCCGATTTCATTGCATTCAATGAGGAAACTGCGTGGCAGGCTGACCACCTGTTACGCAAGTGCTGTCACGTTCCTGACCTGTTTTCTGTTAGTTTTGTATGTGTTAGTTGGTCAGGACGTGAGTTTGGGTGGGCAGTCTATGTTTTCTGTTTCTATGTTGGTTTAAAGGGTGACCTGATATGGCTCTCAATTAGAGGCAGGTGGTTTTCATTTCCTCTGATTGAGAGTCATATTAAGGTAGGTGTTTTCACACTGTTTGTTTGTGGGTGGTTGTCTTCCGTGTCTGTGTTTGTTTGCACCATACGGGACTGTTTCGTTCGTTCATCATTTTATGTAGTCATTTTTCCTGTTCGTGCGTTCTTCGTGTTATATGTAAGTTCGTATGTTCAGGTTTGTCTACATTCGTTTTGTTATTTTGTAGTATTCAAGTGAAGTTCGTGTTTTTCGTCTACACTTAAATAAATTCATTATGTCTAAAGACAACGCTGCAGTTTGGTTCAATCCCTGCTCCTCCTCTTCGGATGAAGAGGAGGAGGAACGCCGTTACAAGTGCAGCAAGGAGCCAAGGTAAGTTGCTAGCTAGCATTACATTTATCTTATAAAAAACAATCAATCTTCACATAATCAATAGTTAAATACACATTGTTGATGACATTACTAGGTTAACTAGCTTGTCCTGTGAAGCATATAATCAATGTGGTGCCTGTTAATTTATCATCGAATCCCAGCCTACTTCGCCAAACGGGGCCAAAAGCGCACTTGCGAAAAAAGCGCGTTCGTTACACGAATGTACCTAACCACAATCATCAATGCCTTTCTTAAAATCAATACAATTTTCAACCACTCCACAAATTTCTTGTTAACAAACTATGGTTTTGGCAAGTCGGGTAGGACATCTACTTTGTGCATGACACAAGTAATTTTTCCAACAATTGTTTACAGACAGATTATTTCACTAATAATTCACTGTATCACAATTTCAGTGGGTCAGAAGTTTACATACACTAAGCTGATTGTGACTTTAAACAGCTTGGAAAATTCCAGAAAATGATGTCAAGGCTTTAGAAGCTTCTGATAGGCTAATTGACATCATTTCAGTCAACTGGAGGTGTACCTGTGGATGTATTTTAAGGCCTACCTTCAAACCCAGTGCCTCTTTGCTTGACATCATGGGAAATCAAAAGAAATCAGCCAAGACCTCAGAAAATAAATTGTAGACCTCCACACGTCTGGTTCATCCTTGGGAGCAATTTCCAAATGCCTGAAGGTACCACGTTCATCTGTACAAACAATAGTACGCAAGTATAAACACCATGGGACCACGCAGCAATCATACCGCTCAGGAAGGAGACGTGTTCTGTCTCCTAGAGATGAATGTACTTTGGTGCGAAAAGTGCAAATCAATCCCAGAACAACAGCAAAGGACCTTGTGAAGATGCTGGAGGAAACAGGTACAAAAGTATCTATATCCACAGTAAAACGAGTCCTATATCGACATAACCTGAAAGGTCGCTCAGCAAGGAAGAAGCCACTGCTCCAAAACCGCCATAAAAAAGCCACACTACAGTTTGCAACTGCACATGGGGACAAAGATCGTACTTTTTGGAGAAATATCCTCTGGTCTGATGAAACAAAAATGGAACTGTTTGGCAATAATGACCATCGTTATGTTTGGAGGAAAAAGGGGGAGCCTTGCAAGCCGAAGAACACCATCCCAACCGTGAAGCACGTGGGTGGCAGCATCATGTTGTGGGGGTGCTTTGCTGCAGGAGGGACTGGTGCACTACACAAAATAGATGGCATCATGAGGAGGAAAGTTATGTGGATATATTGAAGCAACATCTCAAGACATCAGTCAGGAAGTTAAAGCTTGGTCGCAAATGGGTCTTCCAAATGGACAATGACCCCAAGCATACTTCCAAAGTTGTGGCAAAATGGCTCAAGGACAACAAAGTCAAGGTATTGGAGTGGCCATCACAAAGCCCTGACCTCAATCCCATAGAATATTTGTGGGCAGAACTGAAAAAGCGTGTGAGAGCAAGGAGGTCTAAAAACCTGACTCAGTTACGCCAGCTCTGTCAGGAGGAATGGGCCAAAATTCACCCAACTTATTGTGGGAAGCTTGTGGAAGGCTACCCAAAATGTTTGACCCAAGTTAAACAATTTAAAGGCAATGCTACCAAATACTAATTGAGTGTATGTAAACTTCTGACCCACTGGGAATGTGATGAAAGAAATAAAAGCTGAAATAAATCTTTCACTCTTCTATTATTCTGACATTTCACATTCTTAAAATAAAGTGGTGATCCTAAGTGACCTAAGACAGGGAATTTTTACTAGGATTAAATGTCAGGAATTGTGAAAAACTGGGTTTAAATGTACTTGGCTAAGGTGTATGTAAACTTCCGACTTCAACTGTATATATAAAGCACAGGAAAAATCACGTTTTGGACTGCCCTGGATCTTTAAACTCATAGCACGTCATGCCAATTTTAGGCAACAATATTTTACAGTTGAGGCATAAAACACCCACCTGTGAATGAAAAGAGACTCAGTTCAGAATAGACTCAGGTGTGTGAAAGTTCATTTCTTCAGAATTTCTCCACAATAAAAATAAGGGTTGTCCTAGGCAACGCATTGCGGGGGAATTCAGCCCATGCTTTTTCACTCTACCTAGTCCCAATTCCTGATTGAATATGAATGCAAGTCTGATAACAACAACAATTGGCCTTTACAAATGAGCCATAATAGACCTGTCACACTGACAACTCCTTTCCGTAATATCAGACATGTTCATCCTTATTGGACAACTGCTAATAGCCTTGTATGCATTGCATTGGACCAACTTTATTGAAATCCCAAGGTATTTGGAGACACTGGTCAGGGTGTTAACAAGTGAAGGAGGAAACAGAGAACATGGCCCTAAGTAATGATCAGTGTACCAGACTGATTATTCAGAGAACTGGGCTTCCTCTTATGCCAACAGCTGGGTATACACAGTAGGAGGTTTTCTCAGAAAATTACTTTAGTTTCTGAGAATGAGGGCGATGGAAGGGAGGGAGAGAGACAGTGAAAGAGAGAGGGAGCAAGAGAGAGGGAGCGTGAAAGAGAGACAGAGAGAAAGAAAGAGGGAGGGCGGGCAGGAGGGATGGATGGAGGGGGAGGGAATGAGTAAAGAAGAGAAAGTGCAATATTGAAAACAGCAGACGAATGCTAAAGCCTTGTTTATATTGGCAGTTTGAAGTGACTAAAATCCAATTTTTTTGCATTTCCGATTGGTTTGAATCTGTTATTTTTCCTGCAGGCTGAACAGCCCTAAAGCACATGGAATAGGATACTTCGAGCCACATTTTCATATGTGGTTTGAAGTCAGATATAAATCTGATTCCAAGGCCATGCGACTTGTGTCTGAATGGTCAAATCTGATTTATTTTACCTCAACTGGTTTTAAGACTGTTATTTGGCATATCTTGTTGCTTGCTAGCTACTCTGTTGACAGTATGACAAGGACATGTGGTAGCTAACTAGGTTGTTTGAGGCTTTGAAAGTGTTCTTACACTATGATTTTGAACATTCAAAGCAACCGGGAAATGTCCATTGTAGGCATTGTTGTCACCGTAGCTTGATACATATCTTCTGAGTGATAGGAAGCACGAGCACCACCACCAATCAGTCTACACCACTGCACACATGGCAGCAAAAGACTGCTGTCTGAACACACACAAATCCAATTTGGTCACTTGTAACTTGCTGTTTGGACAGTCAGTATTCCATAACGGATTTGAAAAACACAACTGATTTGAGAATTAAGGCCTGCAGTGTGAACAAGGCTTTAGAGGATCCCTGCCAGCTCCCTCTTTCCCTCATCAGTAACACCATCTCAAGAGAGGATAAATTAAATTCCAGCGTGATGCCAAAACAGCCGATGTTCAACCTTCTACACTCCCACCCACCTCCCCCCAACACTCAATGAAACCCAGAGAGCAATTCAAAATCCCTCCAAATTAAATTAGGTTCATACTGCAATATAAACATCCTAAACCAAACAGGACAGACCAGAGCAGGGCTTTCGAGATTCTCACGATTCTATATGTATTGTGATTTGATACTGCAATTTTATTCCGATTTGATGTTCCAAACATATTGCTCACTATACTGTATGTCTACTACAGAGAGACAAGTGAGAAAATGAGTTTTGGTCAGTCACGGAAATAAAAGTGGAGAAAACATTTTGGCTCAAAATGTAAAAAGAAGATGGATATCTATAGGATTGGATGCAGGTACTGCCGACAAGCGCTAGCTAATACTACCCAGCAAAATTAAAATCAATACTTGGGATTCAATGTATAGATATAATTTAGTCAAAAAAAATATCACGATATGTAGGCTAACTGTATACATTTTTCACTACAGGATACGGAAAGGAAAACCTATGTAGCATGAAGCAGCCTGAAAATTCAGCAGGGCCTGTTGGGTGTAACATCTCTAATGCTAATGCCTGGGCACCCTGGGCACACGACAGGGAGAATTATGCCTTATTTACACAGCAACTGACACCAGACCTCACTGACTGACTGGCTGACACACTGAGATCACTCCACCAAAGCCCAGAGAATATTAAGTGCTCTCAAAAGACAAGCATACACAGTGCTTTCGGGAAGTATTTAGACCCCTTGACTTTTCCACATTTTGTTATGTTACAGCCTTATTCTGAAATTGATTTATTGTTCTTTTTTCTCAGAAATATACACACAATACCCCATAATGACAAAACAAAAACAGGTTTTTAGAAATTAATAATAATATATATATATATATATATGAAATACCTTTTTACATAAGTATTCAGACCTTTTGCTATGAGACTCGAAATTGAGCTCTTGTGCATCCTGTTTCCATTGATCATCCTTGAGATGTTTCTACAATTGATTGGAGTCCACTTGTGGTCAATTCAATTGATTGGGCATGATTTGGAAAGGCACACACCTGTCTATATAAGGTCCCACAGTTGACAGTGCATGTCAGAGCAAGAACCAAGCCATGAGGTCGAAGGAATTGTCCATAGAGCTCCGGGACAGGATTGTGTTGAGGCAAAGATCTGGGGAATGGTTCCAAAAAATGTCTGCAGCATTGAAGGTCCCCAAGAACACAGTGGCCTCCATCATTCTTAAATGAAAGAAGTTTGGAACCACCAAGACTCTTCCTAGAGCTGGCCACCCGGCCAAACTGAGCAATCGGGGGAGAAGGGCCTTGGTCGGGGAGGTGACCAAGAACCTGATGGTCACTCTGACAGAGCTCTAGAGTTCCTCTGTGAGGATGGGAGAACTTTCCAGAAGGATAACCATCTCTGCAGCACTCCACGAAGCAGGCCTTTACGGTAGAGTGGCCAGACAGAAGCCACTCTTCAGTAAAAAGCACATGACAGCCTGCTTGGAAAAAAGCACCTAAAGACTCTCAGACCATGAGAATCAAGATTCTCTGGTCTGATGAAACTAAGATTGAACTCTTTGGCCTGAATGCTAAGTGTCACGTCTGGAGGAAACCTGTAACCATCCCTACGGTGAAGCATGGTGCTGGAAGCATCATGCTGTGGGGATGTTTTTCAGCGGCAGGGACTGGGAGACTAGTCAGGATCGAGGCAAGGATGAACGGAGCAAAGTACAGAGAGATCCTTGATGAAAACCTGCTCAAGAGCGCTCAGGACCTCAGACTGGGGCGAAGGTTCACCTTCCAACAGGACAACGACCCTAAGCACACAGCCAAGACAATGCAGAAGTGGCTTCGGGACAAGTCTCTGAATGTCCTTGAGTGGCCCAGCTAGAGCCCGGACTTGAACCCGATCGAACATCTCTGGAGAGACCTAAAAATAGCTGTGCAGCAACGCTCCGCATCCAACCTGACAGAGCTTGAGAGGATCTGCAGAGAAGAATGGGAGAAGCTTGTAGCATGGGAGAAGCTTGAAGCTTGTAGCGTCATACCCAAAAAGACTCGATGCTGTAATTGCTGCAAAATGTGCTTCAACAAAGTACTGAGTAAAGGGTCTGAATATATATATATATTTTTTTTTTTAAATTAGCAAATAATTCTAAAAAACAGTTTTTGCTTTGTCATTATGGGGTATTGTGTGTAGATTGATGAGGGAAAAAAACGATTTAATACATTTTAGAGTAAGGCTGTAACGTAACAAAATGTGGAAAAGGTCAAGGGGTCTGAATACTTTCTGAAGGCACTGTATATAGTGCTACTCTAGGGCTGTAGCAGATCATTGACTTCGATATATTGATATGTTGTTGTTACATTGACATAACAATACAGTTGTGTCCATTTTACACCTGTGTGTTGATCTGTATTGTTGTGTGTTGTCAAACTAAACAGAAATCAAATGCAGTGCATCATGTCCCCGAGATCAAATCCAATATTGCACTGTTTTCTTTGAGATCAGTTGTGTTTTTCTGTGTCATTAGTCCAAGGTTAACACCTCTAGGGAAGGAACATAACAAAATCAAGCACGAAGAAAACTATACCCAGACTCTACATAGTGAATAAATAGGAACGTTATGGTGCTATACTAATAGTGGATGACAAGCAAGAGCCATGACGCTAATCGAAGGGGACAAAGAAGAGACACTTATTATGATGTTGTGTTTGGAAGGTGCTTATTCAAGGTAGTCCAGATCACAGCCCTTGTCCTCACAGATGAGCACCCTAGCACTGGATTGGTTTCCCCCAGGGAAGGGGTGTGTGTGTGTGTGTGTGTGTGTGTGTGTGTGTGTGTGTGTGTGTGTGTGTGTGTGTGTGTGTTAGGGTAGAGGGCAGTTTCAAGGAGACCCTGTCAGGTGGTATGCACACACACACACACACACACACACACACACACACACACACACACACACACACACACACACACACAAATGTAAATACAAACACAGACATCCATAACACTGGTATAAATTTTTTCACTAGGATCAAGGTTGAAGCCCCCTAGAATCAGTCCCAGCGAGGTTAGTATGGAGCTGGTTACCTCACCACCCTCTCTGAAGGAACAAAGTGATTGTCTGACCTGCACAGGGTCAACTGATGTCCATATAGCATCTACAATGCATTACAAACTGGTTGATAGAAACCCTTTCTGAAATGTTTACTGACCACTGGCTTTCTCAATTATTGAACACACTAGGCCTTAATGACCATAGTTTGTTAAGGAGAGGTATATCTATAATTCCATGTGTATAACTTGCATTATCATCTACATTTATGATGAGTATTTCTGTTGAAACGATGTGGCTATGCAAAATCACTTGATGTTTTTGGAACTAGTGAATGTAACGCGCCAATGTAAACTCAGATTTTTTTATATAAATATGAACTTTATCAAACAAAACATGCATGTATTGTGTAACATGAAGTCCTATGAGTGTCATCTGATGAAGATCATCAAAGGTTAGTGATTAATTTTATCTCTATTTCTGCTTTTTGTGACTGCTATATTTCGCTGGAAAAATGGCTGTGCTTATTGTGGTTTGGTGGTGACCTAACATAATCGTTTGTAGTGCTTTCGCTGAAAAGCATATTTGAAATCGGACACTTTGGTGGGATTAACAACAAGATTACCTTTAAAATGATATAAGACACATGTATGTTTGAGGAATTTTAATTATGAGATTTCTGTTTGAATTTGGCGCCCTGCACTTTCACTGGCTGTTGTCATATTGATCCCGTTAGCGGGATGCAGCCATAAGAAGTTAATGCAACCGCTGGGTCAGATTTCCAAAAAACTTTACGGAAAAAGCAAATCATGCAATAATCTGAGACGGTGCTCAGAACAATAGCCAAATTAACCGCCATTTTGGAGTCAACAGAAACCAGAAACCAGAAAATACATGATAAATGTTTCCTTACCTTTGATGAACTTCATCAGAATGCAGTCCTAGGAATCCCAGGTCCACAATAAATGCTTGATTTGTTCGATAATGTCCGTTATTTATGTCCAATTAGCTACTTTAGTTAGCGCGTTTGGTAAACAATTCCAAAGTCACAAAGCGCGTCCACTATAACGTGACGAAATGTCCAAAAGTTCCATAACAGTCAGTAGAAACATGTCAAATGATGTACTGAATCAATCTTTAGAATGTTGTTAACATACATCTTGAATAACGTTCCAACCAGAGAATTAGATTGACTTCAGTTGAGCGATGGAACGGAGCTGCCTATCACGTGAACGCGCGTGGTCAAAGCATGGTCATCAGACAAAGTTCTATTGACTGTTGACATCTAGTGGAAGCCGTAATATCTCGCTGTAATTTCAATGAGAGCTTGGTTGAAAATCTGCCACCTCAGAAAAAATCCAAACAGGAAGTGGAACTTCTCAGGTTTTTGCCTGCCATATGAGTTCTGTTATACTCACAGACATAATTCAAACAGTTTTAGAAACTTCAGAGTGTTCTATCCAATACTAATAATAATATGCAAATATTAGCAACTATGACTGAGGAGCAGGCCGTTTACTCTGGGCACCTCTGTGAACCTTTCATCCAAGCTACTCAATACTGCCCCTGCAGCCATAAGAAGTTAAGGTGATAATTATATATAAATATTATAATAAAGATTTACCAAGGGGTGAAAGTAAGCCGGTATAGAGTCCCGGCAAAATAAATATTGGGGGTACGCCGTACCGGTAAAACATGAGTCTATCACAATATTTAACACAATGCCAAGAAAACGATATATAACATTATTTAACATTACCACGTCAACCACAGTATACACTCCAAATTGAGTTGGTTTGACGAGAGCACTTACATTTTGCCAAGGCGGAGATGAGTGGCTGATACCAAGACGCACGCGGACATCAGGCTAAGTGCAGGCCTTATGAAAATCGCAGAATGTCATCACAATACAAGTTTAGGTGTTTTCTAAAAAGATGTCTTCTTTCCATTCATCAAATTGTGGGTGCACAGTGCACTGTTTGGATGCTGGAATTATTTTGTGAGTGGACCAACATGCATGGGTAGCTTACAGGAGCATTTTTTTGAAGTGATTGTTTGAACAATCAGATGAAAACATCATGACTGGTTGTGTTTCTGCTACATTAAAAGGTAATACATGTTAAAAGCTAAAGTTGAAGTCGAAAGTTTACATACACCTAGGTTATAGTCATTAAAACTTGTGTTTCAACCACTCCACAAACTTCTTGTTAAGAAACTATAGTTTTGGCTAGTCGGGTAGGACATCTACTTTGTGCATGACACAAGTAATTTTTCCAACAATTGTTTACAGACAGATTATTTTACTTATAATTCACTGTATCACAATTTCAGTGGGTCAAAAGTTTACATACACTAAGCTGATTGTGACTTTAAACAGCTTGGAAAATTCCAGAAAATGATGTCAAGGCTTTAGAAGCTTCTGATAGGCTAATTGACATTATTTCAGTCAACTGGAGGTGTACCTGTGGATGTATTTTAAGGCCTACCTTCAAACCCAGTGCCTCTTTGCTTGACATCATGGGAAATCAAAAGAAATCAGCCAAGACCTCAGAAAATAAATTGTAGACCTCCACACGTCTGGTTCATCCTTGGAAGCAATTTCCAAATGCCTGAAGGTACCACGTTCATCTGTACAAACAATAGTACGCAAGTATAAACACCATGGGACCACGCAGCAATCATACCGCTCAGGAAGGAGACGCGTTCTGTCTCCTAGAGATGAATGTACTTTGGTGCGAACATTGCAAATCAATTCCAGAACAACAGGAAAGGACCTTGTGAAGATGCTGGCGGAAACAGGTACAAAAGTATCTATATCCACAGTAAAGCGAGTCCTATATCAACATAACCTGAAAGGCCGCTCAGCAAGGAAGAAGCCACTGCTCCAAAACCGCCATAAAAAAGCCAGACTACAGTTTGCAACTGCACATGGGGACAAAGATCGTACTTTTTGGAGAAATGTCCTTCTGGTCAGATGAAACAAAAATGGAACTGTTTGGGCATAATGACCATCGTTATGTTTGGAGGAAAAAGGGGGAGGCTTGCAAGCTGAAGAACAGGGGTGGCAGCATCATGTTGTTGGGGTGCTTTGTTGCAGGAGGGACTGGTGCACTTCACAAAATAGATGGCATCATGAGGATGGACAATTATGTGGATATATTGAAGCAACATCTCAAGACATCAGTCAGGAAGTTAAATGGGTCTTCCAAATGGACAATGACCCCAAGCATACTTTCAAAGTTGTGGCAAAATGGCTTAAGGATAACAAAGTCAAGGCATTGGAGTGGCCATCACAAAGCCCTGACCTTAATCCTATAGAAAATTTGTGGGCAGACCTGAAAAAGTGTGTGCGAGCAAGGAGGCCTAAAAACCTGACTTAGTTACACCAGTTCTGTCAGGAGGAATGGGCCAAAATTCACCCAACTTATTGTGGGAAGCTTGTGGAAGGCTACCCAAAAGGTTTGACCCAAGTTAAACAATTTAAAGGCAATGCTACCAAATACTAATTGAGTGTATGTAAACTTCTGACCCACTGGGAATGTGATGAAAGAAATAAAAGCTGAAATAAATCATTCTCTCTACTATTATTCTGACATTTTACATTCTTAAAATAAAGTGGTGATCCTAACTGACCTAAGACAGGGAACTTTTACGAGGATTAAATGTCAGGAATTGTGAAAAACTGAGTTTAAATGTATTTGGCTAAGGTGTATGTAAACTTCCGACTTTAACTGTATATGACAAAATCTTTACTAGGCCTACTAGGCCCATAGAGATCATATTAAATTAATAGTGATTCTATACGTGAATCTATGATTACATCTAGGCTATAATAAATGTTTTTTTGCACACATAGGGAGTCCCTTACTGGTAAGAAATTAAATCTACTTTCATCCCTGGATTTACCAATGCCGGAGACGACAGCACATACTGCCATGCTGAATGTACATCAAAGGAGGCTGGTGGGAGGAGCTTTAGGAGAATTGTAATGGCTGGAATGGAATAGATGGAACGGTATCAAACACATCAAACATAATGGAAACCACATGTTTGACTCCATTCAATGAATTCCATTCCAGCCATTACAATCAGCCAGTACTCCTATAGCTCCTCAAACCAGCCTCTACTGATGTACATGTACAGTTGGTTCTTTGGAAGACACATGACATTGCTGAACTTAGATGCAGGTGCAAAGGAGAAGAGCAGAAGAGTAGCAGGCAGGACAGAGGGAGACCAGAGATAGAACAGACACACAGAAAGGGTTAGGCTAGAGCCCATGGAAATCATAGAGACAGGGAGCAATTTACCAGTTTTTTTGACAAATTTGATAAAGCATTCCTTAATTGCTGATTGTGCATTTATTTATAAGTGCCTAAATGTACTTTTATCTACAGTCTTCGTTTTTTGTTGATGCATACACTGTATAGATGACCTAATATATAATAACTGATACCAATAATGTATATATGAGGTGATTTATAGATTGACGCCAAAGGACTATGATATTTTTTTTGTGTCTCAAAACTCTATTTGAGTGGTCCACAATGTGGTTTTTAAAAAAACTGTATTTTGTACTGTCAATTATTGTATCATTGTGGAGATATACTTTAATACATTCTTCTTACCCTCTATTATTCTGTGATTAACCATGTTATTTACTGCCAGTAAAATATTTACAGTCATGCCAGTAAAAACTGAATTCAATTTGATAGAGTACAACACAAGGCAAACACACTGCACACAGACATTGGGAACAGGATTGTCACAGACACGTACAATGGCAAAACACCAGTAAGGCACAAGCAGATACAGGTAAAGATAGAACTGGCACAGAACCGAGAGGGCACAGGCGGACACACGACACCAGCACCAACAGTGAGGGGTTAACTGGATAACTGGTGCCTCTATGTGCCTATAATCCTCAGACCAACAGACCAGACCCCAGTATGTGTTAGCCTAATTGGTTCTGCAACATTAACAGAGGGATGGAGACAGAAAGAGTGGGAGGCAGAGGGGAAGAAAGAGAAGGCGTTGGGAGGAAGAGGAGAGGTAGGGTGATTTGGAGACTGCGAGACTATGGGGTGAGTGGAGCAAGAGGGTGGATGAAAGAAAGGGATAAAAAACAGAGAGAGATAGGCAGGAGGATAGAGAGAGAAGGGGGAGGGAGAACAGTGCTAGGCGGTGTCAGCTCCTGTAGACTGTTCTCCACTCGTTAGCTCATGGTGTCAAAAGGGTGAGTGAGCACCAGACGGAGACATTCATTTCCCAATAAACTCAGCTTCAACAGCAGGGAGGGAGGGAGCAGAGAGAGGGAGAGGCTGAGAGAAAGGAATTAATAGAAAAAGAGAAAGAGAGAGAGGAGGAAGTGAAGAGAGTGAGGATGAGATACAGTCTGCCCAGCTAGCACATTGTGGGAACGTACATTTTTGGTTACCCATTGGTTCTGGGAATGAAGCCATACGTTTTCTGACCGTTAAAACTGACCGTTTTTTAAATGTTCTGAAAACAGAAATTATCATTTTACCTGTTCTGGGAACATACATTTTTAAGTTGCAGGGAGGTTCTGAGAACTTTTTACTATGGTTCCCTGAATGTTTTCCTGAGAGGTTTTATTAATGTTCTGAGAACTAAATTCTAGGTTATTTTAAGGTAATTAAATAATATTCTGAGAACATGTTTCAATGAGACTTTTAATAACACTGCTTGATTAGTTTGGATTAACTGTTTTGAACTCCAAGCATAGATAGGACACATGGAAATGAATTTGCTTAGGCAATAATCATACAAGCCCCTTTTTTTATTGTGGCACAGCGACAGTGAGATTCAAAACCATGATCTTCTGTTCTCTATCCATGGAATTAGTCCAAGTCCACTGCACCACCAGAATGGAAGTAGCATGCCATATTTTTTTTTTACTCATACAAAGCTGACCCAATTTCAAAGAAAACAAGCACTCTTTAAGAACCAGGTGTGGCCAATTAGTGGAACGGCCAACACGCCTGAATACACAACATAGAGAAAGTTTTGTTGACGCTGAGAACGGAATGTATGTTTTTAAATAACATTCTTAGAACGTTCTTTGAATGTTACTAATGTTTTCTTGTTTTTTTATGGAATGTCTTCTTAATGTTCTGAAAACATGACTTTAAATATAACCATAAGGAAAACTGCAGAAAACGTTATTCTGAAGTATTGAAATTCCCATAGAAGAACGTTGTTACTTAACGTTCTCTGACCGTTCAGAGAACATGACTTTAAAGCCGGATGTGAAGGTCCTGGGCTGGCGGGGTTACACGTGGTCTGCGGATGTGTGGCCAGTTGGACATGCTGCCACATCCTTTAAAACGATATTGGAGGCAGCTTTTGGTAGAGAAATTAACATTAAATTCCCTGGTAACAGCTCTGGTAGACATTCCTGCAGTCAGCATGCCAATTGTACGCTCCCTCAAAACTTGAGACATCTGTGGCACTGTGTTGTGTGACAAAATTGCACATTTTAGACTGGCCTTTTATTGTCCCCATCACAAGATGCACCTATGTAATGATCATGCTGTTTAATCAGCTTCTTGATGACACCTGTCAGGTGGATGGATTATCTTTGCAAAGGAGTAATGCTCACTAACAGGGATTTAAACAAATTTGTGCCCAAAATGTGAGAGAAATATATTTTCTGTGCATATTGAACATTTCTGGGAACTTTCATTTCAGCTCATGAAACATTTCAGCTCATGAAACATGGAACCAACACTTTACATGTTGCATTTACAATTTTCTTTTCAAAAGAATTCAGACCCCTTGACTTTTTCCACATTTTGTTACGTTACAGCCAATTGATTAAATATGTTTTCCCTCATCAATCTACACATAATACCCCATAATGACTAAGCGAAAACAGGATTGTAGACATTTTTGCAAATGTATAAATATAAAAAAATAAACTGAAATGCCTTATTTACATAAGTATTCAGACCCTTTGATATGAGACTCAAAATTGAGCTTAGGTGCATCCTGTTTCCATTGATCATCCTTGAGATGTTTCTACAACTTGATTGGAAGGCACACATCTGTCTATATAAGGTCCCACAGCTGACAGTGCATGTCAGACCAAGCCATGAGGAATTCGAGACAGGATTGTGTCGAGGCAAAAATCTAGGGAAAGGTACCAAAACATTTCTGCAGCATTGAAGGTCCCCAAGAACACAGTGGCCTCCATCATTCTCAAATTAAAGAAGTTTGGAACCACCAAGACTCTTCCTAGAGCTGGCCACCCGGCCAAACTGAGCAATTGGAGGAGAACGGCATTGGTCAGGGAGGTGACCAAGAACCCGATAGTCACTCTGACAGAGCTCCAGAGTCCCTTTGTGGAGATGGGAAAACCTTCCAGAAGGACAACCATCTCTGCAGCACTCCACCAATCAGGCCTTTATGGTAGAGTGGCCAGATGGAAGCCACTCCTGAGTAAAAGGCACATGACAGCCCGCTTGGAGTTTGCCAAAAAGCACCTAAAGACAAAACAAGATTCTCTGGTCTGATGAAACCAAGATTGAACTCTTTGGCCAGAATGCTAAGCGTCACGTCTGGAGGAAACCTGGATCCATCCCTACGGTGAAGCATGATGGTGGCAGCATCATGCTGTGGGGATGTTTTTCAGAGGCAGGGACTGGGAGACTAGTCAGGATCAAGGGAAAGATGAATGGAGCAAAGTACAGAAAAATGAAAACTTGCTCCAGAGTGCTCAGGACCTCAGACTGGGGCGATGGTTAATCTTCCAACAGGACAATGACCCTAAGCACACAACCAAGACAACGCAGGAGTGGCTTCGGGACAAGTCTCTGAATGTCCTTGAGTGGCCAGGCCAGAGCCCGGACTTGAACCCGATCGAACATCTCTGGAGAGACCTGAAAATAGCTATGCAGTGACGCTCCCCATCCAACCTGACAGAGCTTGAGAAGAGTTTGAGAGGATCTGCAGAGAAGAATGGGAGAAACTCCCCAAAAACAGGTGTGTCAAGCTTGTAGCGTCATACCCAAGAAGACTCAAAGCTGTAATCACTGGCAAAGGTGCTTCAACAAAGTTCTGAGTAAAGGGTCTGAATACTTGTGTAAATGTAATACTTCAGTTTTTTCTAAAAAACCTTTCTCTAAAAAAACGTTTTCTAAATAACTGTTTTTGCTTTGTCATTATGGTTTATTGTGAGTAGATTGATGAGGGGGGGAAACTATTTAATCAATTTTAGAATAAGGCTGTAATGTAACAAAATGTGAAAAAAGTCAAGGGATCTGAATACTTTCCAAATGCACTGTATGTATATATATTTATATTCCGGTCTCTGACATTGCGCATTCTGATATTTCTTAATAATTATTTTCTGGATTAGGTGTGTATCGTTTATTTTATTATTGCTAGGTATTACTGCACTGTTGGAGCTAGAAACACAAACATTTCTCTGCACCTGCAATAACATCTGAAAATCTATACTATATGTACTATACACCCTGTTCTGACAGTGATGTTCTAAAGCCTTATAATAAACTGTGCACAGTACCACAGGCCCACTTCTCAATTACTATGTCATCCCCTTTCAACATGCCTCCAATAATCAATCCTCTCATCAATACTGGATCCTAAATAGTACTTCTTTAGATCTTTGAATAAGGTAGCAACTACATCACCCAAAAACAGAATCACCCCAGTCCACATTATGTATCTAGAGTGTTTTTCCTACTGAGTAGACTAGTGTGTAAATGAGCGTGTAGTGTTGTGGTTCTACGCTCAAAACATAACTGAACATATAACACCGAAACATGCATGAGAGCATCAGCTGTTCCGGACAACTGTGTGATCACGCTCTCCGCAGCCGATGTGAGTAAGACCTTTAAACAGGTCAACAGGGCCAGACGAATTACCAGGACGTGTACTCCGAGCATGCGCTGACCAACTGGCAGGTGTCTTCACTGACATTTTCAACCTGTCCCTGTCTGTAATACCAACATGTTTCAAGCAGACCACCATAGTCCCTGTGCCCAAGAACACTAAGGTAACCTGCCAAAATGACTACCGACCCATAGCACTCACATCTGTAGCCATGAAGTGCTTTGAAAGGCTGGTCATGGCCCACATCAACACCATTATCCCAGAAACTCTAGACCCACTCCAATTTGCATACCGCCCCAACAGATCCACAGATGATGCAATCTCTATTGCACTCCACACTGCCCTTTCCCACATGGACATCTATGTGAGAATTATATTAATTGACTACAGCTCAGCGTTCAACACCATTGTAACGGCTTTCCTCCTCCTCTTCATCCGAAGAGGACGCTCATGGCTGGCTGACGGCTCTGGACGCTCATGGCTGGCTGACGGCTCTGGACGCTCATGGCTGGCTGACGGCTCTGGACGCTCATGGCTCGCTGACGGCTCTGGCAGATCCTGTCTGGTTGGCGGCTCTGGCAGATCCTGTCTGGTTGACGGCTCTGGCAGATCCTGTCTGGTTGGCGGCTCTGGCAGATCCTGTCTGGTTGGCGGCTCTGGCAGATCCTGTCTGGTTGGCGGCTCTGGCAGATCCTGACTGACGAATGGCTCTGGCAGATCCTGACTGACGAATGGCTCTAGCGGCTCCTGACTGACTAACGGCTCTGACGGCTCGGGACAGACGGGCGGCTCTAATGGCTCGGGACAGACGGATGGCTCAGACGGCGCTGGGGAGACGGATGGCTCAGACGGCGCTGGGGAGACGGATGGCTCAGACGGCGCTGGGGAGACGGATGGCTCAGACGGCGCTGAGGAGACGGATGGCTCAGATGGCGCTGAGGAGACGGATGGCTCAGATGGCGCTGCGGAGACGGATGGCTCAGATGGCGCTGCGGAGACGGATGGCTCTGGCTGATCCTGTCTGGCGGAAGGCTTTGGCTGCTCCTGTCTGGCGGAAGGCTCTAGCGGCTCCTGTCTGGCGGAAGGCTCTAGCGGCTCCTGTCTGGCGGAAGGCTCTGTAGGCTCATGGCAGACGGGCGGCTTTGCAGGCTCATGGCAGACGGGCGGCTTTGAAGGCTCAATACAGACGGGCAGTTCATGCGGCGCTTGGCAGACGGACAGTTCAGGCGCCGTTGGGCAGACGGCAGACTCTGGCCGGCTGAGACGCACTGTAGGCCTGGTACGTGGTGCCGGAACTGGAGGCACCGGACTGGAGACACGCACTTCAAGCCTAGTGCGGGGAGCAGGGACAGGGCACACTGATCTCTCGAAGCGCACTATAGGCCTGGTGCGTGGTACCGGCACTGGTGGCACCGGGCTGAGTGCACGCACATCAGGACGAGTACGGGGAGAAGGAACAGTGCGTACAGGGCTCTGGAGACGCACAGGAGGCTTAGTGCGTGGTGCCGGAACTGGAGGCACTGGGCTGGAGACACGCACCATAGGGAGAGTGCGTGAAGGAGGAACAGGGCTCTGGAAACGCACTGGAAGCCTGGTGCGTGGAGTAGGCACTGGTGGTACTGGGCTGGGGCGGGGAGGTGGCGCCGGAAATACCGGACCGTGCAGGCGTACTGGCTCCCTTGAGCATTGAGCCTGCCCAACCTTACCTGGTTGAATGCTCCCCGTCGCCCGACCAGTGCGGGGAGGTGGAATAACCCGCACCGGGCTATGTAGGCGAACCGGGGACACCATGCGTAAGGCTGGTGCCATGTAAGCCGGCCCGAGGAGACGTACTGGTGGCCAGATATGTAGGGCCGGCTTCATGACATCCGGCTCAACGCTCAATCTAGCCCTACCAGTGCGGGGAGGTGGAATAACCCGCACCGGGCTATGCACACGTACAGGAGACACCGTGCGCTCTACTGCGTAACACGGTGTTCGCCCGTACTCCCGCTCTCCACGGTTAGCCTGTGAAGTGGGCGCAGGTCTTCTACCTGCCCTTGGCCCACTACCTCTTAGCCCCCCCCCCAAGAAATTTTTGGGGTTTCTTCTCGGGCTTCCTTGCTAGCCGCGTACCTTCATATCTCCGGTCTTGAGCTTGATTCTCCGGCTTCCAGCCACGTCTCCTTGCTGCCTCCTCATACCACCGCTCTTGGGCTCTCGCTGCCTCCATCTCCTCACGAGCGCGGCGATATTCCCCAATATGTGCCCAGTGTCCTTTTCCCTCCAAGACTTCTTCCCAAGTCCACGAGTCCTGATTGTTTGGTCGCTGCTCGTAGTCACACTGCTTGGTTCTGGTAATTTGGTGGGTGGTTCTGTAACGGCTTTCCTCCTCCTCTTCATCCGAAGAGGAGGAGCAGGGATTGAACCAAAATGCAGCGGGTTGTGAATACATAATGATTTATTAAAACAAACGACGAAACACGAAAACAAACACTTGGAAGGATTACAAAATAACAAAACAACGTAGACTGACCTGAACGTAAGAACTTACATGTAACACGAAGAACGCACGAACCGGGAAAACAGACTACACAAAAACCGAACGAACAAACATACCGAAACAGTCCCGTGTGGCGCAACATACACAGACACGGAAGACAACCACCCACAACAAACAGTGTGAAAACACCTACCTTAATATGACTCTCAATCAGAGGAAATGAAAACCACCTGCCTCTAATTGAGAGCCATATCAGGTCACCCTTTAAACCAACATAGAAACAGAAAACAGACTGCCCACCCAAACTCACGTCCTGACCAACTAACACATACAAAACTAACAGAAAACAGGTCAGGAACGTGACAACCATAGTACCCTCAAAGTTCATTACTAAGCTAAGGACCCTGGGACTAAACACCTCCCTCTGCAACTGGATCCTGGACTTCCTGACGGGCCGCCCACAGGTGGTAAGGGTAGGTAACAACACATCCGCCACGCTGATCCTCAACACAGGAGGCCCTCACGGGTGCGTGCTCAGTCCCCTCCTGTACTCCCTGTTCACTCATGACTGCACGGCTAGGCACGACTCCAACACCATCATTAAGTTTGCTGATGACACAACATCTGTAGGCCTGATCACCGACAACGATGAGATCTGGCCGTGTGGTGCCTATTCCCCCTCAGGAGACTAAAAAGATTTGACATGGGTCGTCAGATCCTCAAAAAGTTCTACAGCTGCACCATCGAGAGCATCCTGATTTCCTTGCATCACTGCCTGGTATGGCAACTGCTCAGACTCTGACCGCAAGGCACTACAAAGGGTAGCGCGTACGGTGCAGTACATCACCGGGGCCAAGCTTCCTGGCATCCAGGACCTCTACACCAGGCGTGTCAGAGGAAGGCCCTAAAAATTGTCATAGCCTCCAGCCACCCTAGTGATAGACTGTTCTCTCTGCTACCGCACAGCAAGCGATACTGGAGCGCCAAGTCTAGGACCAAAAGGCTTCTCAACAGCTTCTACCTCCAAGCCATAAGACTCCTGAACAGCTAATCAAATGGCTACCGAGACTATTTGCATTGCCCCCCCCCCCCCCCCCCCCGTTACACTGCACACTCCGTTTATTATCTATGCATTGTCACTTTAACTCTACCTACATGTACATATTACCTCAATTACCTTGACTAACCGGTGCCCCCGCACATTGACTCTGTACCAGTACCCCCTGTATATAGCCTCGCTATTGTTATTTTACTGCTGCTCTTGAATTATTTGTTAATTTTATTTCTTATTTTTTACTTTTTCTTAAACTGCAATGCTGGTTAAGGGCTTGTAAGTAAACATTTCACTGTAAGGTGTTGTATTCGGCGCATGTGACAAATAAGTGATAAGTGACGCATCAGGCCAACTGCTCACAACCAGGACTCATTCCCATGGCCTTACACAGAGGATCCACTCAGCACTCTACACTAATCTTTAGATCTCAGGGCTGCAGATACACACACATAGGCACACACACACACTCACTCACTCACTCACTCACTCACTCACTCACTCACTCACTCACTCACTCACTCACTCACTCACTCACTCACTCACTCACTCACTCACTCACTCACTCACTCACTCACTCACTCACTCACTCTCTCTCTCTCTCTCTCTCTCTCACTCTCATGTGCACACACATTCTTAAATGGAAAAACATACTCACGTAATTTCTCCCTAATAAATCCATACTTACTAAGGGACAGAGCATCTATGAATACATACTCAGCTGTTCCTCTGTCAATGCAGTCACTGAAATGGATTCCCAGAAATCTTTTTATGTATGAAAGAGGCTTTTACTATTAAAAGAGGAACCGTTTGTCAAGGTTATTAAGAAAATCTAATTGATTTAATGTTATTTAACTGTCAAATGAAAGCCTTATATTAACTAAGTGGAGACCCTTACTGATAGACTCCCTCTTCATGTTTATCCAGGACAGTAGACTCCCTGAACTCTTATACACACACACAAACACATGCCCTTGGAACTGTGGGTAAAAATAACTAAAAGATGCTGCTAATAATAATAATGAAACAAGAAGACAGGACCCAGCTGTGCTGAGTGGCACATACGTGTGTGCGTATGCGTGTGTGTTGCCTGAATCACGGCCCTGAACGCACACAGCTGTGTTACCTGTGTTGACTTCAGACACCCTGGGGAGTGTTACATCATATGCCCTCCACCATCCATCCACACACACACACACGCACAAATACCACCCCCACCACCACCACAACCTCATGTGACCCACAGAAAGAGAATCCCACAGAGCGGTGACATCACTGCTGCTTGGCTAACACCATAACTGCTGCTGAACCACATAGGTGATACCACAGTAACTGAACCTACCATAGCCCCAACCTCCCAATTGGCTGCTAAACACATTACACAGTCAATTGTGTTACATCTGCCTTTATGCTTGTTCTAGTCATATACAGTGGTCCTAGAAGGCTACTGGGTGTGCTAACCCATAATGTCTGCACACCTAAAGACCGCGTTAGCCCACTCAGCTAAAGCCTAGGTATTAGCACAAGTGTTTACTGTATGTCTCAGACAGTGTTATTGTATAAGACTCAACACACAGATATCGTTCCCTGGACCACCTCAGCTACATACAGTATTTCTCAAATAAAACATTATGACTATTCTGAACAAAAACGCACCGTTCATGCCGTTGTAGATGCTGCGGTGGTGAGGGGACAACTCGTCTCCAGTGGTCCTCCTCTGTACCCCCTCCCTGCCTGCTGGGGGGCTGCTGCCGTACCTCCCCTTCCCGTGCTCTGAACTGGGGCTATGGTGGAGGTTCTGGTGTCGTAACACTTCAGGGCTCCCCACTATCACCCGACCCTTCCTCAGATGCTCTGGTGTCCCCGGCAGTGCCTGTTTGGCCTCAGGGCTCCCACATCCAGCCCCAACCACGACCGGATTACCCCTGTGTCTCTGTGAGAGGTCTGGACTTGACTGACCCGGACCCTGGTTTGGCCCTAGCCCTTTCCCAGCCCCCAAGAGCTGTTTCTGGGCCAGCATGTCAGCACTGCTGGGTTTGGACTGAGCCTCGGCCTCCAGTCTAGTAGGGGATTTGCAGTGTTTCTCTGGGCTGCAGGGCCCCCGGAGGCCCCTGGGGTCAGGGATGGTGAGGGACCCCCCGCGGGGCCTGCAGGCCTGGGGGAAGGTGTGGTAGTCTGGGGTGGAGCTGTGGCGACGGCCTGTAGACTCTGGGCCTGGGCCCTCTGGTTTGTCATGGTTGGAGCCAGGGTTGGAGCCCAGACCAGAGCCCTGGGTAGGGGGCTTGTGATGGGGCTGGTCGGGGTTGTCCGTGCTCCCCGCGCTGGAGTTGCTGCTCCCATCCCCCACGTCTCGGAGCAGGCACGTTATAGCCTCCCTAGTTTGAGACAGACTACTCTGGCTGTCGATGGAACTTCTGCACCCTGCACCCTGCACTGCTCCTCCCCCTCCTCCCCTCTCCTCGTCCAGTAGGATACACAGCTCCTTAAGCTCCAGGTTCTCTCTGATCACCTCTCCCTGGCGCTGCTCGAGCTCCTTCAGTTTGTGCAGGTAAAGGGACACCTCTTTTCTCATGAGGCCGGCGCTGTAGCGTCCCAGGCGCTGCCACTCCCGAGACACACGCTTGCCCTTCTGACGGTCGTCATCAAGGAAACAGCACAGGTCCCGCAGCTCTTGGTTATCCTCCTGCAGCTTCTGGTTCACGTCCTGGACACACACACACACACACACACACACACACACACACACACACACACACACACACACTCACACACACACATTCACACACACACACACACACACACACAGGAGCAAGCACAGAGGTGATACAGTTGAAGTCGGAAGTTTACATACACTTAGGTTGGAGTCATTAAAACTCGTTTTTCAACCACTCCACAAACTCGTTGTTAACACACTATAGTTTTGACAAGTTGATTAGGACATCTACTTTGTGCATGACACAAGTCATTTTTACAACAATTGTTTACAGACAGATTATTTCACTTAAAATTCACTGTATCACAATTGCAGTGGGTCAGAAATGTACATACACTAAGTTGACTGTGCCTTTAAACAGCTTGGAAAATTCCAGAAAATGGCTTTAGAAGCTTCTGATAGGCTAATTGACATAATTTGAGTCAATTAGAGGTGTACTTCAAGGCCTACCTTCAAACTCAGTGCTTCTTTGCTTGACATCAAGGGGAAATCAAAAGAAATCAGCCAAGACCTGAGAAAATAAATTGTAGACCTCCACAAGTCTGGTTCATCCTTGGGAGAAATTTCCAAATGCCTGAAGGTACCACGTTCATCTGTACAAACAATAGTACGCAAGTATAAACACCATGGGACCACGCAGCCGTCATAACGCTCAGGAAGGAGACGCGTTCTGTCTCCTAGATATTAGCGTACTTTCGTACGAAAAGTGCAAATCAATCCCAGAACAACAGCAAAGGACCTTGTGAAGATGCTGGAGGAAACAGGTACAAAAGTATCTATATCCACAGTAAAACGAGTCCTATATCGACATAACCTGAAAGGCCGCTCAGCAAGGAAGAAGCCACTGCTCCAAAACCGCCATAAAAAAGCCAGACTGCGGTTTGCAACTGCACATGGGGACAAAGATCGTACCTTTTGGGGAAATGTCCTTCTGGTCTGATGAAACAAAATTGAACTGTGACCATCGATACGTTTGGAGGAAAAAGGGGGAGGCTTGCAAGCCGAAGAATACCATCCCAACCGTGAAGCACGGGGGTGGCAGCATCATGTTGTGAGGGTGCTTTGCTGCAGGAGGGACTGGTGCACTACACAAAATAGATGGCATCATGAGGATGGACAATTATGTGGATATATTGAAGCAACATCTCAAGACATCAGTCAGGAAGTTAAAGCTTGGTCGCAAATGGGTCTTCCAAATGGACAATGACCCCAAGCATTCTTCCAAAGTTGTGGCAAAATGGCTTAAGGACAACAAAGTCAAGGTATTGGAGTGGCCATCACAAAGCCCTGACCTCAATCTCATAGAACATTTGTGGGCAGAACTGAAAAAGTGTGTGCGAGCAAGGAGGCCTACAAACCTGACTCCATTACACCAGCCCTGTTAGGAGGAATGGGCCAAAATTCATGGGAAGCTTGTGGAAGGCTACCTGAAACGTGTGACCCAAGTTAAACAATTTACAAGGCAATGCTACCAAATACTTATTGAGTGTATGTAAACTTCAGACACACTGGGAATGTGATGAAATAAATAAAATCTGAAATAAATAATTCTCTCTATTATTATTATGATATTATTCTGACTATTATTCTGACATTTCACATTCTTAAAATAAAGTGGTGACCTAACTGACCTAAAACAAGGAATCTTTACTAGGATTAAATGTCAGGAATTGTGAAAAACGGAGTTAAAATGTATTTGTCTAAGGTGTAAACTTCCGACTTCAACTGTACATCACAGAAGATTGAAATATAACAAAACCATTTGACATAGAAACACAGGATTATTATTATTATTTTTAAATAATATGTATTTATTATAAAAAAAATATGAATAACATTCCACCCATAGGGACCCGTCATTTCGACTGCAGGCAAGGGCTACTACATATCTTCAGCAGTTCCAGCTCTTATGATAAGCATACAAGCAACAAGTGGTCCATTGGGTTAAATTATGTAAACCACTTGAAGACTACCTTGCTACCTTCAAACCACCTACCTTGGTTATTTTTAAGGAGTTTGCAGTGGTAAATTACAGCTTTTTTAACGCATGAATGATAATAATAATTAGACCATGGCTTTTTTCACCAGGAATCCATCAGACATCCATAGAGCAGTGCGCAAACTTGTGCGCACTGCATTATCAACATCACACCTGCCTCACCTTCAAACCCCGGATCTCTGTCAGGTGCTGCTGGAGTCGCCGGTTCACCTCCCGGATCAAATTTCCGTGGTCAAGCATGACGCCCATCTTCTCGGCTTCTGCCCTCCGTAACCGCCGCACCAGCTCCTCTTTCCTCCACTTCACCAGCTCCCCGTCGCTTATCTTGGAGAGTTCCTCCGCCGGACTCTCTGCGCTCTTGGCCATCAGCTGGGGCTGCGTCCCCTTCTCCATCGTTGAATTTAGGCTAGCCTACTCTAATGAGAAGATAACACTACGACGGTAACCTACTAATTCAGTGCAAAACCCACCCAAACGTAACTCCGCACCTGCACTTACCCAAATGTACACTCTTTATCTAATGTCCAGATATTTATATCAATTTCATGTTTGTTCTCTCTCTCTGACGCCCATTTTGAAGCTATCCAAAACAAGCAGTGCTCTCCTATATTCCCGCCTTTCTCAAAGTAGTCCGCACGCGTTCTCTTCTGGAGAGCCCATCGCCGGCTCGTGGGCTGTTTCTGGGCATGCCTGCTGCCTCGCACATAAAGCCTTTGCCTAGGGCTCTCCTGCTACTGCGCTTCGTACAGAAGGGAGAAGTAGTGGCTGCAGATGCATCTCGAGAAGCAACGGTGCGTGATAAAATTCGACTGACTGGAAAACTCGTGCCCCCCCCCCCCCCCCCCCCCCCCCCTCTCTCTCTCTTTCTCCCTCAGGGGTTGAGTGGCGAGGACGCGTTGTCTTCTTGCGCCATCTTCTGCATGATTTTATCCCTGTTAACCAATAGATTTAGCACAAAACTGTATTAATCGGGTTTCCAATCATATAACTAGGCCTAGTGTGGACTTTATTGAGATTGAAAACCCTGTGTAGATATTGGTCGGCATAAAAAGGTCTACTCTGGAAGCTCGTTCCTGCCACCAAAAAAAGGAAAAGCGATCTGTATCACATGAATCCAATGTGCACGTTGAATTTCAGTCATTTAGCAGACACCCAATTAGGTTTAAGTGCTTTGCTCAAGGGCACATCGACACAGTTTTCACCTAGTCGGTTCAGGGATTCGAACCAGCGACCTTGACCACTAGGCTACCTGCCTTCGCATCAGGCCCTCTTCAATTTTCAAGGATAACCTTATGCATGTTCTATAGTCAATTACACATTGTGTGTGTGTGTGTGTGTGTGTGTGTGTGTGTGTGTGTGTGTGTGTGTGTGTGTGTGTGTGTGTGTGTGTGAGAGAGAGAGCGAGAGAGAGAGAGAGAGAGAGAGAGAGAGAGAGAGAGAGAGAGAGAGAGAGAGAGAGAGAGAGAGAGAGAGAGAGAGAGAGAGAGAGAGAGAGAGAGAGAGAGAGAGAGAGAGAGAGAGAGAGAGAGAGAGAGAGAGAGAGAGAGAGAGAGAGAGAGAGAGAGAGAGAGAGAGAGAGAGAGAGAGAGAGAGAGAGAGAGAGAGAGAGAGAGAGAGAGAGAGAGATCCATACTACTGGATTGGAGAGTTTTGTTGATGTTAGTGGGTGCCTGATTGATGACATTCATAAATTCAATGGGGGGGGGGGGGGCAATCTGGGATTGGTACATCCATGTTCGAACTTTAAAATTATTAATATATAGCCTTTGATTCTTGAAGAATGTCACTTCGTAATGAGTAACGGTCATACCCCATCAGAACCCAAAATATAAGCTTGTTTAACTCCATTGTTTGTAAACAATGCAATTGTAAACAAACACTGTATAGCTTCAAAACATATAATTATATATAAACATATAATTTTGATCTCATGGATGGTCAGTCCTCACATTATTATCTGAGTTTCAGGACTCAGGCTAAGACCCAGATGCAGACACAGGAGGTGGATAGTACGAGTCTCAGAGTTTTTTTATAGTACAAGGGGCAGGCAAAAGGTAAGTCAAGACAGGCAAAGGGTCGTAGTCCAAATCAGAGTGAGGCAGGTACAGGACGGCAGGCAGGATCAGGACAGACAGAAAGATCAGAACTGGGAGCACTAAGAATAACTAAAGATAGAGCACAGGAAACACAGGAACACGCTGGTAGGACTTAACGGGACAAGACGAACTGGCAACAAACAGAAAACGCAGGTATAAATACACAGGGGATAATGGGGGAAACGGGAGGGGGGTGGAGACAAGCACAAGACAGGTGAAACAGATCAGGGTGTGACAGTGAGAGTCCTTGCGTCTATGTACACTCAGCAAAAAAAGAAACGTCCTCTCACTGTCAACTGCGTTTATTTTCAACAAACTTAACATGTGTAAATATTTGTATGAGCATAACAAGATTCAACAACTGAGACATAAACTGAACAAGTTCCACAGACATGTGACTAACAGAAATTGAATAATGCGTCCCTGAACAAAGGGGGGGTCAAAATCAAAAGTAACAGTCAGTATTTGGTGTGGCCACCAGCTGCATTAAGTAACGCAGTGCATCACCAGATTTTCCAGTTCTTGCTGTGAGATGTTCCCCCACTCTTCCATCAAGGCACCTGCAAGTTCCCGGACATTTCTGGGGGGAATGGCCCTAGGCCTCACCCTCAGATCCAACAGGTCCTAGACGTACTCAATGGGACTGAGATCCGGGCTATTCGCTGGCCATGGCAGAACACTGACATTCCTGTCTTGCAGGAAATCACGCACAGAACGAGCAGTATGGCTGGTGGCATTGTCATACTGGAGGGTCATGTCAGGATGAGAATGCAGGAAGGGCACCACATGAGGGAGGAGGATGTCTTCTCTGTAAAGCACAGTGTTGAGATTGCCTGCAATGACAACAAGCTCAGTCCGATGATGCTGTGACACACCGGCCCCAGACCATGACGGACCCTCCACCTCCAAATCAATCCCGTTCCAGAGTACAGGCCTCGGTGTAACGCTCATTCCTTCGACGATAAATGCAAATCTGACCATCACCCCTGGTGAGACAAAACCGTGACTCGTCAGTGACACTTTTTGCCAGTCCTGTCTGGTCCAGCGACGGCGGGTTTGTGCCCATTGGCGACGTTGTTGCCGGTGATGTCTGGTGAGGACATACCTTACAACAGGCCTACAAGCCCTCAGTCCAGCCTCTCTCAGCCTATTGCGGACAGTCTGAGCACTGATGGAGGGATTGTGCGTTCCTGGTGTAACTTGGGCAGTTGCTGTTGCCATCCTATCCCGCATGTGTGATGTTCGGATGTACCGATCCTGTGCAGGTGTTGTTACACGTGGTCTGCCACTGCGATGACGATCAGCTGTCTGTCCTGTCTCCCTGTAGCGCTGTCTTAGGTGTCTCACAGTCCGGACATTGCAATTTATTGCCCTGGCCACATCTGCAGTCCTCATGCCTTCTTGCAGCATGCCTAAGGCACGTTCACGGAGATGAGCAGGGACCCTTGGCATCTTCCTTTTGGTGTTTTCAGAGTACGTAGAAAGGCCTCTTTAGTGTCCTAAGTTTTCATAACTGTGGCCTTAATTGCCTACCGTCTGTAAGCTGTTAGTGTCTTAACGACCGTTCCACAGGTGTATGTTCATTAATTGTTTATGGTTCATTGAACAAGCATGGGAAACAGTGTTTAAACCCTTTACAATGAAGATCTGTGAAGGTATTTGGATTTTTACGAATTATCTTTGAAAGACAGGGTCCTGAAAAAGGGACATTTATTTATTTGCTGAGTTTATTTGAGTGGTTACATTTCTCCTGCCCCCTTCCTCAGCTGTTTAATTAAGTGGCGTGGAGAGTGCTTTGTTATTGTTTGGGATCGCAGATTGCCCTTTAAAAGGGGTCAACCTGCAGGACTGTTCAATGTCCAGGATCCAGATGTCACGTTCTTTCAAAATCGAACCCAGAAGCAGACCAGGACAAGGAGAGTAGGAAGAAGGTGAGTATTTATTTACAAGTGAATATGAAGGGGTAGAAATATCCAGGTAGCGTAACGGGCAGCGGTGGTGGGTTGATGGGAGTGAATAGGTGGGTCCAAGGGAGTAGCGGAAGCCTCCGACGACCAGGCAGGAATGGGGTAAGTGATCCGGGTGAATAACTGAAGACAGAACAAACGGGGGTAAGTTTCAGGCAAGCAAGACGTACAAAAACAACAAAACAATTTCTATCAAGCTGGAGGCTGATACGCTGGCACAACATACTGTTTAAGGCTAACGATCCGGCAGGGAATGGATGTCAGGTCCGGGCTTATGAAGAGGAGAGATGATGATCAGGACCAGGTGCACAGATAGCTGATGGGATACAGGTGCGGGTAATCTGAGATCTCCCAACTAGCTAAAACGCCCGGCAACCAGACAGGGTGCGTTCCAGGACACCGGAAAACACTCCAGAACAGAACACAGGCAACAACCAGACTCAGGAACCGGGATTCGTGACACCAGATTTACTATCTCATAATTATGACTAACATATCCCATAATAATGACTTACAATCTCATAATTAGGACTAACATATCCCATAATAATGACTTACAATCTCATAATTATGACTAACATATCCCATAATAATGACTTACAATCTCATAATTATGACTAACATATCCCATAATAATGACTTACAATCTCATAATTATGACTAACATATCTCATAATAATGACTTACAATCTCATAATTATTACTAACATATCTCATAATAATGACTTACATATCTCATAATAATGACTTACATATCTCATAATAATGACTTACTATCTCATAATAATGACTTACATATCTCATAATAATGACTTACTATCTCATAATAATGACTTACATATCTCATAATAATGACTTACTATCTCATAATAATGACTTACAATCTCATAATTATTACTAACATATCTCATAATAATGACTTACATATCTCATAATAATGACTTACATATCTCATAATAATGACTTACTATCTCATAATAATGACTTACATATCTCATAATAATGACTTACTATCTCATAATTATGACTAACATATCTCATAATAATGACTTACTATCTCATAATTATGACTAACATATCTCATAATAATGACTTACTATCTCATAATAATGACTTACATATCTCATAATAATGACTTACTATCTCATAATTATGACTTACATATCTCATAATAATGACTTACTATCTCATAATTATGACTAACATATCTCATAATAATGACTTACTATCTCATAATTATGACTAACATATCTCATAATAATGACTTACATATCTCATAATAATGACTTACTATCTCATAATTATGACTAACATATCCCATAATAATGACTTACAATCTCATAATTAGGACTAACATATCTCATAATAATGACTTACAATCTCATAATTAGGACTAACATATCTCATAATAATGACTAACATATCTCATAATAATGACTTACAATCTCATAATTATGACTAACATATCTCATAATAATGACTTACAATCTCATAATTATGACTAACATATCTCATAATAATGACTTACAATCTCATAATTAGGACTTAGTATCTCATAATAATGACTTACATATCTCATAATTATGAATTACTAGCTCATAATAATGACTTACTATCTCATCATTAAGAGTTACTATCTCAACTCTTAATCAGATAATTTTTGGGGGTGGCAGGAATGTGGTTTTGTATATGAAAGCTCGTTCCCGCCATTATTATGAGATATGTTTATGCAAACTGTATCACATGAATCACAGTTGTGTGTGTGTGTGTGTGTGTGTGTGTGTGTGTGTGTGTGTGTGTGTGTGTGTGTGTGTGTGTGTGTGTGTGTTTGTGTGTGTGTGTGTGTGTGTGTGTGATTCATTTAAATTAATTAGTTATAACCCATTAAAGGGACAATCTGGGATGGTACATCATTTTGGACTTTTAAATTATTAAAAAGATACTACGGGATTTTGGCAGGGTCAGATACCATTTTTATGTCTCTGTGTCCAGAGACATAAAAATTCCCCCTTTAAAAGGGGTCGACCTGCAGGAATATATAATGTCCACGATCCAGACTCACTATCTCATAATAACGACTTACTGTCACGGATCCCCCGGTACTATTTTTTGTTAAAAAGAAAGATGGGGGACTGCACCCCTGCATTGATTATCGAACTCTGAATAAAGCCACCGTTAAGTTCAGCTATCCTTTACCCCTCATCCCAACCATCATCGAACAAATACACAGGGTGCAGTACTTTACGAAACTGGACTTGAGGAGCGCCTACAATCTGGTGCGCATTCGTGCAGGCGACAAATGGAAAACAGCCTTTTCCACAACCACGGGCCAATACGAGTATCTCGTAATTCCTTTTGGCCTGTCTAATGCTCCTTCAGTCTTCAAGGCCTTTGCTGGAATGGGGTGTAGTTGTTTATATAGACAATATTTTGGTCTATTCTGCTGACCGCGCCCAGCATGTCTCGTTAGTCAGGTCTGTGCTGGGTAGACTGTTGGAGCATGATCTATATGTTAAAACAAGATAAGTGTTTATTTTTCCAGCATATCCACGGAGGGAGTGGAGATGGAGGAGCAACGTGTAAGCGCAGTCAGGTCATGGCCCATCCTCAACTCTGTGAAAGCAGTCCAGCGATTCCTGGGGTAAGCCAACTATTTCCGGAGGTTCATCCGGGGCTTCAGGACGCGCCTATTACCTCTCTGCTCTCTCCTTCCTGAGCGGTATAATGGCTCTGTGGGCCCATGGTGTTTAGGCGTGCGTACTATTGTTTGTACAGATGAACTTGGTACCTTCAGGCGTTTGGAAATTTCTCCCAAGGATGAACCAGACTTGTGGAGGTCTACATTTTTTTCTGAGGTCTTGGCTGATTTCTTTTGATTTTCCCTTGATGTCAAGCAAAGAGGCACTGAGGTTGAAGGTAGGCCTTGAAATACAACCACAGGTACACATCCAATTGACTCAAATGAAGTCAATTAGCCTATCAGAAGCTTCTAAAGCCATAACATAATTTTCTGGAATTTTCCAAGCTGTTTAAAGGCACAGTCAACTTAGTGTATGTAAACTGCTGACCCACTGGAATTGTGATACAGTGAATTATAAGTGAAATAATCTGTCTGTAAACAATTGTTGGAAAAATGACTTGTGTCATGCATGAAGTAGATGTCCTAACCGAATTGCCAAAACTATAGTTTGTTAACAAGAAATTTGTAGAGTGGTTGAAAAATTAGTTTTAATGACTCCAACCTGAAGGAAAAAGGAAACCGCACACTGCTCTTGATAGTATCACCGATATTTAATAAGCTTTACGTATCGGCCACATGGCCTTCGTCAGAGCTTTTGGGATTTTTTGAAAGTCAAGGGGGGTGCTGTGGTTGTTTTAGACTATGACAAATATAAAGAAGAAATTCAGAGACAACTCAGCAATGAACGTTTCTATAGAAAACTGAGTGTTGATCCCACACAGGTGTTCCAAAGGGATATTTGCTCTAATTTGGAGCAAGCCCTATTAAACAACCTTATCTCAAAACCTGAATATGAATATCTTTGCTGCAAATGTGCCATACGTCCATGCTTATACATTTTACCGAAATTACACAAACCTAAAACACAACAAGGCAACTATCCAGGCAGACCAGTGGTTGCAGGAATAGGCTCAATGCTAGAGCCATTGTCGAACTTTGTAGACTCTTTTATTAAATCTCATGTGCAATCATTGCCATCATATGTAAAGGACTCTATAGACTTCATAAACAAGATCTCATCAATAACGGGTTTAAAAGAAGACTGTATTTTGGTCACATTAGATGTCGAGAGTCTATATACCAGCATTCCCCATGTGGGGGGGCTGGCAGCACTAGCACACTATTTGGGAGACAGGGACACTAATGAATATCCACCAACAAACTTCATTCTAGAGCTGGCTGAATATGTTTTGACTTACAACTATTTCAGGTTTGATGATGAATACTATCTCCAAACGAATGGAACATCGATGGGCTCTACATTTGCTCCGAGCTATGCTAACCTCTATATGGGTCTTTTTGAAGAACGTTTTGTTAATAATGTAAACGAGAATCCATTTTTGAATAAAGTACTTAAGTGGTATCGATATATTGACGACATTTTTTGTATATGGGTAGGAACTGAAGAAGAACTGTCAGATTTTATGGCACTACTCAATGACATTGACCCTAATCTCAAATTCACTATTGAACGTGACACTCAACGTGTTCATTATCTCGATATGTGGATTGAGAAATCAAATGGAACCTTGTTTACAAGTCTGTATAGAAAAGAAACGGACAGAAATACTCTATTACAGGGTGACAGCTTCCACCCTGAGCCATTAAAAAGAGGACTTCCAAGAAGCCAATTTTTCAGACTGCGCCGTATATGCCACTCCACAGATGATTATCTAGAAAAAGCAGCGGAGATGCGCATGAGGTTTCTAAAAAGAGGCTATTCGTCACAATGTGTGGATGAAGCTCATAATTTGGCATTGGAAAAAACACGAGATGAACTGCTACAAAAAAGACCAGCTAAAGCTACAGAACACTCCGTAATGTTCACAACTACATATACTTTGAATTCGCGAAAAGTGGGAGAGGTGGTCAAGAAACACTGACATATTTTATCATCGGACCCAGCTTTGCCGGCTGAATTTAAATATCCACCAAGTATTGTGTATAGGAGAGGTCGCAATTTACGCGATAAATTGGTTCATGCCAACTGCCAGCCATTTAAGAAAATTAGCCAAGCTCTTTTACGCCCTCTACCAAATGGTAGCTATAAATGCAGAGGATGCGCACAGTGCAACAATATGATGAAGTGTGAATATTTCTGTCACCCACACACAGGAAAAAGGTTCCAAATAAATGACATTATTACGTGTTCCACCACCCATGTTATTTACATTATTAAATGTCCATGTGGGCTCTGTTATGTCGGTAAAACCACCCGCTCTCTCAAACAGAGAATTAGTGAACATAAATTCAATCAGCAGAAACGACAGGGATTATCCAGTCGCTGTACATTTCAATGACCTGAAGCATGACATTTCCACCTTTAGATTTTGTGGCATAGAGAAAGTTAAGATATCAGACAGGGGAGGTGATATTAATAATACTCTGAGTAAAAGAAAATGTTTTGGGATTTTTACCCTCCAGACATTATTTCCAAATGGACTTAATGATTTTTTTTACCTTTATTTAACTAGGCAAGTCAGTTAAGAACAAATTCTTATTTTCAATGACAGCCTAGGAACAGTGGGTTAACTGCCTGTTCAGGGGCAGAAGGACAGATTTGTACCTTGTCAGCTCGGGGATTTGAACTTGCAACCTTTCGGTTACTACATTTACATTTAAGTCATTTAGCAGACGCTCTTATCCAGAGGGACTTACAAATTTGAAAGTTCATACATATTCATCCTGGTCCCCCCGTGGGGAATGAACCCACAACCCTGGCGTTGCAAGCGCCATGCTCTACCAACTGAGCCACACGGGACCACTAGTCCTACGCTCTAACCACTAGGCTACCCTGCCGCCTCTGCTGATGAAATGCCTATGTATGTTATGCTGTGAATTGGAACATGAAATGTGTGTCTCTTGTAGATTATTCTGACGTTTTTCATATGATGTACCCAATGACCAATGAAAACTTGCTATGTCCTCATTGAGATTATACAGAAGTGTTCAATACGCCTTATTTATACACTTTTGTAATATTTATGAAATGCATATTGTTATATTTGGTAGCACTTATTTGTTTTTTCTTTTGCCTCCAACCCCCTTCGATATGTAGAACGGATGTGGGTGGGGCCAGGTCTACATAAGGGTGCAACTTTCAAAAAATCCCAAAAGCTCTGACGAAGGCCGTGTGGCCGATACGTAAAGCTTATTAAATATCGGTGATACTATCAAGAGCAGTGTGCGGTTTCCTTTTTCCTTCATCTTGTTCAATTGTTTCAATAAGATTGCTCAGATGTGCGAGTGCCTTTTTGAATTTGAATGACTCCAACCTAAATGTATTTAAGCTTCCGACTTCAACTGTATGTGCCCTCTGTTCCCCATTGTCCTTGTCGGTTATTGTTACCACGTCCTTTGGTCCTGTGAGTACCTCTGCTATCGTATCGGCTTCCATGCTGCGTGTTATTGTGCACTTGTTTTATGGGTCTCGTCCCATGTATTATTTAGAGGTTTACACCTCGCCCTTTGTTTGGGTGGAGAAAATAAAATAAAAACTATTTTGTATTCCTGCGCCTGTCTCCAATCTTTAGACAATGTGACACTTACAATCTGATAATTGTGACTTAGAATCTCATTATTCTGATTTACTAACTTGTAATGACTTACTTTAGTAATAATGCCCGAGAAGCCGGTATTTGGAGAATATAGTGGCACGGGTGTTGTTAGGCCTGAGACGAAGTTAATATATATCCTAATATGCTAATATATCCTCCAAACACTGGCTTCGACGGCATTATCACTTTTATACAAAGATTACCAACATATTCAAATAATAATTGACATATTTTCATTAAAAACGTTATTTTGATGAATTTAATCATACCATTTCATCCTTCCACGAGATATAGTCCCGACACAAATCTAGGGTTAGTACCCAAGCCGGCTCGGTTGCTAGAGAAGCGACCCAGTCATTAAGTCATTGTGTTCTAAATCTATGGACACGACCCAGTCGTTTGTTCTAAATGTTACGTTGCCATGATGGCTGGCAATGTTCTTATCCCTTGCTTGCTAGCTAGACAACTTTGGCTAACACAGTCACGTCAAACAGTGTACCCAGAATAACAGCAAAGTAGCTGCATTTGCGTTTGTTTAAGCTGTTTCCTAGTGATTTTGGGGGGGATACATCCACAATAATGAGCTAATGATGTGCGATTTCACCTGGCATAGAACATTTACTATCTCACTGTTCAGAAGAGATAGCCAACTACACAGCTAATACAATCGCTTCAAACTGAAACTGTAATGACAGTCAACTAGCTGCATTTATTGTTCTTCTATTAACATTTCTTCTTATACATCCATAAACATTATGCAGATTCATGATTTCGACTGGCTGAGAAAAGCTGCCAGCCTGTCTGTCACGTCCTGACTCCCAACATGTTCATTACCATAGTACAGCTGGAGATCGAATTTCAATATTCAAACAATGTTGCAAATGTCGGAGAGACAGACTGCAAGGTTATTACAAATCTGCGTGGTTCAAAACCAAATGCTAGTCTAAAAGAAAGTGGAGATAATGCCTATATGCTTTTAACAATGAAATGGGAGATAATGTCTAGATGCTTTTTAGAGTGCGGATCTAATATATAAATTGCCTGGCTGAGCTGATGAGACAGTGGATTTCGCAGTCAGATGGAACAGAGTAAATAAGCATTTTAACATCACAGATTTAGCTGGTGGTAACTTGTGGAATAGACACCGGCTGGAATACGGTTTTAACCAATCAGCATCCAGAATTAGACCCACCCGTTGTATAATATCTCATAATTGTTACTTACAGTGCATATCTCATAATAATGACTGGTTATCTCATAATAATGACTTACTATCTCATAATAATGACTCCCTATCTCATAACTCGTAGTCCAATTATTTTTTTGTCGTGGCAGGAACGGGCTTCCATACAACTTCCATATAAACTTTTTAACATTTTTTTAATGGTCAAGCGTGAAAAGGCAATGAAGGCATCGGATAGAAGTAGCTTAAATTAGTCTTTGATCTTAAAGTCTAGTGAAAAGCAGCATGGGACTGGATCCAGGAAGTAGGCCTAAGGTGGAAAATGTGAGCAAATAGGTTAAAAAAACGAATGGTTTGCATTTATGTAGCCCTAATTATATTTACGGTGCCTTGAAATTAAAAGTTTGGGAACCCCTGTGCCATTAGTCTCTAGACCAGGGATGGGCAACTGGCCTTACTGTTGAAAGTTAGAATAGTAGAATACTCCAAGGCACAATTTTGAAATTTGGATGTGGATCAGCAGTTTTTCTTTTGCTTTGTCGGTCACTGATAGTCACTCAATTAGCCCATGTCAGCAAAAAAAATTGTTAGTCTAGCCAGATATCTAAACGTATAGTAATCATAGTCGAATTACTAAAATTAACTCTGAAAACGTATATAAGTTTTCTCTCCTCTGTCAAGAACGGGGCCACTAAAACGTTTTGTTTGCAAGGTGTGGGGACCCCCCAAAAAATGTTTTTGCTTAGGGCCCCCAAAAGGCTAAGGATCACATTGCATGTTGTGTGGGTATGGATGTGGATACGCAGACCCACCAGCCACTGCGGCCCCTCATGATGAGATTATATTTTTTGTGACCCCCACCGGCATCAGTTGCCCATCCCTGCTCTAGACCAATGGATTTCAATCTGTGGGGGTACTGCAGGTGGTCGGCAATTTGTTTCATTATTTATCAAATCTTTCTTCTAAAAATATTATCTGTTGGGAGTATTAATGGTATTATAAGCAATTTAATGTTACTTTTCACAATGCAAATTGTTTATAATAATAATAATATTATTAGTCATTTATCTGTTACATTCACTGATAAAATTGAAAAAATGTAACTGCCAAGATATTTTATGTAAAAAAAATTCTGCGACTTTGGGAATGGTGGTCCTCGAGAGCTGTTGACAGTGAATTGGTGAACCTCCGAACGGAAAAGGTTACAAACCGTAGCTCTGACAGACAGGTTGCCTCCCACAATGTAGGCCAACTAATGTTCCAGCTTTTTCTGCCCTTTGTCTCAGATTTGCCATGACTACTCTGCCATAGTAGAAGATATTTAGTTGCTCTAATGACCACTAAAATGAGCTCTGATACCGTGACTGGGCAGATTTCGACCACTCATCACTATTTGAGCCCAATAAATCACTAATGAACGCTACAACATAGTGTTGTGGACGGAGAGGTGGTCTTCATGGCAGGAACAAAGCAGGAAGTAAGGTGTGTTGAGGAGTGGATGATTTTATTTACACTGTCCAAAAGTGCAGGTCCCAAATGTAAGCAAAGAAAAGGAACAGGTAGATTTACTGTATACAAAAGCCTACAATCCAGTAGGTTTACTACAGGTCTACTGCCAACACCTACCTAGTCATCAGTGTGACAGACTTAACCTACAATTAAAATGACCTAACAACAATAGAAAGAATAAAAAAGGAGACCATAGAATGAATAGCTATTGTTAAGCTGTAGGTCAAGAGTAGCCTGGTTGCCGTCTCTGCGCAGCTATTAAATCAAATAAAATTGTATTTGTCACATGCGCCGAACACAACAGGTGTAGACCTTTCAGTGAAATTCTTACTTACAAGCTCAAACCAACAATGCAGTTAAAAAAATTACAAATGAAAAAACGACCTAAAAAAATTTATTTAAAAAAAGTAACAATAGCGAGGCTATATAGAGAAGGTACAGTGACTATGAATAGATAATAACAGAGAGTAGCAGCAGTCTAAAAGGGAGGGCAATGCAAATAGTCTGGGTAGCCATTTGATTAGATGTTGAGGAGTCTTATGGCTTGGGGTAGAAGCTGTTTCGAAGCCTCTTGGACCTAGACTTGGTACTCCGGTACCACTTGCCATGCGGTAGCAGAGAGAAAAGTCTATGACTAGGGTGGCTGGAGTCTTAGGGCCTTCCTCTGACACCGCCTGGTATAGAGGTCCTGGATGGCAGCAAGCTTGGCCCCAGTGATGTACTGGGCCGTACGCACAACCCTCTGTAGTGCATTGCGGTCGGAGGCCGAACAGTTGCCATAGCAGGCAGTGATGCAACCAGTCAGGATGCTCTCGATGGTGCAGCTGTAGAACCTTTTGAGGATCTGAGGACACATGCCAGATCTTTTCAGTCTCCTGAGGGGGAATAGGTTTTGTCGTGCGCTTTCACAACTGTCTTGGTGTGCTTGGACCATGTTAGTTTGTTGGTGATGTGGACACCAAGAAACTTCAAGCTCTCAACCTGCTCCACTACAGCCCCGTCGATGAGAATGGGGGCATGCTCGGTCCCCCTTTTCCAGTAGTCCACAATCATCTCCTTTGTCTTTATCACGTTGAGGGAGTTTGTTGTCGGCCAGGTCTCTGACCTCCTCCCTATAGGCTATCTTATCATTGTTGGTGATCAGGCCTACCACTGTTGTGTCATTGGCAAACTTAATGATGGTGTTGGAGTCGTACCTGGCCGTGCAGTCATGAATGAACAGGTAGTACAGGAGGGGACTGAGCATGTATCCCTGAGGGGCCCCCGTTTTGAGGATCAGCGTGGTAGATGTGTTGTTACCTACCCTTACCACCTGGTGGCAGCCTGTCAGGAAGTCCAGGATCCAGTTCCAGAGGGAGGTGTTTAGTCCCAGGGTCCTTAGCTTAGTTATGAGCTTTGAGGGCACTATGGTGTTGAACGCTGAGCTGTAGTCAGTGAATTAGTATTCTCATATAGGTGTTCCTTTTGTTCAGGTGGGAAAGGGCAATGTGGAGTGCAATAGAGATTGCATCATCTACGGATCTGTTAGGGCGGTATGCAAATTAGAGTGGGTCTAGGGTTTCTGGGATAAGGGTGTTGATGTGAGCCATGACCAGCCTTTCAAAGCACTTCATGGCTAAAGACATCAGTGCTATGGGTCTATAGTCATTTAGGCAGGTTACCTTAGTGTTCTTGGACACAGGGACTATGGTGGTCTGCTTGAAACATGTTGGTATTACAGACTCAGACAGGGAGAGGTTGAAAATGTCAGTGAAGACACTTGCCAGTTGGTCAGCGCGTGCTCGGATTATTTGTCCTGGTAATCCGTCTGGCCCTGCGACCTTGTGAATGTTGACCTGTTTAAAGGTCTTACTCACATCGGCTGCGGAGAGCGTGATCACACAGTCGTCTGGAACAGCTGATGCTCTCATGCATGTTTCAGTGTTACTTGCCTCGAAGCGAGCATAAAAGTACATTTAGCTCGTCTGGTTGGCTCGTGTCACTGGGCAGCTCTCGGCTTAGCTTCCCTTTGTAGTCTGTAATAGTTTGCAAGCCCTGTCACATCCGACGAGTGTCGGAGCCGGTGTTGTACGATTTGATCTTAATTCTTTAATGATGCTTTGCCTATTTGATGGTTCGTCGGATGGCATAGCGGGATTTCTTATATGCTTCCGGGTTAGAGTCCCGCTCTTTGAAAGCGGCAGCTCTACCCTTTAGCTCAGTGAGGATATTGCCTGTAATCCATGGCTTCTGGTTGGGGTATGTACGTACAGTCATTGTGGCGGGGACGTCATCGATGCACTTATTAACGAAGCCAGTGACTGATGTGGTGTACTCCTCAATGCCATCGGAAGAATCCCGGAACATATTTCAGTCTGTGCTATTGCATTCCACTCCTTTGCAAGTACTAAGTCAGGAGGTGAGCAATACATTTATTAGAAATGGAGCATTGCAGTGGAATACACTTTCACATGCACAGTGATTTGGATTATGTCTTAATGGGTAGTTGTTTTATCAAAATATAATAATAGTTTCAATAAAATAATTATATAATCTCTACCTCCATTTTATTGCAATATAGAGGGATTGCTACAGTAAACCTTTCTTCAACACCATCACTATTCTTTTAGTGTACATACTAGATTTTGACATGTATAACTTCATAACTTGTCTCACTGCCTGTCTGTTTAGACAAAGTCCCCCCATCAAAGTCACAACTTTGCATTACATTGTGCAGCTGAAACTGGCTAGACTAGCTTAAGAAAATAGGCAAAGGAGTCTGTCAGAATTAGATTTTGGATCTGGCATCCTGCAGTGACCCTGGACCAGTTGGACCAGTTCTATAAGGTTAGCCCACAGTAAGCAGAAAGGCTTGGGTCTGGCAGATACTCTACATCTATTTTGATCAGGCAATGGAATTTACATGAAAAGTAGCATTGACATTTACTTTACATTAGTTATTGTCGTATTTAATGTGTTTTTCTATATAGTAGTAGCCTTGGTTATCGTGGCTATACGTGTGCAATTTCATAGCTAGTATGCCTCTAGTGCACCTGAACTCCTCTCTTTTATCTTCTTCAGGTATTCAACTCCATTCCCAGCGGAGGGGTTGGGGCGTTGTCTTGTTATGGACGGAGACCATAACCATGCTACTCCCCGCCACAGCGCACGCCTCCCCGGCGTATTGCAAGGTTTTGTTTATTTGCCTCTCTTTCCCCGCCCCCCGATGAAGAAATTAGTCAGGCAACACCTGTTTTCTCAGAAAGGTATTGTAGGTGTGTCCTGAAAATGCAAAGATGGTAGAGAGTTGTTAAAATTGAAAGTGTTATCCGAGTTTAGGCAGCGACAATATGAAGTATCTCGAGGTAACAACGCTTCTCTCGGTTCTGGCCGTGGTGTTTTTACGCGGGGCGCACGGTTGGGATGCGCCGCCGTTTTGTCATAGCTATGATTGTCCTGAGTTCACGGTCGTTAATAAATATGAGGTAAGTGAATATAGAGATCTATGACAAATATGATAACTGATGTAAGAAGCTTGAGATGTAGTTGTTAAATAGCCTAGCGTTGTTTTTATTTGAACAGGACTTTGAGGAACGTGCGTACCAAGTGAGCCGCTGGATAACCGTCGACAGTCTGGGTGTCTCTGACCACGACGTGAAGGCTGGATTCACGAAACTGTGGGACTACACCCAGTGGGACAATCAAGCAGGTGGATGTCTCAATATTGTTTAAACTGCAATAATGACCATATTGATTAATTGCAAGTTCTAGTATGCAGTATTGTGTTTTACTGAAATGTGCTTAAAGGAAATGTAATTTACATCAAAGTCTTTTGGCATAAAGGTGACTATTCAATACTAATGTAGCCAACAAATGTTCAATACCAATTAAATGTTAATTCCCCTATTTAGTGGACATTCGTTATGTAATTGTTTTATCGTGGCATATCAAGGTTATTCGCTTATAAATCAACTTATTTTAGGCCAAATAGCTTAGATTGACTCTTGGATATGGAGACTCGGCGGTGGCTACATAAACCGAGTGTTCCGGTTTTCAGGGGAATTGGAAAGAGAACGTGTGACACAAATTCCGCTTTTGGACATTAACAAGGCAACACTCCATCTTAATTCCTCCTCCACATTTACTGGATTGGTTGAACAGTGCAGAAGAGAACCTCCCCCGACAGTTTTTTTTCTTCTCAGCAAGACCAGAATGTAGGGGAAGTAGTTTCAGGCGTTTATTTTACGCCTGCTAAATTAGGTTAAATGTATCGAGTTATATGTCCACAGCCGTTGGAGGCTCGGGCAGAACGGTACATCTCAGGCACACAAGCAGCATAGCGCTGCAATGCTTATAGTCTACTGCAGCGATATGAAAGTGTCCCATTTGTTCTATGACAAACACACGTCGATTTGATCGGAATTTAAAATAAATCAAATTGAACACAATGTGAAGAAATCACTTTGTTCACCACAGAGGGACACACTTTATATTATATTAAAACTGGGATTGTGACAAATCAGTTGATTCGCTAGTCAACTCTGGTACGTTCACTGGGAGAGAGACAACAATGAATGAGAGCAGTCCACCAGGGAATTAGTAGGATTTTCCCGGATCACTTGTAATCTAAAAATGATTACAGTATAAGGCAGCTCAAATCTTATATCATGTCAATTGTAAAGTTGAGTATATGTAGATTAAGCCCTATTCCCCTATTTTTCATGAATAGATTGTTCATAGCATATGAAGTTTGAAAATAAAATCTACGATGTACAATTTTTCATTTTATTTACTATAGCAGTACATACTAGTGGACAAATTGCATACAAATCATAGATAAATAATAAATACCCCAAAAAGGAGGACATCTGAGCTTTCTAACTGTACGTGTCATTACTAAGTACTGTTTATGGCCCTCTTATGAAGATATGTTTAATATGACCATCCACTTAACATTAACATTCAACATTAAAGAGAAAAATACCTATTATTACACGGTAGCCTAGTAACATAGACAAGTGCAGTGTAATTACAGTAGCCTACACAACTGGAAACCTACCTGTTGGAATGCACAATTTCAATATTTCAAATATTAACTTAAAATCTTTAAATTAAACTTTTCTAAAGGATGAATAATTTGAATGAATATCATCTTTCAATGAGCCCTTTTTTATCTGGTTTTTGGTTGTAAAATGTATGTTGTGTTTTTTATCATTCCTTCTCAGGTGAACATGTCAATACCCATACCTGGCCTGCACTTATTTCTACGACTGAGGTAGAGGATGGTGGAGAGAAGCATGCATCGCTCTCTTTCTATGTGGCTCCAGAAGATACAGTCCTCCCCACTCCCAATGATGCCTCAATCAGGAATGAGACTATGCCTGCCTGCACCATATATGTCAGGTGAAGAACCACCGTTGCCATCCTGTTTCACTAACTAGGGGCCAAATCCTGCTGTAGAAGTGTAAGTCCATGTCTCTGTTTTTTAACTCTCTTTCTCTCTCTCTCAGGACTTTCAGTGGTTTTCTGTCAGAGTACAACTTCCAGGAAAATTTGAAGAAGCTACGTGATGCCCTGACACAGGCTGGGAAAGCCTTTGACTCCCACCGGTTCATTGCGGCAGGGTATGAAGGCCCGTGGACTCTGATTGGCCGACACAATGAGGTCTGGATCCACGCCGCCTGAGGAAGGCAGATTAAACTAATAAACACAGAGATTTAAAATGGTAGGTACACTTGCCCATGCATATAGTGTGCGCCATTTGGAATGTTCAATTAGTACACTATGAAAGTTGATATGTCAACTACAAAATGTCATTGGTGTATTGCCTTAAACTAAATGATTTGCTACCTCAGAATACTGTAGCTACTTTTATCTCATCCAACCATGGCAATTTCTAAATTGGTTGAGGGACTTCTAGTATACATGTGAAGCCATTACTGTGTCCGATAGAAAAACATACTAGAGTTTCTTCACTTTGGGGGAGTGGCTTTCTATAGTCTTTACTAGCTAAATATATTTTTGGGCACCCGTTCTTTTAAAATTATAATCTTTCACCCATCTACCTGTCGCAAGTCAAACAGATCGAGTTTTAGTAAAATATTGATTCAGTATTGTAATCTACAAACACAAGTTGCAGTTTTTTTAAACATTGATCCCTAGCATTTTATCAGCAATCTTTATTTACACTATAAATGATTTGTTCTATAAATGATTTTGTCTTTCTACTGCCACTTATATACCTAGTCTCTTGTAAAATATATTTTGCAATCTCAATGGCCTGCTCCTGGGTAAATAAAGTTCAGATGAGAACGATAACAACATGCTGTATAAGAAAGTGAAGTTAGTCCACAGTCTCAGGTTAATTCTCTGCCAGAGTGATTAGAAAGCAACTGGTTTTAGGAATGTTGTGCAGCAAGTAACCTCAAAAGTACCTAGCCACATTCTCAGAATATCATTCTCAATTTCCGCAAGAGATCATCACAGTAAAGACACATGAGAAGCTGACATATTCTATAATCTCAGAGTAGTGATTCTTACAGATAGATGTACTTTTGTACCCGCAAATTACTTTACTTATATATTAATGTAAATCAATAAAAATATAAATATACCCAGCTTTGCTTTTAGAATCTTTTGTTGACAAGGAACAAGGAAGTGGTTGGATGCATGTCAGACATGACAATGTTGTGCTGTTTTTCATTTTTCACCAAAATGATTCACATTTACCCTGAAGTACCCCACCATACCAGATTGACCACTTCTGTTTTGACCATCTAACCCCCACCCTCAAAATAGCCTAGGTGAAGTATGTGAATTTTCTTATTTTATGTGTTGTGTTATTTTTGTTTTATATATAGACATTCCTTTTAGACTGTGCCAAACACGTTTACTGACCCTTTTCAATGGTATTGACTGTCTTGTACTAAGAGCTGAATACTAAATTGAGATTCACACTGCCATGTACAAACCTAATCTTCCTTTCACATCATCTGCATATTAAATGAGCCTGTATGGACAGGAACCCTAGCTGTTATGAAATTGCTCGTCACTGCCTGTAAACAAGCCTGGTTTGAATCTCGCCCTCATCAACCCACTTGACCTACCGCTGAAACTGAGTTAATTAATTACCTATTGTATCTGTAGTGGGGGTGATAACAAATTACTAATGTGCTCATTGTTTCTGATAATACAGAAATGTTGTCTTTAATAGCATGGTCATCTAGTGATTGCCCTCTACAGGTGAGCAGGAGCAGTATTTTTAAGCACAATACTGTGGGTAAACTGTTGGTATGGTATGGCATTGATTTGAATCAGTAGGCTACATGGCTGTGTGTTGTCAGGAGGGGTAATCTGGGTTAGCCCACAAGGGACAAAGCTATGTGGGTTTGGTATGTGACTGATTCAGGAACAGCCTAATTGGGCCCCAGTGTTTCCCAAAGGACCAAGAACTGTGATGACGTTGCGTGTTTACTTCCTGGTTTGGCTTATTTGTGCTGGAGCAGAGAAATAGGAGCCAGCCATGACCTGATCACTGCAGTGTTACATACAAACAAAACAGAGAGAGACAGGAGAGGAAAGGAAAGGAGAGTTATACCTACCATCTCACAGATTATTTATAAAAAACAACTCTTTAAGTAGACATTAGTAGGGAGTCTGTAAGAAGCGTTATGGTACTATGCAGCCATCATTTAATTTGCCTGCTGTGGTGTACAATTATGTCCTGTAGATGGTGGTGTTGCTTTTCTGGGTTGTAGCTTTGTCCAAGGTAACAATTACTGACAGCAGTGGAAAAACTTGGGTTTCTGCATCATCTCATTAGAGATACAAGGTTCTTTGTAAAAATGTAGGAGTTGTTGGAAATATTAATGAAATTGAGATGATTTATTGATTATAGCTGCTATATTTTTTTTGTCAGCCTCCAAAACCCGCACTGTTGATAACAATTCAATTCCAAGGGTGTGTGTGTGTGTGCGTGCATGTGTGCGTTTGTGAGAGAGTGTGTTGGTGTGTGTGCATGGCAGGACTGGAAGTGTGCAGTGTGTGACTACAATGTGTTCACACTATACATCGGCATCGCTTGGTGAAACATCGGAAGCCATTCACTTTCAATGGAAGGAAAGCAAGAGAAGTGGAGTGGGTGGGGGACCGTTGAGCGATGCGCGCATGGGCGAGGGAGCTGAACAAGGTAGGACTAAAGTTGGGTAAATCTGAACTTCATGCAAATCCTCTGCGATATTGCGACTCGAGTGACCAGTCGAAGCTCACCATAGCTTCCAGCCCCTACTGGATTAGCTGAAAATGGCTGTTGATACCTAGCACTACCTAGCTTGCTTGCTAGTTAGCATCTACATGAGGGAGAAACTAGCGTGGCTAGGCGAGTGCCACTTGTGTAGTCAAAACCGGGCTTTCAATCCATATTGCTGAAGTTCAGCGTTACAGCGTGATTGAAATTTTAAAGTCAATTTCACTTCCTGATTTGGCCTAGTTTTTCATCAATGCTCATTAAGAAATGTTAGTGGCCATGACAGAAGGCAAACAAGAGTTGTCTTGGGGGTGTGGTTTGATATGGGTGATTCTTGGGTGTGACTTTGTCATTCAATCACAACAAACAAGTGCAGTAGTGAAAACAGCGAAGTAAGATAAACTAGCTTTGCTAAGGAGAGAGCGACGTTTTGAAGTTGAGGACTTCTCCCCTCCTGACTGACTCGCCATCTCAAGAAGGTCAGATAATTCAGTTATACTGTATGTGTAGCCTGAAGCCTGCGCTGACCTTGTGTTTAGCTAAGCTGACAGCAGCTACCAAGCATAGGTTGGTGATAGCTGAACCTGGCTATACAATCTAGATGATATTTCTCTGCCAAATCAGTTATGTCAAGATAGCAAGAGCCAGTGTCTGGAATGTGTATTATAAGACACTCATTCTATACTGAACAAAAATATAAACGCCACATGCAACAATTTCAAAGATTTTACTCAGTTACAGTACATATAAGGAAATCAGTCAATTTAAATAAATTCATTACGTTCTAATCTATGGATATCACATGAATGGGAATACAGATATGCATCTGTTGGTCACAGATACCTTAAACAAGAAAGGTAGGGGCGTGGATCAGAAAACCAGTCAGTATCTGATGTGACCACCATTTGCCTCATGCAGCGTGACACACCTCCTGATCAGGCTGTTGATTGTGGCCTGTGGAATGTTGTCCCACTCCTCTTCAATGGCTGTGCGAAGTTGCTGGGTATGGAACACAGTCGTACACATTGATCCAGAGCATCGCAAACATGCTCAATGGGTGTCAGGTCTGGTGAGTATGCAAGCCATGGAAGAACTGGGACTTTTTCAGCTTCAAGGAATTGTGTACAGATCCTCGCGACATGGGGCCGTGCATTATCATGCTGAAACATGAGGTCATGGTAGCAGATGAATGGCATGACAATGGGCCTCAGGATCTCGTCACGTGTGTTCAAATTGCCATTGATAAAATGCAGTTGTGTTCGTTGTCCGTAGCTTATGCCTGCCCATACCATAACCCCACCGCCACCATGGGACACTCTCCACTACTGTGGAGACGATACCAACTACTGGGAGTTGAATGCACACAGTCTTCAGTCAGCTCAGCTGTCCTACAACACAATATTCTATAACTGGCTCGTCTCGTCTCTCCTTATGTCCGCTGGTAAATCTTTCCCGGAAGACAAATCCCAGAACTAATATCCCTACATGTGGACATTGCACAAACATCGCCCAGCTTGACTGTACATACATCAACAACAAAGAATTATGAATGTGTTTGTGTTACAAAGACAAAACATTTTCTACTGTAATTATCTTATTAATGTGCTTATAAAGACAGTATGCCAACACTTAACCTAACATATCAGTTGTGTGCGGAGTACAACTTCAGCTATCTAACCAGAACTAGAATGGCATTTCTATTTCTATGGTCCATTTGCCCAAATCTAAGGATTGGGCTGTCTAACACACTGACACGATTGGGTTCAGGTCCGGGCTCTGGCTGGGCCACTCAAGGACATTCAGAAACTTGTCCCAAAGACACTCCTGCGTTGTCTTGGCTGTGTGCTTAAGGTCATTGTCCTGCTGGAAGGTGAACCTTCACCCAAGACTGAGGTCCTGAGCGCTCTGGAGCAGGTTTTCACCAAGGATCTCTCTGTACTTTGCTCCATTCATCTTTGCCTCAATCCTGACTAGTTTCCCAGTCCCTGTCGCTGAAAAACATCCCCACAGGATGATGCTGCCACCACCATCCTTCTGACATGACGCTTGTCCTTCAAGCCAAAGAGTTCAATCTTGGTTTCATCAGACCTGAGAATATTGATTCTCATGGTCTGAGAGTCTTTAGGTGCCTTTTGGCAAACTCCAAGCGGGCTGTCATGTGCCTTTTACTAAGGAGTGGCTCCGTCTGGCCACTCTACCATGAAGGCCTGATTGGTGGAGTCCTGCAGAGATGGTTGTCCTTCTGGAAGGTTCTCCCATCTCCACAGAGGAACTCTGGAGCTCTGTCAGAGTGACCATTGGGTTCTTGGTCACCTCCCTGACCAAGGCCCTTCTCCCCCGATTGCTCAGTTTAGACGGGCGGCCAGCTCTAGAAAGAGTCTTGGTGGTTCCAAACTTCTTCCATTTAAGAATGATGGAGGCTGCTGTGTTCTTGGGGACCTTCAATGCTGCAGAAATTTTTTGGTACCCACCCAGATATGTGCTTCAACACAATCCTGTCTCCAAGCTCTACGGACAATTCCTTCGATCTCATGGCTTGTTTTTGCTCTGACATGCATTGTCAAGTGTGGGACAGGTGTGTGCCTTTCCAAATCATGTCCAATCAAGCTAATTTACCACAGGTGGACTCCAATCAATATCTCAAGGATGATCATTGGAAACAGGATGCACCTGAGCTCAATTTCGAATCTCATAGCAAATGGTCTGAATACTTATGTAAAGGTATTTCTGTTTTATATTTTTATTAACTTTTCAAAAACATTCTAAAAAACTGTTTTCGCTGTCATTATTGTGTATTGTGTGTAGATTGATGTGGAAAACAATTAATGTAATACAAAGGCTGTAACGTAACAAAATGTGGAAAATGTCAAAGGATATGAATACTTTCCGAATGTATTGCAGTTGTAGCAAAATGCTTGTGTTCCTAGCTCCAACAATGCAGTAGTATCTAACAATTCACAACAATACACACAAATCTAAAAGTAAAAGAATGGAATATATAAATATTAGGACGAACTATGTCGGAGAGGCATTGACCAAAATACAGTAGAATACAGTATATACATACACTACCAGTCAAACGTTCTTCAAATACCCAACCTTTGCCTTGATGAAAGGTTGCACACAATCTTGTCATTCTCTCATGGAGCTTCATGAGGTAGTCAACTGGAATGCATTTCAAATCTTAAAAGTTCATTTGTGGAATTTCTTTCCATCTTAATGCGTTTGAGCCAATCAGTTGTGTTGTGACAAGGTAGGGCTGGTAAACAGAAGATAGTCCTATTTGGTAAAAAACCTGGTCCATATTATGTCAAGAACAGCTCAAATAAGCAAAGAGAAACAACAGTCCGTCATTACTTTAAGACATGAAGGTCAGTCAATACGAAAAATGTCAAGAACTTTGAAAGTTTCTTTAAGTGCAGTCGCGAAAACCATCAAGTGCTATGATGAAACTGGCTCTCATGAGGACCGCCACTGGAATGGAAGACCCAGAGTTACCTCTGCTGCAGAGGATAAATTCATTAGAGTTACCAGACTCGGTAATTGCAGCCCCAAAAAATGCTTCACAAAGGCCAAGTAACAGACACATCTCAACATCAACTGTTTAGAGGAGACTGTGTGAATCAGGCCTTCATGGTCGATTTGCTGCAAAGAAACCACTACTAAAGGACACCAATAAGTAGAAGAGACTTGCTTGGGCCAAGAAACATGAGCAATTGACCTTAGACCGGTGGAAATGTATCCTTTGGTCTGGAGTCTAAATTTGAGATTTTTGGTTCCAACTGCCGTGTCTTTGTGAGATGCAGAGTAGGTGAACGGATGATCTGCGCATGTCTGGTTCCCACCATGAAGCATGGAGGAGGAGGTTTGATGGTGTGGGGGTGCTTTGCTGGTGACAGTGTCTGTGATTTATTTAGAATTTAAGGCACACTTAACCAGCATGGCCACCACAGCATTCTGCAGTGATACGCCATCCCATTTGGTTTGGGCTTAGTGGGACTATCATTTGTTTTTCAACAGGACAATGACCCGACACACCTCCAGGCTGTGTAAGGGCTATTTTACCAAGGAGAGTAATGGAGTGCTGCATCAGATGACCTGGCCTCCACAATCCCCTGACCTCAACCAAATTGAGATGGTTTGGGATGAGTCGGACTGCAGAGTGAAGGAAAAGCAGCCAGCAAGTGTTCAGCATATGTGGAAACTCCTTCAAGACTGTTGGAAGAACATTCCAGGTGAAGCTGGTTGAAAGAATGCCAAGAGTGTGCAAAGCTGTCATCAAGGCAAAGGGTGGCTACTTGAACAATCTCAAATATAAAATATATTTTGATTTGTTTAACACGTTTTTGGTTACTACATGATTCCATATGTGTTATTTCATTGTTTTGATATCTTCACTATTATTCTACAATGTAGAAAATAGTAAAAATAAAGAAAAACCCTTGAATTGGTAGGTGTTCTAAAACTTTTAATAGGTAGTATATGAAATGAGTAAAGCAGTATGTAAACGTTATTAAAGTGACTCGTGTTCCATTATTAAAGTGACCAGTGATTCCATGTCTATGTATATTGGGCAGCAGCCTCTAATGGGCAGGGTTGAGTAATCAGGTGGTAGCCGGCTAGTGATGGCTATTTAACCGTCTGATGGCCTTGAGATAGAAGCTGTTTTTCAGTCTCTCTATCCCAGCTGTGATGCACCTGTACTGATCTCACCTTCTGGATAGTAGTGGGGTGAACAGGCCTTGGCACGGGGGGTTGATGTTCTTGATTGTCTTTTTGGCCTTCCTGTGATACCGGGTGCTGCAGGTGTCCTGGTGTCAGGCAGTGTGCCCCCGGTGATGCGTTGGGCAGATCGCACCATACTCTGGAGAGCCCTGCGGTTGCGGGCGGTGCAGTTGCCGTACCAGCCTGTGATACAGACTGGCAAGATGCTATCAATTGTGCATCTGTAAAAATTTGATGGTCTTAGGGGCCAAGCCAAATTTCTTCAGCCTCCTGAGGGGGTAGTGTTTTTTCAGCCTCTGTGCAGGGGTACTGTTGTAGTCAGACATGAGTCAGCTAGTACCACCATAGCTGCATTAAATATGTATTTGTGCCCTAGACATGGGTTGCACCTCGGAGGCTAATGTGACTGTCAAACCAGAGCCAGAGGCATGGTAAATCCATATAGGGCTTTTCAGTCTCAAATAGCCATGATCCTTTGAACGCGCTGGGGGTGATGAAATAATTGAGCCCTATTCAATGAAGCGCAGTGGGCGGAATGGTGATTTACAGGTGGAGCTTGGCAAAAGGGGGCATGAATTGTTGACATAATTGTAATCCAAACCCATCCTTCATTTACTCGTGACGCACTCAGGTTCCAATCTCTGTTTTAGACGAGACTCCGTTGACACTAGAATAAAGGTTTCTGACTCATATCGATGCCACATAGCGATTCTTTTTTTTGGGGTAGATGTTATTTAAAGACAATGTAACCACATTACACGGAACCCAAACTGGCTGCGCACGTGCGCCATCGTGCATACATTTATTTTGTTCCCCTACACCAAACACGATCAAGACACACAGGTTAAAATATCAAAACAAACTCTGAACCAATTACATTAATTTGGGGACAGGTCGAAAAGCATTAAACATTTATGGCAATTTAGCTAGTTAGCTTGCACTTGCTAGCTCCGACAATTAATCCACACATAAAACGGTCAACCGAATCGTTTCTAGTCATCTCTCCTCCTTCCAGGCTTTTTCATCTTTAAATTATATGCTGATTAGCATCTAAACTTTCATAGTATTACCACGACAACCGGCAACACAGTTCATCTTTCAATCACCCACGTGGGTATAACCAATGAGGAGATGGCACGTGGGTAGCTGCTTCTATAAACCAGTGAGGAGATGGGAGAGGCAGGACTTGCAGCGTGATCTGCGTCGGAAATAGAAAGGACTTCTATTTTAGCCCTTGGCAACGCAGATGCTCGTTGACGCGCGCGAGCAGTGTTGGTGCAATAATTGAATAACATAGATTTCTAAATGTTTTTTGCAACACTCGCGAGCGGTGTGGTCAGCCTGTTAGCAGTAGACTGCATTCACGGTCGACACCGTCTCTGCCTATATGCTGACTACACGCTGCGCGTAGGACTAGGGGGCCTGTCATGCTAAATAATGTACTCCAGCCAAATAGTGTCCTCCACTACATCACAATTGGATTCGATAAACTATTAGCTTTCGTTGCCATATCAATTGTGGGATGACCTAATGATTTGAAATTTGGAGATTACAGCCTAAATTACATTCTTTTAATTATCGCTATGCAAACAAGGCTGATTTCCACTACAATTTCGCTGTTTATATAGTTTTGTTTAGCTAATAAAATGAAAACATTAATTCAAACTACTTTAGGGTACCTTGTTAACATTACAACATGAAATCCATGTCTTAAAGTGGGTGGGGTTATATCCTTCCTGTTTGGCCCTGTCCGTGGGTATCATTGGATGGGGCCACAGTGTCTCCTGACCCCTCCTGTCTCAGCCTCCAGTATTTATGCTGCAGTAGTTTATGTGTCGGGGGGCTAGGGTCAGTTGGTTATACCTGGAGTACTTCTCCTGTCTTATCCAGTGTCCTGTGTGAATTTAAGTATGCTCTCTCTAATTCTCTCGTTCTCTCTTTCTTTCTCTCTCTCTGAGAACCTGAGCCCTAGGACCATACGTCACGGCAAACTGGGCATGATGACTCCTTGCTGTCCCCAGTCCACCTGGCCTTGCTGCTGTTCCAGTTTCAACTGCCCTGCCTGCGGTTATGGAACCCCTACCTGTCCCAGACCTGCTGCTTTCAACTCTTAATGATCGGCTATGAAAAGCCAACTGACTTTTATTCCTGATTATTATTTGACCATGCTTGTCATTTATGAACATTTTGAAAATCTTGGCTCTCTCTAATTCTCTCCTTCTCTCTTTCTTTCTCTCTCTCGGAGGACCTGAGCCCTAGGACCATACGTCAGGACTACCGGGCATGATGACTCCTTGCTGTCCCCAGTCCACCTGGCCTTGCTGCTATTCCAGTTTCAACTGTTCTGCCTGCGGTTACGGAACCCCTACCTGTCCCAGACCTGCTGTTTTCAACTCTTAATGATCGGCTATGAAAAGCCAACTGACATTTATTCCTGATTATTATTTGACCATGCTTGTCATTTATGAACATTTTGAAAATCTTGGCTCTCTCTAATTCTCTCCTTCTCTCTTTCTTTCTCTCTCTCGGAGGACCTGAGCCCTAGGACCATACGTCAGGACTACCGGGCATGATGACTCCTTGCTGTCCCCAGTCCACATGGCCTTGCTGCTATTCCAGTTTCAACTGTTCTGCCTGCGGTTACGGAACCCCTACCTGTCCCAGACCTGCTGTTTTCAACTCTTAATGATCGGCTATGAAAAGCCAACTGACATTTATTCCTGATTATTATTTGACCATGCTTGTCATTTATGAACATTTTGAAAATCTTGGCTCTCTCTAATTCTCTCCTTCTCTCTTTCTTTCTCTCTCTCGGAGGACCTGAGCCCTAGGACCATACGTCAGGACTACCGGGCATGATGACTCCTTGCTGTCCCCAGTCCACCTGGCCTTGCTGCTATTCCAGTTTAAACTGTTCTGCCTGCGGTTATGGAACCGCCACCTGTCCCAGACCTGCTGTTTTCATGATTATTATCTGACCATGCTTGTCACTTATGAACATTTTGAACATCTTGGCATAGTTCTGTTATAATCTCCACCCGGCACAGCCAGAAGAGGACTGGCCAACCCTCATAGCCTGGTTCCTCTCTAGGTTTCTTCCTAGGTTTTGGCCTTTCTAGGGAGTTTTTCCTAGCCACCGTGCTTCTACACCTGCATTGCTTGCTGTTTGGGGTTTTAGGCTGGGTTTCTGTACAGCACTTCGAGATATTAGCTGATGTACGAAGGGCTATATAAAATAAACTTGATTTGATTTGATTTGATTTAAACATTGTTACGTTTCGGAAATGGCAAAGAAAATGTGTAATCTGCTTGACACATTAGTTACTTACCTTACAGATATCGAAGTCAGCTAATTTCCACTCCATTCATATGCAAATCCGTTTGATGCATACACTGGCTTGGCTGGCTGTCCTTTTTTAAAATTGTAACCTGCCCTTCTCTACACTGAAATAATATCATTTCAGTAGTCCTCTATTATGATTCATTTTTTTCTATCGCGCATACAGTAGCTCACTGGTACACCCTTGTGGTTGAATATATATATATGTATCTATTGTAGGTCCTAGGACACAACAATGAATAATGTGAAACAAATAACTACCATCAAAGGATACCTTTCAACTTACAATAATGATCACCTTGTGAAACAGGTGTG